>NW_006399848.1:3486842-3555692 GCF_000299155.1 Elephantulus edwardii
TCGGAAATGACTCGACGACACATAACAACAACAACAACATGGTACAGTTGTTCTATTATGGCTTTTGAGACTTCAATGGCAAATGGTTCCGTGTCAAGGCAAACCCAGATTACCTCAGCACAGAACTCACCAGAGTGCTGTATGACTTAGAAGAATGTTCCTACAAAATATAGTGATAAGAGATTAAAATATAATCAATTTTTAAATATAAGAGCCCTCCAGGAGGTCTTGTTGACAAGAGGCCTATATAAAAAACAACCACACAATCCAAGGGAGCTCTGGTGGCCAAGTAGTAAAGAAGCTACTTTGCAATCCCGAAGGCACATAGTTCAAATCCACCAGACACTCTGCTGGAGAAAGAGGGTCAATCTCCTCCTGTTTCAGTTGCATCTGATTAGATGGTACATGAAAAGAAACATAAATAAAAAGAAAAAATAAAATAAAAAGATAAAGCAAACAAACAAAAACCAATAACACAATTCACACAGATCATCAACCAAAACAAGAGTATCATTTTACAGACTCCAGCCTCTTCACCCAACTCCAAAATTGATACAAGGGCCTAGTCTTATCTGCAAATAAAAGTAATAATCCCAGCACTAATAATTGTTGTTATGTACCATCAAGTCACCTGTGACTCATAACAACCCTATGTATAACAACCCTAAACCCTGCTTTATCCTGTGACCTTCTAACCCCACCACCCCAGTCACTGAATCAATTCATCTTATAGAGAGTCTTTCTCCCTTGAGCTATGCCTCCACCCTCTCACGCAGGACGTCCCTCTCTAAGGCCTGATACCTCCTTGCAACATGTCCAAAATATGTTAGACGAAGCTTCCAAGGAACAGCCTGGTCTCACCCTCTCTAGGATGAATCTGTTTTTTTCTCCTAGCAGTCCATGGTGTATTCAGTACTCTTCTCCAGAACCACAGCTCAAGGACATCAATTCACCTTCTATCATCCCTAGTCATTCTCCAGCTTTCTGATGCATAGCAAGAAATTGCAAAGATTATGGCCTGGATCAGGCGTGCCTTAGTCTCTGGACTGGCATTGTTGCTCTTCAGTACTTTGGAGAGGTCCCTGACAGCAGACTTTCCCACTGCAATTTGTCTTTTGATTTCCTGGCTGCCGGTACCAAGAGTGTTGATTGTGGAACCAAGCAAACTAAAGTTCTTAACAATCTTAATTTCTTAATAATCTATCATGATGCTGCCAATTGGCACAGTGGTTAGAAACTTTGTTTTCTTGATGTCGAATTTGAATCCATATTGAAGGCTGCAGGACTGTAGCAAGCGCTTCAGGTCCTCCTCAGTTTCAGCAAGTTGTTTCAATAAGTGTCATTTTCATATATTATTCTGTTATTAATTTATTAACGGGTCATCTTTTTAATCTACATATATTTATCTATGTGAAATGTGTCCATTCATAGTTGTTTATACTCAAATAATGATGTTTGGGGTTTTTTATAGTATCAATTTCTGCTCTAGAGTTTTGTAAAGCAACTAAAGAGTAGATAGTGGTGTTTTAACAAAATTTAAATATGTGACCTTCTACAGCTACCACTTATTATGGACTTAATGATTGCTTGTCCCAGTTTTTAATCAGCATACTTAATAAGATTAGGTGTATTTGTTTAAAAAATAAACTAAATTGAATAAGAAATACATAAAGCATACTATTAAATAGCTGCTGATAGTTATAGTACATTTCATCTCCAGGCATAATTTGCCTCCAATCAACGAACAATTCAAATGTCAAAGAGGATGGTTTTACTTTAATCACAAATTTTAGTTAATTGCACAATTAAGTTAACTGAAAAAATTTATCCCTTCACAATTTTGTATTCCTGGTAGCTCTCTGTGATCTGAACATGAAAGGTGGTCTAGTACATCTTAAGGAATGAAGTACAAAGAACCCCACCTTGGACTTTGCGAGTGTTCCTCTCGGTTCCTAATTCATCTATCTAACTCCTATACCCCTTGTTTTGTGCTTTGCTTTAACCAATAATTGTGATTTTTAAATGCTTAGTTGTTTAAAACACCCTCATCTCAGTAAATTTTCTTTGTAAAATATTTTCTTTCTAAAAGTATTTAAAATTATTTTGTGACTGCTTTAGGCAAGTAAAATTTGGCTTCTTATACTATTTAAAAGAGCTCTGTTTTACCCCAATTATTTTTCAAGGCAATCATAAGTGATGCATTAGATTTTCTTCTTTGCTAACTTTAAGTCATCTAAATTCATGACTCAGAGAAAGGGAAAGATTTTCATCCAAAGGAATATTTATTTAATATTATTTAATGTTATTGTTTAATAACATGTAGAGACATGTTTATTAATTTCTGTACACTCACAGAAACTAGTGATCATGGCCAATGAGGGTAGTTGAAGAACAACATTCTTGAGTTAGAATCAAATCAATGGCAACTCGTTTGTTTGGGCTTACAGATAAGAGCTTGAAAATCAGACAGATTTCCCCCCTTCATTTAGTTTCAACAATATTACAAGGAACTGCCTTTGTGCAGATGTATAATTATGTCCTAGGGAGACATTTAAAAAGGCAAATGACTGAATCCAGGGGATAGTACATATAGTAATGTAATTGCTATTGCCAAATTACCCTTTAAAAGGATCACATCATTATTTGTTTCCACCAAGAGTGAATGAATATGTTTGTTTCCTCAGAGTCAGTCCTATTAGGTCTGATCAAATATTATGATTCTTATTCTTTGATAAATGAAAGTTAATGTCTCCTTAATGTTGTTGTTGTTGTTGTTGTTATTTGAGTACTGTTTTGTCAGCACAGACCCATAGCTGACCGTCCAGTGGGTTTTCAGAGGCGTTTAATCCCATGGGAAGAGATTGCTCATCCTTCTCTCCCACGAAGCATCTGGCAGATTCCAAACACGTGCGTTCAGGATTACAGCGCTGGTTCTTACCACTAAGTCACCAGAGCTTTATATTACATCTCTTTTTTAATGAGATTGTTTTATTCTTGAAAGTCAACCTATGTTTAAGCAGGTTTTCCCCCCCGTGTTTTCTTTACTTCAAACTAGAATTTTCATATAAAAACATAATTGAAGACAAAATAATGCATCATGTAATCAATGTTAGCAAAAGTATGAACTTGTAACTGTGTGTGTTCATTGTTGTAATGGTGTTATTATAAAATAAATCCACTGCCTTCAAATGACAACAGCCCTATAGGTCAGGGTAGAACTACCTCCCTTGGTTCCTAAGAGGACAAATTTTATAACTTCCCTTGTGGAGCAGCTGATGGGTGTAAATCTTTATGGAAAAAGACTGCCTCTTCTTTCTCTCAGGGAGCAGCTGGTAGACTCAAATTGTTGACATTTTGGTAGAGGCTCCTTTATTTACACAAATGTTAAAAAATTTCATAAGGCACACATATTTAAATGTTATAATTCACTAAGAAGTTTGAGAAGGGCTCATAATGAAATACTGTGACTCTGAATGTTTTTGAAGTTAAATCATTTTCAAAATTATTATTGCATTTAAAAATAAGTCTAAACTTTATATGAGTGGTAATACACTCATTTATAATGCCTTTGCAAAAATATTTTGCAATTAAAAAATGAAATATTATTTTGAGAAGTAATGGCTGTAGATGTTGATAATAGTTCTATTTAGAACTATTTAGACAACTTTCATTTTAAATAGAATTTCTTTCCAATCAAATTATTTGAATATATTTAACATATTTTTTTGTTTTTTTAAATTTATTTATTTATTTAAATGAAAGTTTACAGAGACTTAGGATTTCCAGTCATTCATTGTTGCCCTTTTCTCCCTGACCACCCTCTCATCCCATCAAATCACTCTTCTCCTTGAAAAGAAAAAGAAAAACTCTGTTATTGTTATGTAATCCCTCCCCCCAAGTTCACTGCACTATGCAGCCTTCACTCTGGACTTCTGTAATGACAAGAACACCCATTCATAGATCCTTTTCAAACAGATCTCTCCCTCATCTATTTCAATGCAATATACATCATTCCTCCCCTCCTTTTCTGTCTTCCCTCAACCCTGATGTCAGTCCCGTTTTACTACAGTGGCCCTATGCAATATTTGTCCTTTTGTGACTTAGATATTTCACTCAGCATAATGTCCTCCAGGGTCATCCATTTCACATAATATTTCATGAGTTCCTTGGTTTTCAATGCTGCATAGTATTCTATTGTGTGAATATACCAGAGCTTCTCTATCCAGACGTTTGTTGATGGGCACTTGGGTTGTTTCCAACTCTTTGCTTTTGTGAACAAAGCTGCAATAAACATGAGTGTGAACATATCTGCTTGGATGGAAATTATGGTTTATTTAGGGTAAATTCCCAGTAGTGGAATTGCTGGGTCAAATGGTATTTCTATTTGCAGCCTTTTGAGAAAGTGCCATACAGCCTTCCACAGTGGTTGCACTGTAAATAAGGTTCCAGTTTCTCTACATCCTCACCAGCATTTGATGTTTGCTGTTCTGCTAAATTTTGTTATTCTTACTGGGGTGAGATGGTATCTCATAGTTTTTTTTATATTTAACATATTAATAATACTTAAATGTTTAAAAATTGTGAAAGTTGTGTCAGGGTGGTATTAATGTACCATACTATGATGAGTATGTTGTTGTTAGGTGCTATCGAGTAAGACCCATAGTGATCTTTTGAACAACAGATCCAAAGCTTGTCTGATCCTGGGCCATCCTTTATAATCTCTGACACCCTCAAGCTCATGGAAGCAGTCACTGTGTCAAGCTACCTAGTCGAGGCTCTTCTTCTCCTTAATCTCCTCCACCTTTCCAATCATGATGCCCCTTCCAAGGAATAACCAACCTCTCTTAGTAATGTGTCCAAAGCATATGCAATGAAGCAGCAGCATTTTTGCTTCCAAATTATCAGTACACTGAGCAAAAAAAAAAATAAATGAGAAGCTGGATCATCTGAAGAAGACTGCAGTGTCAAAACTGAGAGAATACTCATTAGCAGTGTGTATTTTCTAGATTCAATGATCTTGCTTGCTAAAAATGAAGAGGACTCGAAGTACTTACTGATGAAGATCAAAGGCCCCAGCCTCTGGTATAGAGAAACTCAAGAAAACAAAAATCCTCAACAGCCGAATAGATGAATACAATTTTTAAATTGCCAAATGCATCACTTACTGGGATCCACAATCAACAGTCATGTAAACAGCAGCAAAAAAAAAAAAAAATTAAAAAATCACATGATGTGTTACATTGGCAAAATCTATGACAAAAGGCCCTTTTAAAGCAAAAAAAAAATTGTGTAGATGTCACTTTTTAGCACTTTCCCTGACATAAGTCATTGTTGTTTGCAACTCCCTCACATGAAAGATGGAAAATGAATAAGGAGGACCACAAAAGAACCCATGATTTGAACTATGGTGATAAAGAATATTGATATATTCCATGAACTGTTAATAGAACAAATCTATATTGGACAAGACAGTTAGAATGTTCCTTAAATACTAGAAAGATGGGATTTTATCACATGTCATTGGGGCATGTCAACAGGAGGGACCAGCCTTTAAAGAATGGGGAGAAGGACCTCGTATTTGGTAGAGGCTCAGTATAGCAGAGGAAGACATTCAACAAGATTGACACAGTGCTTGCAGCAGTAAACTCAAATGTAGCAAAGCTGGTAAGGATAACATAGGACCAGACAATGTGATTCAATATCATTGGACAACACCTAATAAAAAGAATTTTCTACTTGTCAAAGAGAGAATGATTATTGAAGAAAATGAGAGCTTTTACAGAAAACATGCTTTTATAGCTCTAGAGATTAAAAAGTTTAAAATCCTTTTTATTAAAATGTATTATTGCTTTCATTAGTTTCTGAGAGTAGACTATGACTTATACCCTGTAGAACAGTAGTTCTAAGCCTTGCCATCCTCACAATCTCTGACAAGCCTGAGCCCATTATTTGAGTCTCTGGAGCAATCCATCTCCTTGTGTGTCACCCTGTCTTTCACTGGCCCTCTACTTTCCCTAGAATGATTTCTTTTTCCAGGGACTAACTTCTGATAATATGCTCAAAGTTTGTGAGACAGTTTCACCTTCCTTGCCTCTAAGAAGCACATTGGCTGCATTTTCTCAAATCCATTTTTTTTCTCAAGCTCTTGCAATTAACACTGAAATAAGTGGTGTGAATTCCCCACAGAGCACTGAATAGTTGCTTACAGTTTTGAAAACAAAAACAGAATAAAATTAAAATAATTTTAAAATAAGGTTGCTGATCAATTTCACTTGCAATAGAAACAGTATGAGACTTTTTTGGTATTCAAAAACCATGTTTCTTATTCTTGGACCATCCTGACATTCAACTATCTTTATTTGCCTTATTTCTTCCCTCAGCAGTAGTCAAATGCTAAAGTAGGCAGGTATATGCAAAACATCATGAATCTTACATCTGCCTAATGCCATTTTCTGTGAGCGATGCCAATGACAAGCCTGAAATCTGTCGGGTTCTGAAAATTAGTTGTGCATTTAATAGCTCCGTGGGATCCTATTTAGTGAGAATATTCAGGGCTTATTTTGTTAACAAAATCAGGCTTGATTCAGTCTGACTCCCTGCAGGAAGTTGGGGATGTTAAAGCTGAGATAAGTCAACATCTTAATTGGAATATAGAGTTATTACCAAATGTACTGGTAGCTCTGCATTCGGAAAGTTAAAAATTCTTGCTATCAGATGAATAAAACAGATATGTTCCTCCAAATATCTTTACCTATTTTCTCTTCTATCTGCTAATTTACTCTATGCCCCTCCCTGGCCATTTTTGGGACTGTATATGTTTGGCAAATGTTTTTGCATTGAACTGACAACCCTGCCATCTTGAGCTAACAGAACAGGATTATTTCCCTAACAGAGCCTGGCACACTTTTTCTGCAAAGAGCATGATAGTAAATATTTTTGGCTTTGTAGTTTATATGTTTTTTATAATGGTGAAAGCCAGAAGTTGCCACTGTTCCTTGAAAATTAATTTCCAAGAAAACTTCATTTATAAAAATAGTTTGCTGGACTTTATGTCTATAAGTAGAATAACTCTTGGTAAGAATGAGTAATTATTAAAGTCCTAGTAAATTCATTGATTTAACAATCTAGGACCTTCCCCATATTTTATTTTGCAGCTGAATGACTTATACAGCTTGGGTGGTGGATTTTAGATCAGAAAGAAATAATTAGAATTTTCTGAAGACTAAATGCAATATTTGTTTTTGGAAAAATATCATAATACTGCTCATTGCTGTCAAGTTATAACTCACTTTGAGCAGACCCTCTAGCAAGATTTCAGGGGCTGTAAAGCACATGAGAGGAGATTGTCCATCTTTCTCCCATGGAGCTGGTGGATCGAATCACCAGAAGAATGCCACTTCTAGATCAGCAACACGACTCACTAAGTAGTAAGCCTCTCACTGTTGCTGCTGCTAACTGCGGAGCCAGGAGTGACCTGTAATTGACCCTCCAGCAGCTTTTCAGAGGTAGAAACAACATGGGAGTAGATTACTCGTTCTTGCTTTAAGAGCTCTCATCTAAATAAAACTAGTATAGATTGTTGGATTATATAGATATTGTGTCAAATACTATTGCTCTAATTAGGTGCCGTTAACTAAACTCATACAGTTAATTATGCTCATGCAAAACCTATACTAGGACCAGGAGGCTCTGTGAACAGAGCATAGGAAACAATGCATGGTTTAAAATTAAGAAGAGAGTGTATCAGAGTTGTATTCTCTCTTCATACCTAATTAATTTATATGCTGAGCAAATTATTCTACAACCTTTCTTGCTCAAAGTGAGGAAGACTTGAAGCACTTGTTGCAGAAGATCAAGGAATGCAGCCTTCAGTGTGGATTGCATCTCAATCTCAAAAAAGCAAAGATTTTACCACTGGACTGACTGATGGGCAGCATCATGATGAATGGAGAAGAGATTGAAACTCTTAACTTCATCTTGCTTGGATCTACAATTAACACCCTTGGTACCAGCAGTCAAGAAATAAGGAGATGTGCATTGCACTGGGAAAATCAGCAGTTCGGAACCCCTCCAAATTATTGAAGGGTCGTGATGTCAATCTGAGAACTAACGTGCGTCTAATTCAGGCCATAGTCTTTCTAATCACTTGCTATGCATCTAAGAGCTAGACAATAAATAATGATGGAAACAGAAGAACTGATGCCTTTGAGCTGTGGTGTTGGAGAAGAGTACAGTACAGAACATCCCATGGACAGCCTAGAGAACAAACAAGTTTATCTTTGAGAGGGTGTAGCCAGAGTACAATTAGCAGGCAAGAATGATGAGGCTTCACCTTATATACTTTTGACATATTACTAGGAGGGGCTATTCCTTGCATAAGGACATGATACTGAGAAGCGTGGAGGGTCGGAGAAGGAGAGGAAGATCTCAGTTAGTTGAATTGGTGCAATGACTGCCACAATGGGCTCTTGTGTGTCAGGAAGTGTAAAGATGGCACAGGATAGAGCAGGGTCATTCACTGGATTGCTATGAGTCATATTCTACTCGATGGCACTTAGCAACAACAACATAGTAGAGCAAAATCTTATCCTATCCTGGACAATCCTCACTAGCTCCAAACTGATCAGGCCCAGTGTTGCAATCACTGTGTCAATCCAACTTGTTGAAGGTCATCCTAGCTTTCACTGACCCTCCCTCCACTTTTCCTAACATGATCTCTTTTTCAAGGACTTGACTCTCCTAAAATACTACTAATTAACCCAATTAACAATATACTCTCCCTCTTTATGACAAAAATCTGTTTTGTTGGTTGACAAGATGCCTAGTTTAAAATAGAGATCTATAACACTGAGAAGAATGGGAATCCCAGAACACTTGATTGTGATTATATGAAATCACTACATAGACCAAGGAGCTGCTGTCTGAACAGAGCAAGGTAACATTGTTTAGTTCAAAATCAAGAAAGGAGTATGTCAAGGATGTATCCTTTCACCATACCTTTTCATTCTATGCACTAATAAGATCATTAAGGAGGCTGGACTTGATGAAGAAAAATGTAACATCAGGACTGGAGGAAGAGTCATCAAAACCTACATTACGCAGATGACACAATTTTGCTTACAGAAACTGAGGAGAATTTAAAGGGTTTGCTGCAGAAGATCAAGGACTATAAGTTTCAATATAGTTTGCATCTCATCATCAAGAAAACAAAGAGTGAGCTTTCATCTTGCTCAGATCCATAATCAACACAACTGGGAAATCAGGAAATCAGAAGACAAGTTGCATTGGGGAAATCTGCTGTCAAGGACCTCTGCAGAGTGCTAAAGAGCAACAATTTCAGTCTAGAAATTAAACAAGTGTCTTTTCAGTTGTTTACTATGCATCTGAGAGCTGGACAACGACCAAGAATGGCAGAAGAGTTAATGTCTTTGAATTTTTATGCTGGACAAGAGTATTGAACAAACCATGGACTGCCAAGGAAACAAACAGGTCTGGCCTGGAGAGTGTGAAACCTTGTTGAAAACAAGGGTTTTGAAGCTCTGTCTCACACAGTTTGAACATGTTGACAGGAGGGACCAGTCCTTGGAGAAGGACATCATACTTAGAAGAGTAGAGGGTAAGTGCAAGAGAGGAAGATCCTGGATGGGATGAAATGACACAGTGACTGGCAATGGGGTCAGATGTTCAGTCACTATGATTCATAGTCAACTCAATAGCACATAACAACAACAGTACAATACTACTTAAACATTAATGTTATGTGGCATCGGTAGAAGTCTAGTCAGAACGGTTTCCAGAAAGCTATTGATTTCATTGGAAAAAAAAAAAAAAAAAAAAATAATTTTTTTTTCAAATTTTACCCAGCCCTTAAAAAAAAAAAAAAAAAAGACAGGACACTATCTGTTTGCCTGGAATACAGTTTCATCATCTGACATTTCTTAGTTATATTCTGACTTAAGGATAAAGTCACACATTAGAAATGGATGACACAAAAGAAGTCTAGGGATCCCTGGTGGTCTAGAGGAAAGAAGCTGAGCTGCCTACGCTCGAAAGTTAGAAGTCTGGGTATCTGACTTCCCTAGGAAAGCGTAGTTACTGTAATAAACTTGCCTATAGATTCTTGTTCAGAGTAAAGTCAACCTTATGAACACACTGTGGAAAGTTTCTAATAAAATGTAGCTCAACTGATATTTTTAGCTTTAAAATATTGTCTCTTCAGTGTGGAAGTGTAAAGTGATCCGAAGATCAGTTTTATACCATAGTCTAATTGCACTAATTACCAGTTTCTGTTCCATGCTGCTGTGTTTGATAGTTTCTTATAGACAGTTCTATTTCAGGGCAACTTTTTGGCAAGAAATTGAGGCAAACTCAAGTACACTTTCACTGCACTGAGGCAGTCCTCGTGCGCGGGTATGTTGAGATAAAATACTTCTACCTGTGATATTCTCAGCAGGCATCACCGACTTTAAACTAGGGTACGAAGGAGTGGGAGGATGAAGTAGAAATTGAAAGAGCTTTTAAAAATCAATATAATGTTAGGCTGTGCAAGATGCTGAAATTACAAGGAATTGCTCTTAAAGAAACAGCTGGGTAGCTGGGTCAGAGTGCAGTAGGTCAAGTACTTTTTATGAACTGAACTGGTAGATGTGGCCATGAAAGAGTAGTTCAGCTGGGGAAAGAATGCTGCAGAGCAGATAATCACCTGCCAAATTAAGATGGCATCATGACAGGAACCACAGAAGCTCTGGGAGGGCAGAGGTTTGCTATGGGATTCTCTTTAGATTTCCGTTCTAGACTCAATGCTTGGCACAGAAACATTTCTTTCTTAAAGCCCTTCCACAGAGAATCCAATTCATTCTCTTGATATTTAAAAATAAAGGAAAGCAGTTTCTTCTAAGATCTCGCTCTTGTTCATGTATAACTAGGAGCACTAGAGATAGCAAGGAATCTCACACAAAAAAATATCGTTGAACAGTTCTCTTTGGCACCAGAAGTGTACGTTTAGGTGCTTGGAAGTATTTTTCAAAAGTTAGGGTTTTGTCTCATTCAGTTGAGCATTTTCTTTTTCATAATTCATGCTCTCTGAATGATACACAATTTATAAGGTCGATTACATATACTGAGATATGAAAGATGCAGAGACTAATCCGATACATTCTCTAAGCAAGTGATGATAATTCTGAAGCCTTGTTGGATGAGGAAAAGTGTCTGTACTTGTCAGGTCTAAAATCCTTTCTGTGTTTCTTACCATGAGTTTATTCTCCATGGTCTAATTTGTAATGGGACTCCAGCTTCCTGTTAATAAGTATTATTCTGATTAAATAAGTATTATTCTGATTATAAGTATTATTCTGTAATAATCAGTAAGCAATCATGCTGATGATACCCAAAGGCTGTAGGGCTTTGTAACTATCATTGGCTTTTGGGGAGAAAAATGAACAGTCTCCTCCAAATGAGATTTACAACCTTAGAAACTCTATGGAGGATGGCTGCAAGTGGAAGCTGATTCTTCCTCTGAGTATTAGTTCCTAGTTATTATGGTTAAGAGAATACTTGGTAATTAGTAAAAGATTACATAGCCTCATTACCACAGTGGTTGAAGTGCTTGGCTGCTAACCAAAAGGTCAGCGTGTTGAACCCGCCAGCTGTTTTGTGTGAGGAAAATGCAATCTGTTCTGCAGAGAAAGCCTCTGGAGCTGTCCTTCTCTCTGTGTCCTCTATTATTGCTAAGTTTCACAATCTACTTAACAGCAATGAATGGGTTCAGATACTCAGAGTAAATGTTTACTCAAAGCGTAATTGTTTTCTTTTTTATGTGGTTGATGTATTTTATTTTCCAAGTAATACTGATTAAAAATAATGATGCATCTACTTTAAGTCCGCAGTTTAGCACTTATTTGTGTGTCTTTTAAAGTTATAGCACTGGATCTTTTCATTAAGGAATTTGGGGGTGGTTCCATTCAAACAAAGCCTACTATACATGTTTTTTGCTGTACTTTTACTTGAAATATATTAATTTTTTCTCCAATACAACTCAAAGACTAATTTTTAATTACTGAATTCCCATTTATTTGTTCATTCCCCAAAATGCTGTAGCACTCCAAAATTAAACACAACTCTTTTTATAACTACATGGAAATGAACATTATTATGAGGTGGAACGTGTGATCTCCTCATGCTATAAACATGGGAGGGAGACTATGAAAAATTCTTTGGCTCCTCCTGCCCACCCACTCTCCCTGCTTACTCAGCAGCATTGATCATTCACAACCAGAAATCGCTAGAGACAATGTCATTGACATAGTAGCTCTTATATTCCTTCCCTGACAAAATATGAATCACAATAGCCTTAGAAACTTAAGTTTTTAGTGTGCCATCATGAAAAAAAAGAAAAAATCAGCCTCTCATTGAAATGAAATAAAGGTCCATGCCTTGTATCACAGCAGAATTGACTCCTGAGTATAATAGCTATTGGATGGTGCAATTGAAACACTTCAAAAGGAATGGGAACCTTAAACATGTCCATTTGCTATCTGAGAACTTCTGAGGATCTTGGGCTTGGAGGGCATGATGTGACATCTTCGATTTACCTTAAACCAAACCTTGCATGCTATCTCCTGAATTAACGAATAATATTATTCAATTTTTAACATGAACTCCCTTCTCAGGTTGTCCTAGAATTTAGAAACATCTCCCAAATTAACATAAAATTGACATGTTTTGTATAAATGATTATACAAAACAGAAGGGGCACGGAATCACTGTTGAAGAGTTTGATGGGTGGAGGGAGGGAGAAAAAAAAACAGCCAGTGTACACGAATGAAACACAATTAAAATCTTTTTAAAAGATAATGGAATATATAAAGGTAGAAAATAATATCTGTGTGAAAATATTGTGAGAAAAATTAAGTTTTAAAGTATATTATTTGTATAATTCCTATAGTTTTCATCATGTCATTTTTGTTATTAGTTACTAACTTGACTTCAACTAAGAAATAAGACCTTATAGGTAAGAGGAGAAAGCATTGCCTGGTCAGGAACCAAGTTCATGATTGTTCATGTTTGAGTTCATTGTGACAGCCACTGCCCATCTCATGGAGGGCTCCCATCATTTTTACTGACATCCTTTACACCTTGTTCTTCTCTAATTCTTCATTCTGTGTATTTTTCCTAAGAAGTAGTCCCAAGTAAGACAGTTTCACAATCCTTGCTTCTAATGAGAATTCCGACTATTTCTTTGTGATAATTCTGCTCTTTAACAACTTAAAGGTGTTTTGCAGAGTTTCCAAAAGCAAAGTATGTATTTTTTAATTTCCTTTATAAGTAAGTTCTTCAAGCCATTTGACATAAAAGACTATGGGACATGCATTTTGCAGGTGATTAAGAAATCTTCTTCCAATCCTTGTTCTTAGTTCTTCCTGTAGCCCAGTTTCTCAGATTATTTGATTAGCTTATAGATTGAATAAATAGAGTGGAAACATTGTTGCCTAATATGTATCTTGATTTCAAATACATTGTACCCCCCCCTTTTTTTTAGAATTACTCTTAATTCAGATAGAATTAATTCACATGAAAGAACTAAGGTTTCTAGAATTCTCATTGTTCATAATGTTTTCCTTAAATTGTTTCAATCTACACAGGTGAATGCCTTCAAATAGTTAATAAAACACAGGTCCTTAACTTTCTGGTACTCTGCTTTCAGCCAAGATCCATCTGACACCAGCAATGACATCACTCATTTCAGTACTCTCCTGAATCCAGCATGAGTTTTTGACAATTTTCTTTCAAGGGATATTTTCAAATTATCTTCAAAATTTTACTAGTTTGTAGTTACAATAAATTTGATAATTTATGCTTTTGTCTGATGGTCTTTGTCACTGGAACAAATATTGAAGGTGGCTCTTTTCTCAATTTCTTAACATAGATTAGAAAGTACTCTCAGTTTTGCATGGGCTTGTTCAAGTATGTTAATTGGAATTCTGACTTTTCCTGGAGCCATATTTTTCTCCCAATACCTTTGAGGTAACTTGTATTTCTTCCCTCGGCACCAGTGGTTCCTGATCATATGCTACTTCTTGAATTGGTGGAATATTAACCAATTTTTCTTCTGAGTAGGGGGAGGACAGTGACTGTGTAATCCTTCCTTCTTACTTTGATGTTTCCTGTGTCATTCAATATTACAACTTGAATTTCAGAATTTAGTGCTCTCCTGTGGAAGCTGTATAAACATTATAGACAGCCTTGTTCTCAAACAGAACAAGGGTTTGAACTAGGGGGTTTGAAATGAGGATGGACATTAGGGAATCTGAGAGACTGGGCTACAAGACTCGTCGTTAGGTGCAACTCCTAGTGAGCCTATGAACACGCTTGAACCTTGCCTTATTCTGTACCATGCTCAAGCCCATTGTCCAAGGCTCATCAACAGAATTGTCTTTTTAGTTTCTTGACTTTGACAAATGCTGTTTCTGTTTTTCTCTTTTGGCTTTTTACCTCCAGGTCTTTGCACATTTCTGGAAAAATAATTTACCCCATTAGTCTCTTGAACTGCCCTTCGAAATATTGTGTTTAGACACTTTATGTTAAAGACCAGGCTTTAAGACATTGCTACGTTCATTATGGACTTTTTAATGGACTTTTACTTTCTTTCTATATGATGTCACTGATAAGATCCACACCTCTTCTAGTGCATGAAATATATTCTTGAGATGGTCATAAATTTTAGAGGGATGCATTCAGGATAATATTAGATCATACTTTTTCCCCCAATTGCTTTTATTTTGTTTACTTTAAACTTCCATATGCGTAAATAATGGTCCAGTCCCACAGTGGTGGTGGTTATTGGAACTGACTTGTAGCTGACGCTATAGTGGGACAGTTGTCATTGTTGTTGTGTACCATAGAGTTAGAACTGACCACAGCTGACCCTCTGGCTGGTTTTCAGAGGCAGTTAATCACACAGGAGGAGATTGCTCATCCTTCTCCTGAGGAGCAGCTGGTGGCCTTGACCAGCTTGGCTTTGAGATTGCACTGCAGCTTCTTGCCACTAGGCCACCAGAGCTCCCTTGTGGGATCTTCTTTTCCCCTTGATTAAGAGTTCTCTATAATCTCTCCCCAGATATATAGTCAATTTCACTGCTGTGTTTTCCATCTGGTGAGAACCACATGAATAGTTGCCAATCGTGTTGTAGAGAAAATGTTATTGTTGTTGTTATGTGCTGTCGAGTCATTTGAGACTCATAGCGACCCTATGCACAACAGCCCTAAACCCTGCTCTATCCTGCGCCAACTACACTGCCTCTGACACACCCATCCCGATTACCCCAGTCACCGAATCAACCCATCTCATAGAGGGTCTTCCCCTCCTGCGCTGTCCCTCCACCCTCCCAAGCATGATGTCCCTCTCCAAGGACCCATCCCTCCTGGCAACATGTCCATAGTATGTCAGACGAAGCCCCAGAATCCTTGCCTCCAAGGAGTAGCTTGGTTTAATCCTCTCCAAGGTGAATCTGTTTGTTTTCCTGGCAGTCCATGGTACATTCAGTACTCTTCTCCAGCACTACAGCTTAAAAGCATCAACCCTCCTTATGTCCTTCCTAGTCATTGTCCAACTCTCTGATGCATAACTAGCGATTGCAAAGACCATGGCCTGTATCAGGCGCACCTTAGTCTCCAGAGAGACACCGTTGCTCCTGAGTACTTTAGAGAGGTCCCTAACATCAGAGACTTTCCCATCGCGATACTCTTTTTGATTTCCTGACTGCTGGTGCCGAGTGTTGACTGTGGAGCTGAGCAAATTGAAGCTGTGAATAATCTCAATCTCTTCGCCATCCATCCTGATGCTGCCAATTGATCCAGTGGTGAGAATCTTTGTCTTCTTGACATTGAGCCTCAGTCCATACTGAAGGCTGCAGTCCTTGACCCTTCGCAGCAAGTGCATGAGGTCCTCCTCAGTTTCAGCAAGCAGGGTTGTGTCATCTGCATAGCGCAGATTGTTAATATATATTCCACCAATCCTGATGCCACAATTCTCCTCATAGACCCCAGCCTCTCAGATAATCTGCTCTGCATACATGTTGAAAAGGTATGGAGACAGGATGCATCTCTGGCGTACACCCTTCCCAATTTTGAACCATGCAGTGTTACCCTGCTCTGTTCTGACTACTGCCTCTTGGTCCAAGTATATGTTCTGGGATTCCCATTCTTCTCACAGTCAGCCACAGTTTGTTATGATCCACAGAGTAAAATGCCTTTGCATAATCAATAAACACAGATAGACAGGTACACAGGAAAAGCCATCGGGAGGAAGAACACAGGAAAAGCCGTTGGGAGGAGGTGCTGAGAGCGTGCCCTAGGCAGAGGGGAAGCCTGGAAACTGCGCACTGGCAGAAGTCACCTCAGATAATAGCGAAGAGGCATATTGCATACACAGGAAAAGTCATCGGGAGGAGGAACACAGGAAAGAGAAAATAGTATCTATTAATAATAAGTCATTGTTCTTGTGACACTCTATTAGGAAATAATACAACCTTGTTCCCAGAAAAGATTTTGCTTGCATGTCCTATTCATTATATTGCTCAATCATTTCCACATTAGTTGGATCATCTTTTAGCGAATGAGAATAAACATAGATTTCCTCCAGTCTGATGACCAGATAGCTGCCATCCAAATTTCTTGGCATAGACTAGCGAGTACCTGCAGGGTTATCTCTTTCTATTGCAACATGTTCATTGGTATTTAATCCATTTAAGGAGCCTACATTTCTGCCAATGTCTTCAGTGCAGTTAATAAAGATGACAGGGTAGTGAAACTACACATACTTTGGACATGTTATTAGGAGGGACCAGTCCTTGGAAAAGGACATCATGCTTGAAAGTGTAGAGGGTGAGCAAAACGGGAAGACTCTCAACGAGATGGATTTACGCAAAGACTGTAACAAGTGTGGTAGAGATGAAGAGGATGGCACGAGATACTGCAGGGTGCATGTCTGCCTTTCATAGGGTCACTATGAGGCATGGTTGACTTGCTGAGGCCTACAACATCTACTTCGATGAGGCAACTCTGCCTGCCCCATTGTATTCCCCTTGCTTTCCAAGTTGAGAAGCTCATCTTCCAGCAATATATCTAACAATGTTTGGATAATTTTCAGAAATGTATCTCCAGGCTCTTCTTATTCTGTCTTAGTCTGGAAGCTCTGCTGAAACCTGTCCACCACATAAGATCCTGCTAGTGCATGAAATACCACTAGCATCATTTCCAGCATCACAGTAACATTCAAGCTTCCATAGTATGACACACTAACAGGCAGTAAATCTTTCAACTCATTTTCATGGCAGTATTTCAAACAGTGAACTCTTTCAAAAGTGGGCAGGCGTTTAGCATCACAAAACAGTAACATTACACAAAATCTCTTTCCATTTTTCCTTTTTCTTACCAAAAAATAGACATTATGTTTTCAAGTCACAGTTCTTTCCTTGATCTGTCATTTGTGTCAACTCACTTAACCTTCGGTGTGTGTGTTCCTTCATCTCTAAAACAAGGTTAATAATTTCAACCTTTTGCATTGGGGTTTTACTTTACTGCAGAAACACATTAATACCTGCAAAGTGCCCTGGGATCTGTGGATAGAAAGTACAGAGATGGTAGGACTTATTCTATTTAATAGAGGGGGGAAAGCACAGACACTTGAGTAAATTCGTTTCACATGTGCGTTCTGCTTCAGTGAAGTTGAACGGAGAGTGGTTGCGGAAGTGGGCAGATATTCACGTGCATGTTCAGACTAGTAAGCAATAATATTGGGAGTTTTCTTATTCCAACCACATAGAGACTTACTGACCTGATCAATCTGCTTCCTCATGTATTTATTCACAGTTGAATGCCACTTGCAAAGCATGTGCCACACTTTAGAGTTGGCAGGTAGTAAAATAAAGATTGCTTGGTTTCTACTTTTAAAATAAACTCAAGAAGAAAATTGAATTTCAATTATTTTGTAAATGTATTCTGAAAAATAAAGCTCTATAAAAGCTTTTCTTTTACTTGTACCTGAGAGAGAATACAAAGCATTTTATAAGATTGAAGAAGATGTGTGGGGATTACTTGTTCTTTCCTTAACTTGACATTTGAATGAGCTGTTTACCACATTGCTTTTTATCTGAATTAAGATTAAGGTAGTTATCTCCTTCAAAGGCCAAGAAAACCATTTTTTAAAGAATCTTATTTTAAAAAAATATTTAAATACATATATGTGTGTGTATATACACATACAAACCTAAAAATATTTACATATATATGTTTGTTTGCATATATATAATGACTAAATATCTCCTATTTTAAACACAATTATTTCTATATTCTAGCTATCTAGTCTTATACTTCTTTTCTTGGCAGAGACACATTTTGTAAAGAATTAATAACTATGCACAGAATTTAAATAATATTTATATAAAAATGTGACAGGATATTATCTTTTAATTCATAATCATTTTTGTTCTAACCTATGACCTAAAGACTTACAGAAATTATGAATGCTTCTAGAAAATATTATAAATTATTTCAAGCAAGAAAAAAATCCATTCTTCTGTTAGGTGCCATCAAAGTGAGTACGACTCATGGTGTAGTCAGATATAAGAACAATAGATCTGAACGCTGTCCTATTCTGCACCATCCTCACCATCTCTGACACACTAGAGCCCATTGCTGCAGTCATTATATCAATCTACCTCATTGATGATCTCCCTCTCCTTCACGGACCCTCTGTCTTTCCTAGGATGATGTCCTTTTTCAAGGAATAGCCTCTCCTAGCAGCATGCCCCAAATAGGAAGCTTCATCATCCTTGCCTTTTATAAGCAGTCCACCTACACTTTTTCTAAGACCTCTCTATTTGTTATTTTGGCTGCTCTGGGGATATTTAGTGCTCCACTCCAACACCGCAGCACAAAGAAATCAATTTTTCTTCTATCATCTTTAGTTATTGCCCAGCTCTCAGACATATGGCAATTGATTAAAAAGACCATGGACTGAACAAGCACACCTTAGTCTTCAAAGTCACATAATTCTCCCTAGTAGTTTGGAGAGGTTCCCCAACAGTGAAATTGCCCAATGCAATACATACTAGTACCAAGAGTGTTGATTGTGGATCCACGTAAGATAAGATTATTGACAATTTCAATCTTTTCTCCATCTTTCATAATGTTGCTTATTGATTTTGTGGTAAAGGTTTTAGTCTTCTTGATGTTGAGATGCAGTCGTTGTTGGAGATTACAGTCCTTGATCTTCGGTACCAAGTATTTCAAGTCTTTCTCACTTTCGGTAGGCAAGATTGTGTCATCAGTAAAGCAAAGATTGTTGGTGCATCTTCATTGTATCTTAATGTCACTTTCTTCTTCATAGAATCTACCTCCTCCAACGATTTGTTCACCATACATATTGAATAGATATGGAGAAAGGATACAACCCTCATGCACAAGTTTCCAGATTTTAAACCCTGAAATATCCCTTTGCTCCATTCAGACGACATTTTTTGGGTCTAAATATAGGTTTCACATGAGCATAAGTAAGTGTTCTGGGATTCCCATTCTTCTCAATACTAGCCATAGTTTGCTATTATCCACAGTCAAATACCTTTATGTAGTCTTTGCTTTCAGCCAGGATCCAGCTGAAAAAAATCAATTATATTCCTGGTTCCATGGCCCCTTCTAAACCCTTCTTCTGTAATAAAGCAGTAAAGTAATATTGTGTATAAACCAATTGCTATAAGTTTCAATACTACTTAACTCATAGTAATCTTGTAGGATAGAACTATCCATAGAGTTGTAAGTAAGGCTGTACTATTTACAAGAGCAAACTGCCTCCTTTTTCTCTCTCAAAGTGGATAGTGGGTCCAAACTGCTGACGTTTGTGTTAATATCTGAATAGCATCCACTGACTATACTAGTAAACATCTACCAGCCCATTGATTCTAATTCACAGTGACCTTCCATCTGGATTCCAAGATGGTAAACCATCCACAGAACAGTTTGTGGACTTGAAACATTGGTCTCACAGTTAACAGTGCAACCTGCCACACACAATGCCACTTAATCTCCTAATGTTGTTGTTACATACTTTCATGTTGGAACCAACCTATAGCTGATCCTGCAACAGTTTTGCAGAGGCACTAAATCGCAGAGGACGAACTTGCCCATCTTTCTCTCATAGAAAGAAAGCAGGTGGGTCAGAACTGCATGCTTTTGAGTTAGCACTGCAGTGCTTTCTTATAACCAAGCCACCAGAGCCAGCCCCTAAATGATGCTCCTAACAGATAACCTTACATTTTTAGACTTAAATTTAAAGTATGTCAATATCGATAATATTCCCAGTAGTCTTACTTTCCTATCTTCTCCATTACAAAAGACTAAACATACTAGCAAAAGACTGAATGATGTAGGAAACTTCAAAGGACAATGGAAGAAATACAGACTAACTAAACCATTGGTCTGTGCTGAACCATTTCAGGAGTCAGTACATGAATCAGAACTAATGGTAAATGAAGAGTTCCAAGTGGTACTGAAGGCGTGGACCCCAAATAAGACTACTGGAATTGAAGTGATATCAATTGAGATGTTTAAACAAATAGATGCAGCCCTAAACTACCTCATTTGTCTATACCAAGAAATTTTAAAGACAGCTGTCTGGCCAACTAGAAAATATTTGTTACTTTTAAAAAATGATTCAACAGAATAAAACAATTACCAAACAATGTGGTTAATATGACATACAAGTAAAATCTTACTAGTTATTATTAAATAAATGGCTAGAAGAAAACATTGACAGAGACCTATAAGGAATTTAAGCTAAATTCAGAAGGGGCTATGAAACAAGGGATATAATTTTTGATGCCATATGAATTTTGATTGAAAGCAGAGATTATCTAAAAGATATTTACTTGAATTTTATTGACCATGCTGAGGCATTTGATTCTGTGAATCATAACACATTATGGCTAACATTGATATAATGGTAATTTCAGAGATGTATACTCATTTACAATGTGTATATAGACCAAGAAACAGTGGTCTGAATAGAACAAGGGAAAACTTCATGGCTTAATATCAGGTAAGATGTATGTCAGAGTTGTTACTTTTCTCCATTCTACTCAATCTGTATGCTGAGAAAATCTTTCAAGAAGCCAGACTTTAGGAAGAAGAATGTGGCATCAAGACGAAGGAAGGCTCATCAACCACCTTTGTTATTAAAATGGCACAACCTTGCTTGAAAAAAGTGAAGATGACATGAAGGATATACTACAAAATGTCAAATAGTATACCTTTCAATATGGATTTCACTTCAATATCAAGAAAACAAAAATCCTCATTGCTGTCAACATTCTGACACAAGGAGAAAAGATTCAAATCAAACAGTCAAGAAATCAAGACATGTTGAATTGCACAAGTCTTCTGTCAATTACTTTTTTAAAGTGTTATAAAGCAAGGATAAAGTGTGTCTGGCCAAACATTGGTGTTTTCAATTGCTTCATATGCATGTGAAAACTGGACACTGAATAAAGAAAAAAAATATGCCTTTGAATTGTGGTATTGTAAAGAGTACTGAATATCCCATGGACTGTCAAGTAGAAAAGTCAATATTTTTTAATAGAAACAACAATCAGAGTGCTCCTTTAAGTCAAGGAAGGTGAAGTATTGTGTCAAATACTTTGGGCACATGGTTAGGAGACACTAGTCCTTGAAACAAGACATCATGCTGGAAAAAGTAGAGGGGATGGATTGATTCACTGACTGTGAAAAAATCAGATTGTGCATCACAGAGATTACGAAGATACTGCAGAATAAGTCAAAGTCTCAATCTGTCATTCATAGGATTACTGAGTTAGAGCCAACTAGATGGCACTTAGCAACAACGATCAACCAGACTTTATAACTACGCAGACAAAAGTCACTAAAACACTCACTTATAACAGGTCTACATGGTCAGTAAATTTGTGATTTCTTGCTCACCTTGATATCCCAAGTCCCATAAAAATCTCACCTTTTCGGATTTTCAAGTGATAATAGTTCACCTTTATTGAGCATTTACAGTATGCCAGACACTGTGGTTTGTGCTTTACCATTCCTGACTGTAAGTATAATCCAAAACACGCTATCTGCATATATGCAAGCTATGTTGACCAGTTCAAGGTGGGTATGCTGAGATTAAAGGAGATTGAATGATTTACCTGGAGTATCAAAGTCAGTGAGTAAAGATACAATGAAGACTTGACTGTCATGAAAATGCTGTATCACTATATTGGGTTGTCTCCCAGACAAATCCTTCTGGAAGTCCATGTTCTTTATTATTTACCCACCTTAACCTCTTTTCTGCAAGACCCACTGATAAGTTCCTCTTAAACAATTTAAGAATTAAACATCTGAATTTAGGTATGAACTCTATAAAATTTCCTTTACAACATATTTTAATGCTCAATAGTATCAGTAAGTAAATACCACACTGTCTTGGCTTTGTGTAAAGTATATACCAAAGTGGTTTGTAGTAAGAAAATTAAACACTGAAGATTTATGGTTGAATATTTGTCTATAGAGAAGAAAGTCTCAATATCCCATTAAAAAAGTCATTGCAGAAAGGATTTCTGAAAAGATCATTCACTTAGAACATAAATAAACCAGAATCTTAATCTGAATGTCAAGTTATTGGAATGAAAATATTGCTTTGAAAGCAACTTTGTCTTTGAACAGTCTATCCCTTCCAGCTTTCTCTGTCGTCCTTGTGGCCTAGCCTTTTGCATTCACTGCTTCTAACTACATGGTTTTGTTGGCAGCATAAATGTGTATTTTGGTGTGTTGGGTCTTTTTTTTTAACCTAAATTGATATTTTAGTCTTTTGATTTATATATTTAGATAATTTACGTTTATTTTGGTTATTAAGTCTTTATATTTTATCCATATTTGTTGCCCTTAAAAAGATAATTCCAGCAGTCTCTCCAGCTACCGGCTCCGAGAGCTGCTCTGCTGCTAGGGTCCTTCCAACCCCCCAGTCTCCAACATGCCTGATCCGACCCCCAGTGGCACTAACATGGGTTCTGCAGGGTGTTCTCCCAGCAAAGCAGTGAAGTCCTGGGCGGCAAGATCCCCCAACTAGGAGAGGGAATACACTAGCTGCGGAGCGCTGGCCCCAAGACTTCAGCAGGCACTTGTAGAAACGTGCTGATTATACACGGAGGATTCACAGGGGCTCAAAGTTGGCCCTGTTCCAGTATTGGTTATGAGTCTTCTGTTCATCACTTCTTTATTTATGTTGCACATTTGGGGCAAGTACACTCGTTCATAGATTCGGCTTCATCCATCCATCTTTCATATGATAAAGAAGGAAAAACATATCTTGGACCAAAATTATTGTAAATTTTTGTTTGTTCATGGGAAAGACATTTTCTGGAAACTTACTATTTTCTGGATAACTTAATGAGGAATCATATTTTTCCCTCCTTTACCTAATAAACTTTTTTTTTTCCTTATTAAAAAAAATCCCAACTTCTCACAAACTTCAAGGACAGAGTAGGACCTCCCATAATGTTGCCAAAGTTGGAATTTTTAAGAAAGCAGACTCAACCACCTTTCTCTGGCAGAATGACTTTTGCCTTGTGCTGGTAAGTCAAAACTGACCCATATCTGACCCCTCAACTGGTTTTAGACAGTAAATCTCACAGGAAGAGTTGCCCATCCTTCTTCCACAGAGCAACTGGTGTATTTGAAAATCATCAATTTGGGATTTCAGTGCAACTTCTTATCACTAAGCCACTAGAGACCATTCAATTACCAGATGAAGCCTCAACCACTCTACCAGTAAGGCTTCTGTGCATGCTAGTAACACTAAATTAAATGAATATATTATATGTTTAGTTCAGTGATAATAGAGTGAAAACACCACCTTATCTTCCTCAAAGAAGTTCTCTCTCATAAATACAATTGAACTGTGTTTTATGAGGGATCAGAGTTTCCAAAAGGTCTTTACCAGGGCCTTGGTTATGATGCACTTGGGAGATGAAGCAGTGTGTGAGTAGGAATGGGAATTTTATAATCTCTTTCTTGAAAGTGTAAGCCACAAAGTAAAACCTTTGCTAATGGGTTCAAACCCCTGAACTTTTGCTCAACAGTAAAAGGCTTTAATTACTGGGCTACTTTTGTTGCTGATGTTATATGTTATCAAGTAGATTATGACTCACTGCAACTGGCAAACAATAGATCTGAACCTTACCCTGTACTGAGCCATCTTCACTGTCTGCCACATATTTCAACTCACTGTTAGAACCATTGGGTCAATCTATCCTATTGGGGGGCTTCCTCTCTTTCACTGACCTTCCACCTTCCCAGCATGATGTCTTTTCCCAAGGACTCCTGACAACATGCCCAAAGTATGTGAAACAAGGATTCACCAACCTTGCCTCGAAAGAGCACCCTGGTCATCCTTCTTCTCAGACAGGCTTGTTTGTGTATGGGCAGACCCTAGGATATTCCGTATTCTTGACTAACGCAGCAATTCAAAGGATTCTCTGTCATTGTCATGTGTCTTTGATTTGGAACTGACTCATAGCTATCCTCCAGGAGGTTTTAAGAGGCAGTATGCCCTTGGGTGGAGACTGCCCACCTTTCCCTCAAGGAGAAGTTGATGACTTCAAACCTCCTGCCTTAGTGTTGGCAGCACATTTCCTCACCCACTAGGTCACAAAAGTGCCCCCTCTCTACTGTCATTTGGAGATAATTTCCCCTCTCCCCCATAACATGTTGCTATTATGTGCCATTGAGTCGCTTGCAACTCATAGTGACACTATGTACAAGAGGCTTAACCCCTGCTCTATTCTGTGCCAACCTTATTGTCTCTGATACAGCTACCCTCAGTGCCTCAGTGACTGAATCAATCCATCTCCTCCACCCTCACAAACATGACATCCCTCTCCAAGGACTAGTCCCTCCTTGCAACATGTCCAAAGTATGTCAGATGAAGCTTCCGAATCCTTGCCTCCAAAAAAAGCAGCCTGGTTTTACCTTCTCCAGGACAAACCTGTTTGTTCTCCTACAAGTCCAGCGTATGTTCAACACTCTTCTCCAGCACCACAGCTTAAAGGCATCAATTATCTTTCTATCATTTCTAGTCATTGCCCAGCTCTCTGACTCATAGCTTGCAATTGCAAAGACTATGGCCTGTATCAGGCACACCTTAGTCTCCAGCGTGACGTTGTTGCTTTTCAGTACTCTGGAGAGGTTCCTGACAGCCAAACTTCCCAGTGCAATTTATCTCTTGATTTCCTGGCTTCTGATACGAAGAGTGTTGATTGTGGAGCCAAGCAAACTAAAAATTAACAATCTCAATCTCTTCACCATCCATAATGATGCTGCCAATTGGCCCAGTGGTGAGAATCTTTAATTTTGTTTTTTTTTAAATTTTCAATTTTGAGGAAGATTCTGAAATACTTGCAAATATTAAATTCAGGTTGATTCTACTATTTCCTGTTTATAGTTATGCAAAACTCTTTCTTCAGGATATTTCCCATTGTAAAGCTAATCTCACTTGTTTTCAGTTCACTCAGATACACTTACCTGGTCACCCTCTCCCATGAGAAAGAAGTTAATGATCATGAAGTGTTTTGGCCTTTGTTCTGCCCATGGGAAACAGCTGGCCACTGCATGATTACATTACTTGAAGGCTATTTGAGAAAGTCTCTTACACTTAGAGAAATATAAATAAATTTGAACTGATGCAATTTTAAGATAATTGTGTATCACTTTGTGTGCATTAAGAGAAGTTAAGTTTCCAGTGCATTCCCAGTTTAAGATTAGGTCCCAAACCCCAAGATGCTCATTTGTTTGTGGTTTTTTTCTCAATTTGTTCAGTATTATTAGAAGTGCCTAGTGGCAGATTCTACAGTAGATATACAAACACATAAGGAGCAGCATTGGATTTGCATGTAAGTCAATAGTTTTAGAGAAAAGATTAATTTTAAAAAGTGGTAGGCTAATTAAATCAAGCAAGATGAAACCTCAAAACTCTGCCTAAATCCTTGGCCCACTTACATATTTCTGAACATAATGAAGAAATTCCATCTGATAAATATCTCATTTAGATATTTATCATTATTTTATCTCATATAAACTTAAAAAAAAGAAAACCTTCCACCATTATCATTGTCTTTAAAGAAACAAGCTCCTATAAACCAGTATGTTTCATGAATGTAAGAATATTCTACAGATAAAGAAGCTAGTAAGTTAGGTTGAGAAAAATAAATTCTGTATCTCCTCCCCCATCATAGCTGCTTATATATGTGTATTTTTCTCACTTGGGTTTCCATGGGCACACAGTGGGTCAGTGGATTCAAGTTGTGTATCTGTAGTGGTTCCAACATGAACTGGCATCCAGCATTGTGCCACACTTCTGCAGTGACATTGACAAGGTTAGATAAACTATTCAGTTGACAACTACGTTCATCTACTAATTTATCTCAGAGCAGAACACAGTATCTTTACTTTTCTTGTCTTTATCCAGAATGTCACCTATCTACCCAGGTCAAAGTGCAATAAGGGCTCCAGCAAATGGGAAAGAATATGCTAGTTATTTATAGTATCTTTTCTGTTCTTCTTTCCTACAGAGACTGAAAGAATTAAAGCAGCGGGAATTTGCTCGAAATGTAGCTTCCAAGTCATGGAAAGATGAGAAGAAACAAGAAAAAGCACTTAAACGTCTCCATCAACTGGCTGAGTTGAGGCAGAAGTCCGAATGGTAAGAATTAGAGGTGTATGTGATGGTTCAAAACTCTTTTCCTCATCTGGGGAATTTTTGTGATAAATTGACTCTCTGCCCTGTAACTATGTAAATGAATTATAATTAATCAGCAACTATCTGAGAGCACATGTTCCTAATAGTTAAAGGTTTCTAAATTAATTACTTTTTGTATCTGGGGTTTTTTTCCCCTTCCCAGCGTGTTAGTTATATGTGGTCTTTAATTAAATGGTCTGAGAATGATTTTAAAATATCAACATTTATCCTATTCCATTGATTTAAATGGGCAGATATACTTCCTTTCTAATTTAAGTTTTATAATAATAATTTTACAAGCTATAATTACAATGTCTCTTTTTGGAGTAAATCTTTCATGCATTCCCTTGTGCATACTTGAATCAAGAATAAATGACATTATTGTTGTCTGGATGACAAACAAGATGTAATTAATGTAGTTAAATTTACTACACAGTGCTGTTTAAATTGATAATTATAATATAACAAGCATTCCGCTAATATGTTCTTGTAGCTGAAAAAGAGTTTCACATACTGCTGGAACTGCTCAGCATTTCAAAGTGAGGAGACTGTTAGCTGGAACTCAATTAAGTTTACAGATTGTGAATTGTGTTCATATGAATCATAATGTGGAACACTAATGTAGCTAATTAATGTAGTTGACAGCAACCTGGTGAATTGTGAAATTTATAGCTCTGTGTCAGACTTTGGAACCCCTGTTGTTTTAATGAAAAACAATACACAATAAACTTAGGAATGAATGGCTCAACTCTATTATTACAAAATATTGGACTTCAAATTTGCTTCCAAGGAAATAATTTTTAGAATCATTTATAAGAAAAATGTAGTTCATTTTGAACTTGCAAATATTCATGTATTTATACTTCTGTCTTATAATAATTACCTTATAAGATACTGAAAAGATACTTGTATTATATTCTTTATTTCTTTTTCTATAAAGAGAAAATAAAGATCAATTAATGCATGCTCTGAAGTCTCATACACTCACAGAAACAGAATACGTATTTTGGTACCAGTCTACAAAACAAGGCACTTAAAATATGTTATTTAACTATATCAACAATAAAAAAGTTCAGTCTTTGTCAAAATAAGACTTATAAAAGAAAAGCCTTATTATTGTCAGATTAGCATTTGAAAATCTAGGAAAATGTGATTTCTGGAGAGGTTAATTATATGGTGCAATAAGTCAGATACTTTAAAACGTAGGTAAATCTTGCTATAAAGAGTGGCATGTGTCCTTTAAGCTATACACAACAGCAAATCTGAGTAGCCTTAAACATCATTTTCAGTGTTATTAGAGAGTTTTCACCCTTCTGTATTTCTATAGATCCAGTTTCTATTTTCCTCTGAGAAACATCAGAAGAATCTTGGTGATGGTTTAAAAATTATACTTTAGCTTCCCAGTCAAGAGATTCGCGATGCTAAGGTTAGACTGTCTCTCTGAAGACTTAGTAACAAAAAAAAACCCCAAAACAAAAACAAAAAATAAACAGTAAACTATGCCACAGCTAGGTTGGTTCTTTAGTTCTCAGTCTAACAACATAAAAGGTGAAAGAAAAACAAACAAGACCCCCCAAAATACCACAAGTAGGACCTAGCTTTCCGTATGCAGAATACAGAGCTAAAAAAAAAGTTCTTTTACTCTCCTCTGTTATGTTCCCCTCCAGCCAACCACTCGCTCCATTCAGTCAGTTTCACGAACTAAGAAAATCACTTTATAGAATCATTAAAGATTTTCTTTTTTATTTTGGCAGCTATTTACACATGGAAGAAATAAAATTTTAAAAATCCTCCTTTACCATGCTGATTTTTCAACTATCTCATCTGATATTTAAAGGCTTAGGCAGAAGATTGGTAGCGGCTATAGGAGAGAGCATACACATACCCTCCTATGGCTCGAATGTCCTCTTGCTGAAAGACAGGGAGCCCTGTGCCCCAGGGGAAGTCATAAAAGACTTTCTGGTGTCACTGAGAGAATGAGCCAGTACCACACATCCTGAAAACGCAATAAGGAATGCAAAGGGATTGAATCCTAGGCGTGGAATGAAAGGACACTTGCATCACCCTGGTATTAGAAGACTAGCCCCCACCACCACCCATTATGCAAAGCAGTGATGAATCAATTTGAAAGAAGGCTGGCAGGACATTCCCAATACAGGCACGCAGGCATCACTCCATTCTTGAATAACACTGCTTCTCACATAAAGCCCTAGTCTTTGAAACTTAACCATGCAGATAAGTGAAATTTATTTTTCCAACTGAACCTCTTTTTATCCATTATCCTTAAAAAGATTCTAAGTTGGGTTACTCACGTAACAAGATTTTTCTGTGATCCTATAGGGTGCTCTGGTGGCTTAGTGGTAAGGAGTTGTGCTACCAACTCAAGGATACACAGTTGGAATCCACCAGCTGCTCCATGGCAGAAAGATGGACAATCTACTTCACGTCATTTACAGCC
Source organism: Elephantulus edwardii (assembly GCF_000299155.1). Taxonomy (NCBI): domain Eukaryota; kingdom Metazoa; phylum Chordata; class Mammalia; order Macroscelidea; family Macroscelididae; genus Elephantulus; species Elephantulus edwardii. The sequence goes on from NW_006399848.1 coordinate 3,516,095, forward strand.
TCTGAAAACTCACTGGAGAGTCAGCTATGAGTTCATTCCAACTTGATGGTACATAACAACAACATAGGAAAGTGAGATGAATTTACTGATAGTAAGACTTTGAGTCAAACTTATAGAAATATGCTAGCAGATAATTGGTGATGGATTTTATAATTGGCTGTCTTCTTAGCAATATAACTAAAGGTTGTTCAATCTAAACTGGTTCCTTATCAAGACCAGTTATTATAAGGGAGAAATTTACATAGGCATAAATTTCTCCTACTGTACAACTATAATAATAATAATTATATATATATACTAACTATATCAATAGAACCTTACAGTACATCTTAATAAGGAAATTTTTCTTAAATTTAAAATTTTAAGAACATTAACTCTGAGAACATAAAGCCTTTTGTATAAGAACTGGATATGTCGGATATTAAGAAAGATGCTACTAGAAGTCATGTTTCTTCTCCTCTTGGAAACTACAATTTTTGCACTGGAAAGAACTCAATAATCTAACTGTAGATTTTTCTAAAAATGATAATTTTGGAGAACTATTTGAATAGACAATAAGTAAAAATTAGTCACTTTCTTAGTTGTTGTTTTGTGCCATCATGTCACCTGTGGCTCATAGTGACCCTATGTATAATAGCTCTGAATCCTACCCTATCCTTAGCCAGTCTCATGGACTCTGATACACCTAACCCCATTATCCTAATTATTGTTGCCATTATAAATTAAATAAAATTAAAATTAAAGAATAGTATTATAATAAAAAGTTAACTATAAAAACTCAAGTTTTACGTTACTTTAAGATATAAGCTTATATTAAACTATAATTTGAGACAATACAGATAGAAAATTATGACTTGTGGAGAAAATGAAAAATTAATTTAAGGTAAAAATAAATAAAAATTTTAAATAATAAGAGAAAATATTTAAATTCTAGAAAATGAGAGGTATTAAAGATTAATGATAAGATGCTAAACTGAAAATACTACAAATGTTAATGTAGATCAGGTTATAAAGTGAGAACAGAATTAACGACAGAAAGCTAAGTACCAAGAGTAATACAAAAACAATAAAGCAGAGTTTTAAAAATCTTTAAAAGAATATTAAAAAAAGAAGCTCCTAGAAAGATAAATGATAGAACAGTAGCACACAAAATAACATTTAAATTAACATAAATCAAGAAGATACACAGAACAGTGCCAAGAGTATATAATGTTCTTTTCCTGAAACACAAAAGAATAATGACAAGAAATGCATGAATCTTTATACCCACTGTTAAACTCTTACTGAATAGCAGTGGAATATAACAATAATAAAATAACCACATATAGAGGGTAGTGAGGAATAACATCTTATTACCAGACCTTTGGAATAAATTCTACTGAGTTTTGCTCACAACTGTCAAGTAGATTCCAATCATGGGGACCTCTATCAGGTTTGAGGCTATGCATCTTAATGAGAGCAGACTGCCTTATCTTAATCTCAGAGAATGGATGGTAAATTTGAACCACTAACCTTTTGGTTATCAGAAGTAGAATAAAAAAATTAATAAAGAAAATAACCTGCTTCATCCCAAATATGCTACAAATACTGCTACAAATATGTAAGTAATACAAATGAACCAAAATGATTTTACCTATAGCTTTGTCCTGAAAAACCTGTTATGTGTATATACTAAGGAGCCTTGGTGGTGCAGTGGTTAAGTTGCTAGCTAATAGGCCAGTATTCAAAACCATGCATGCCTCTGAGAGAGGTAAGACCTGGAAATCTCCTGTAAAGGATAATAGCCTTGGAAACCCTATGGGACTTTTCTACTCTGTCTTAAAAGGTGACTTTAGTTTGAAAAATCTTGAATAACATATACATATGTATTTCCAGGGAGCTCTGTTAACATAGTTCATAGAGAATCCCAAAAGGAAGTCCACTCTGGTGGTTCAAAGTCATCAATAGCTTTTCAGGAGAAAGCTGGCCAAGGAGGGTCAGGTGTGAGTCAGTCCCAACTTGATGGCATTGTGGGAGTTTATATATTACATGTAAATTTTCATAGGATCAAACAAGCATATCTGTGTAAAAAAAAAGGAAGCTAATGAGATTCAGATCTAGATGATGCTATTCCTTGGGAAGGAACACCATGCTTGAAAAGATAGAGAGAGGGTCAGCAAAGGAGAAGACCACCCTCAATGAGATAGATTGACATTGTAACTTCTGAAATGGTCTCTAGTATATCAGAGAAAATAAGGGTAGGGCAGGATTCAGGTATGTTGTTCGTAGGATCGCTCTGAGTTGCACTCGACTTGCTGACACTTAACAACAATGAGATGTAGCTCTACAATATAAAAATATTTTTATACAAGAAAACAAATTAAATTTGGTGAACAAAGCCAAAATAACGCTAGACCAACAATTCACCATAGAGTCTTAAGAAGGCAACAGAAATAATTTTTCAGATCATGCACTCAAAGAACTTCTCTCCCCATTTATAGTTAAGCTTCATGTGAGAAAGATAGTCCTTTCAGTATTTTAACCAGTTACCAATGAGTCGATTCCAACTCATGGTGACCTCATATATTTTATTTTATGCTCAAGAATATCTGACTGGATAATGATGTCTAGAGATCAGAAATAGAAAGTGTAAACATACAGCCAAGCATGGGAGGGGAGAAGGAAATCAAAGTCAAAACAATTGGCTAAATGCTGTGATTTGAATCATCTTTATCCTACGAACCCTCTTTGTATTAGAGATGTTACATCTAGGTCATTAAAGGGTCATATAATTTTAATCTAAAGAGTTTTCTTTCTTACACGTGTTGACACTTCCAGTTTTCTGCTTGAATTATGAGTACATCTCAGTGGAATAACCTTTTAAAAAGTGCTAAAAGATTAAGATGCTTACATACATAAAAGATAGAAAGAATGAAAGTGTTTCTGTTACTAAAAAAGGAGAAAAGAAACAATTTTTTAAACTCTAGAGGTGCTGAGATGGTTTGTAAATATGTGTAATTTTACCACATATTTACTATAATTAAAGCTGAGTAGGTGGCAGGTCACAAAGGAGAACTCTTTCCAAAAGAAAAAAAATGAGATAATTTTGAAATTGAAGGGCCAAAACTTATAAAATGCAAAATGTATGCAAAAAAATATAACTGAAGAAATACTTCAGTACTTCAGTAGTGTTTACAATACCATTCAATTTATCATTTCATGTGAAGGCACTGATCTGAAAAAAATCTTTGTTACAGATATGTAATTCAAGAAAATAGGAAGACCTAGAAGATATACATTATGATATAAATACAACACAAACATAATAAATTCACTTACTAAATATTTTACCTATTTTAAAAGTGCACTTATTCATTTTATAAATAACCACTATAAAACACTAGGTACATGGAGTTGTCTAAACACAATAAAATGGCTATCTTTCGTAGATACAATACGTAAATAGTAAAATAGCTTATCCACAAATACTGTGAAATGTTCACACATATTTCAGATCGCAAGCCTAATGTCTTAACATTTAAATATTTGTTGTATTTACAGTGTTTCTGAAAATGGACCATCCTACAAAGCTTCCAGAATAACAATAGAAAAGCAACTCGAGCAAGGAATCTTCCCAATTAAGAATGGTAGAAAGGCAACATGCATGAAGAGTGCTCATCTCCTGAAAGGACGAAGTCTCTCCAGAAATATTTCTGATAAACAGCGATCCATCATGCCAAACAGACACCAGTTGCCCACAGACAGACGTTACTTGTTTGGAAATCGAATGTCACAAACATCACCAGACCCAAACACTGTTAGTCACAAGATCGGCGTATCATTTTCATTTTCAAAAAAAGTGCATCTAAAATTAGAATCTTCTGCTTCGGTTTTTAGTGAGAACACAGAAGAAAATCAGGATTGTAGCAAGTCACCAGTTTATAAAACACACCAAGCCTCAGAGACATGTAAGTGCTGCACATATGCAAACAAGGATACACACCTCACTAAAAAAGATGTAAACATTGCACCACACCATCTGGAAAGTGTTTTGCACAATACCTTCTCCTTTAGCATTAATAATTTGCAAGACAAAAATGACTCTACTGGTGAGACTCTTAAAGATCCATTTGGCATTCATGCTTCATTCTCTAAATCTAGCACACATCATTCAGATGTGAAATTTACACCTTCCAGCAGAGAAAAGGAATCTCCAAATACACGGAAGAATGCTTGGCAAAACCACAGTAATCACCCAAGCCAGGAAAATGCTGCTTCCAGCCCACCATGTATTTACAAGCACAGTGATGCCAGACAACTCCAACATCTGGACGCACTTCCTTCACCAGAGCCAAGCGAGCAAAGCAATGCCACACACCTGAGTCACAATCCCAGAACTGAGAACAGAGATGAATCTTTAGATGAAACAGGAAAAGTGAGCAAAAATATGAAAAGGCTCATAAGAGAAACATGTCTCCATGACGTGAAGTCTAAACAACTGCCTTTTCTTCATGTACAAAGCAAGGACGGCCACACCACTCTCCAGTGGCCTACAGAACTTTTGCTCTTTACAAAAACACAGCCTTGTATCTCTTATGGCTGCAACCCATTATATTTTGATTTCAAGCTTTCTCGGAACTCGAAGGATGACCATGATCCAGAAGACTTCCAAGCGGAACTGGGGAAGAAACCTTGTAAGAGAAAGACTAAAATAGAGAGCCAATCCTCGTGTTTAATCAAAGACCAATATGAAATGATCCAAGAAGATAATCAATCTCTAAAACCAAAGATGATTAAAATTAATCCAGATTGGGAAAATTTCCAGAGAAAATATAATTTGGACTTGAAGGATTCTGAGCAAATTATGGCTGAACATCATTGCAGTACAAGTGATTTGGATATGAAAAATCCTCAAGTGCCTGCTTACCTTGAAATCTCTCTAAAGGACTGTGAAGGCGGTAAGAATAATGATGATAAAGAATCGAAAGAATCGTCAAATATCCATTGGCAAAGCTGCCAAAGAGTAGTTCTAAATAATGCAAATGAAGGGGTATCTTTTATGCCCTATAAATGCAGGACTAAAAAGAAACATAAACGGATTCCCTGTGAAGCTCCGTCAGAATTTGCAGATCATAACCAATTTGAGTGGGATTCTAGTCCCTATGCAGTAGGGGGCCACAGTGAGCAGGAGAAGGACTTCAGCGCACTTTTCAATAGGGGTAATTTGCTCTACTTTTGTAAAAGAGAATGCAACCCAGTTGAAAGACACAAACGGAAACGCAAAAAGCACAATTGCTTCTCCTTGCCTGAGGAGATGGTGAAGAGCGACTGCCTTCAGACGGAAACACACAGAACTAGAAATGGTCCCTTGTGGGAGTCATTTATAACCGAAAAGTACTCAAACCATAAAGACGGTTACTGCAGGGAAAGATACAAACTGGGAAAAAATCAGCCGCAATTTCTGGGATCAAAATTCAGGAAAATGATCCATGGTGATCCCAGCACACCAATTTCCTGTACGAGAAGCAGAGAAAACCCACCTCCTTGCCAGAGCCTTCAAGACAGCCAACTGGGCTCTGACTCAACAGAGAGCACGTATCACCTAAAGAAAAATGAAAGAAGTCAGGAAACTTTGAACAGTTCTGATATTTGTGACCTGGGAGAAGTAAAACCTATGGTGTGTGATACTGGGAGTATCAGCTGCCTTCTAAGAAATCATTCCAGTGGTCCTTCAGAAAGCGGAGAGTTGAGCATATTAAACGGAGAGAGAACCCCACTGACAGCTAAGAGCCTTTTAGAAAGGGTGCAAGCCAAGAAGTGTCAGGAGCTAGCAAGCAATTTTGGGACTGCTTCACCAAGCTGTAAAAATGAATCTGCAGCTTGTTCACAAATTCAATGCACACTCAAATTTGCCCCACTAGGCTGTCCCAAACCAGCAGTGTCTCTTTCTCAGAAACTACAGAACATGAGTAAAAGAAAACATAATAAATCCCGTACATCTATAAGAACTACTGAGGACACAGCAAAAAGTTCACAGACAAGTGAGTCTGTTTTCACAGACAGTGGTTGTGCTAAGCATCTTTCTCAAGGTTTAATTCAGGTAATAGCAGAGTCTCAGTCACCAAACAGTACGAACTCAAAGAAAGAACAGTCACAATCTTTGATTAGTAAAGTCCAAACTTTCATTCAAAGCTCTGACCCAGTACCATATGATTTACCTGGTGCTTTACCATCTAATAGATATATTGGTGTTACTAGTTCAACAGAGACCAAAGAGGACCAAAAAAATCTAGAACTACAGGATGTAACCATACATATGAATTGTGTACAAGGGAACATAAACTCTCATTATGACAGAACTATGCAAAAGCATGACAACATAGAAGATGGATTAGAAGTATGTCATAAATCTATCTCTCCCCCTTTAATTCAACAGCCCATAACATTTTCTGCTGATGAAATAGATAAATATAAGCTCCTTCAACTACAAGCCCAACAGCATATGCAGAAACAACTCCTAGCAAAGCATCTTCGAGTTTTGCCTCCTGCGGGACCACCTGCCTTCTCTCCAGCCTCAGCTGTACAGGCGGTTCCAGTTCACCAGCATGCTTCCATAACCACCATCCACCACACATTGCTCCAACATATCGCTGTTTCTGCTTCCCTGAATCCTCATAGTAATCACCTACCAATAACTCAACTGCATCCTCTTTCTCAACCACATTTTGCTCCCATCACATTTTCACCCCTGGCGCCAGCCATCATCCCAGCACATCCCACTTTCATAGCAGGTCATCCCCTGCATTTAGTCACTGCTACCCCTTTTCATCCCCCTCATATCACACTTCCGCCCCTGCCCCCTGCAGCATTTATCCCAGCATTGTTCAGCCCTCACTTGAATCCAGCCACAACTTCCATCATCCACTTGAATCCTTTAATCCAGCCAGTGTTCCAAGGTCAAGACCTTTGTCATCATTCTTGCTCCAACCAGATGCAACCATTAAATGGAGTGAAAGAGGCCTTAAATATGTCAGCTCACTTGAACTAATGTTAAAGTCCTTACTGGGAATAAATAAAACCAGTTGTGACTACCTACAAAACGATTTGTTGAAAATCAGATATCTATCTGGTAATTGTAAGATACTGGTGCCAATTCAGTAAGTTGCCAATATATAATATGAACTGAATTGCCAATATTAAAAGAATGATAAGAATTTAATTTGCAAACATTAACAGGGCAAATTTAAGATTATGTTTTAGGTGGTTAAAAGGAAAAGTATTAAAGCATTGTTATAGAAAAATTCTATAATGTTATAAAATCAAGTCAGAAAACATTCAGACAGAGCATTATTATTACAAAAAAAATGAATTATAATTCACTGTATTCCAGGTATTTGTTGAAAGAATGGATATATATTTGGTTTTATTTATTTGGAAAAAATAAAAGTTCCCTGAACTTGGTCAATTGTTTAAAATTGTGCCAATTAGAAGATATTGACTAAACCTTTAATGTATGTAGCCTGTTATATTTTCTTAAGAAATAAAATAATGATAAGATATTGTATGCTTAATTTAAATTGAAAATTATATTTCAATTAAAAATATTTATTCAGATTGGATTAGTGAGTTTATGTGCAATATCAGGTTATCTTAATTTCACACACACCTACATCAAGATATTTTATGAATTTAAGAATCCTTGTCACCTAAATTTAAGAATTTTTAAATTTTTTGTTTAAGGAAATATATCATGGTATAATAATGCAAAATAAAAACGAAAGTATGTTTAGAACAGTATTTTGAAGCAGTGGATCAATTTTGAAGCTAAGTTTTCTTTATCTTTTATTGAGAAATTGTATTTAGTCAATATATGTATACACATAGAGTTATAAGATTTAAAAATGTCATTATTTTTACATAAAGTTTATTTAGAAAACATTATAAAGTATTTGGAGTGTTTTACTCAATTATATTAGATATTTATTTAAAGAATGAATAATGATCAAAATAAAATCTCTGTGATTTTAGAAATTATTTCTAACCTTAATTCAAAGAATTTATTATTGACCAAATTTGTGTCTTAACATCTATACTTATGAATAATCATTTCATTATAATTGCCATTTATATTCTGAAAGTTAAAGATAAATTTATGCAACAACACATTTTCCATAAATATGGTTGTCAGAGAAAATAAAACTGAACAGGAATCAACCCACTTCTGCGTGGACAGCAATGCACATTCTATTCTAACATGAGAGCTTCTCATTTGCATCTGGCTTATCAGTAAAGAGAGCTGCATTTTCTCTAGTTATATCAGGAAAGAATTTATTATCTCATTTAATGTTCACAACAATCTCCTGAGAGCAACATCACTCCTTTTTACAAATGAGTCGAAGAAAGTTTAAAAAAAAGTTAGTAAATAATGGTAGAAAGAGGCATCATAGTGGAAAATTAAAGAGACAAACATGAGAGAGACCGGTGATTCCAAAAAGCTATTATCAGAAATTCTTCAACAGAAATTTTAACTGAATATAACAATGAGAAGGTGCAGCTTATTTAAACAGAATAGAAAAAGGAAGAATAGTACCATCAAATCCCAAAAACCCCTCTGTTTTCATGGAATTTCCAAAAGTAAGTAAAATAAATGAGATACTTCCTATTAAAAAAGATTATTCTTTCTAATAGATTAAAAAAGTACAGTATAGATGATTTTTACCTCTGAAAACATATATGAAAGCTGAAAAAAGAGCCACGATAGAAGCATTTTAGAAACTCACTAGATGGCCTATTATTAAAGACCATCTAATTAATTTTTATAATTGCTTTGTGGCAGTTTAATTTCTCAAAAGGTTAAAAAAAAAGAAAAAAAATTCTCAAAAGGTTAAACGAGAATTTCTATTGAACTTGAGTGACAAAAGTAGATTGAACTGCTCATTTTGTATATTTAACAAGGATTAGTGTGGTCACTCCCTATGCTATTCTGAACTGTAGGGAAATAGACATCATCATATAAATAAAAGACAACTTGTACTCCAGAATGAGAAATTTTAGACATTGTAGCATTTTATAAGGAAAGGGAGGGCCTATAAATGCAATTTAAAGTATGTAATTATAGATTACATGAGAAATCCTTAAAATAACCCCAATCCATGTTAGTGGTAAAAAAAAAAAAAAAAGTCATTGAAGTGCCATGCAGATATTTTTTAAAACTTCCGTAAAAACAGGTGTTGAAGTATTTTAATGTATTGTTTATGGTGGAAGGGATCAAATCATGTATTGAATAACAGTCCTACAAGGAAAGACATGGAAGCCTGGTGGCACAGACCTCCGTGCTGGCACTGCTAACTCAAAGGATGGACATGTCCGGTGGTTCAGCTCTATCGGTGGATCTTTGGAAGAAAGATGAGAGCTCTCCTTTTTAGTGATGTATAGTCTAGGAAACCCAATGGAGGACCAGCTATGGGTCGATTCCAGCTTGACAGCAATGAGTTTAAGTGTTGGAGGGTTTTTGTTTCGTTTGGAGGACCAAATTATGTAAGTGCCAGCTAAATATAATGATTTTACCTTGCCTTCTCCCTGAGAGAGGGGCATGTTGCTTGGAGCAAATCTGAAAATTAGCTCTTTAAAGTATCAAACAGACAAAAACATCACTATGAAGACTAAGGTGAAGAATTGTTGACTTTGAATTACGGTATTTGCAAAGAATATTGAATGTTTGTTGGACTATTGGAGAACAAATTTGTCTTCTCAGAAATACAGCCAGAATGCTCATTAGAAACAAGAATTTGAGACTTCATCTCAGGAACATTGGATATATTATTAGGAGGGACAAGTCCCTGGAGAAGGAGAATATTTTTATATAGAGAAGGGTTAACAAAAATGAGGTAGATTATCAGAAGAAATTTGACACAATAAAACAATAATAAGCTCAAATATAATAAGAACTATATTTGGTGCTGTCTCAAGGCCAGCTAGTACTTTTGTTTTGTTGCACATAGAGGTAGCTGTGAGTTGGAACCAACTTGTTGGCTGCTAAAACAGCAACAACACGAAGGAAAATGTCCTAAAATGGAAATTTTAGAATGTACATGCTGCAATCCCAAAGGCATCTAGTTCTAATCCAACAGTTGCTCTACCAGAGGAGTTTAGGCAATCTCCTCCTATGTGGTTAACTGCCTCTGAAAATGTCTTGGAGGGTCAGCTATTGGTCAGTTCTGACTTGACAGTATACAACAAAAACAGAATGAATTAAGAAATCTTAAATTTCTATATTTGGAATAAGTTTACCACAGAATTTTTAAGGTACCTGAAAAAAGTTTCATAATGTCAGTTGTCTTTGAGAAAACATGCAGAATGAGGAAACTGTCAGAATCATCTCTACTTTTATATGGAGAATAATACTCCCTGTAGATATCACTGATTTAAAAGTTACACATTTTTATACAGATGTAATTTTAAAGATATTAGTAAAAAGGAAGAGACAATCTTTAAATATAATAGGAATGTGAAAACCAAATAATAGAAAGTTAAAGGATTTTTTTTCCCCTCATTCCACTCTTTTTCCCTTCATTGTTATAGTTTTTAGGTGCCTTTAAGTCAAGTACAACTCATAGTGATGCTATGAATAACCGACCTGAGTCCTGTCCTATCCTCACAATCTCTGAAACATTCGAGCTCCTTGCTTGTAGTCACAGTGTCAATCCACCTGGTCAAAGATCTTCCTCCCTTTAACTGTCTCCTCATATTTCCAAGCATGATGTTTGTGGAGGACCATACTTTAGACAGTAACCTAGCTGCTGAGGATATAGTGGTGTTTACTAACAACAACAGCAACAAAAAAGTGTCATTCCATGGAGCTATGATGGTCTAATCTGTAGGGGGTTTTGCTGGTATTCCAAAATCCATGTCTCTCTCTCTCAGTTAGAATTTACCACCAGCTCCATGGGATGTGATTCAATCTTAGAAAACCTGCTGTATGGTGAGCTACAAGTCAGTACTGACTTGACAGCAATGAGTGAGTTTTTCAAGTGGGTCCTGTAAACACAAAACAGAATAAATACTGTGCAGAATAATAAAGAGTAAGCGTAGATAAAGGAGCTCAATGCTATCATGAGTTCCTGGTGGAGGTGATAGTGGAAGAAATAGAACTTTAATTAGGGTTGTTGTTTTTATGTGTCATAGAGTTGAGTACTCATAGCAACCCTTTGAACAACATATCTGGATCCTGTCCTATCCTGTGCCATCTTCAATTCTCACCATTTCTAACTCAGTAGAGCCCGTGAATCCAGTCACCACATCAAGCCATCTCCGCTCTTTCCCTGACCCTCAACTTTTCAAAGCATGGTATCCTTTTCCAAGGAATAGCCTCTCCTAGCAACATGTCTAAAGTATGCTAGATTAAGTTTTACCATCCTTGTCTCTACGAAGCACTCTGGCTGCACCTTTACCAGACATATCTGTTTGTTCTTTTGGCAGTACATGGATATTCAGTTGTTTTCTCTCACATCACAACTCAAAGGCATCAGTTTTCCTTCTGTCATCCTTTTTAACTGTCCAACTCTCAGATGCACAGCACATGATTAAAAAGACCCTGGCTAGAATCAGGCACACCTTAGTCTTCAAACTGAAATCATTGTTCTTCAAACTAAACAGCATAGTCTCTATAAAAATAACATGTCAGCAATAACTTAAAGAGGTGAAGAAGCAATCATTCTAGACTAAATGACCAGTTATCGACAATACAATTGACTTGCTTGCTGTGTCTGAGAGTGATATAGCTGAGGAAGAAAGAGTAAAGAGAAATTTAAATAAAATTACAGATGCGACTTTGAAGTAAAATTATGTGGGAGCTTCATCATACTGTTGAAGTATGATGACTGAGGTTTTATTATGTAATGACAATATATTGGATAGAAAATGAGTGATTTGTCTTAAAATTTACCTATTACTTATTTCTGAGAGACATAAATTATAATAAATATATATGTTATTTTATAAAAAATAAAATATAAAATATTTATCTTATTTTTCTAAAATAAAATAAAAATAAGGAGATCAATCAATACATTACTGAAATATTTCAAAGAAGAAAATACAATGACTTTTGCAATGAACGTCTAGTGAAAATATTGAGAAACAACGATACTTGATTTTCTTTGAGAACAGAGCTAAGAGCAATTTGTCTTACATTAGGCATGAGTTGTAAACAGAAGACTCACTTAACACAAGAGCTTTTTGTACAAAGAAGTGTACACTGAGATGGGAAAAATTGTAGGAGAAGACAGAGGGAAGGATCAGTTTCAAATATTCTACGTTTGAGAAAACATTCTACCTTGAAGTAGAGATATTGAAGTGCTTGGTGGAAATATGAGTTTGGAATTGGGTTAAAAGTGTGAAAATTGCATATACTTTTGGGAATCATCAAAATATATGTATGATAATCACTTCAGAGACCTGAGTCCCTGATCTCTCCTACCTTAAAGAGTTTGAGTAAGAAAAAGAATCAGCACATGAGAGTTAGAAGATAAAGTGCCATCACATTTAAATAAATCAATAAGCAGAAATAGAATTGACCTGACTCATAGAGACCGTGTAGGCCAGAGTTGCTTCCATATAGCTTCCAAGACTAAATCTTTATAGGTGGACTGTCACATCCTTGTTCCATGGAGCAACTGTTGAGTTCAAACCACCAACCTTTCAGTTAACAGTTGATTGTTTAAAATAATGTTCCTTTTCGTCACATCACATAGGAATAAAAACAAGAGAATGTGTGGCCCAGAAGCTAATTGACAGAAATGATCAAAGATGTGAGAGTGATCATATATGTTAAGTAAGAAGATAATGTTGTTGTTGTTAAGTGCTGTCGAGTTGCAGGTGACCCATAGTGACCCTATGAACGAAAGTCCTGGACACCTCCTGTATAATTTGCGTCCTTTCTCCAGGTTCATAGAAGAAGATAATAGGACATTAAATATTACTTCTCTTATGCAGAAGTTGTTACCTTGACAGAAAAAACTCTGGTGGATTGGTAGAAATATTTAACCTAGCTTGGAAATGTGAAAAATAATTTATGATCCCATAAACATTCTATGAACAATAGCACTGTGTGACAAATGTTTTCATATCTATTTGAACTACTGTGCCCAAAAAGTAGTGTTGTCTGGAATAATTTCAAATTAACTGGAGATTTGTAGGATACCATTTAACAGGTTTTATGGTATATTATGTTACAGTTAAATTTCATTAAGCATGAGTAAATCATAGAAGAGATCACTTTCAAAGACAAAAAAGAAAACACAAATCAACAAGAAGTGAATGTGGTGAATCAAAATCACAGTCCATTAGGTGAAAACAATAAAAGTATAAAAGTGAACCAAATATGGAGCACGAAATTTAACATGAATAAATGTCAAATTTTACATTACTTATTAATTTAAAACTATCTCACATATAGAGTGTTAGAAGAGATGGCAAAATTTCAGTATATCAGTAAAATGTTGAGTATAGGAGGTTTCAACTCCAAATGAACCTATGGTGTGGAGAAACTGATTTAGAAACTGTTAAGCTATACAAAAGGAATCCTACAGAACTGGGAAAAAGGTTTCTTTTTTAACTTGGCCAAAATCAAACCACTTGTAGAAAAGTATATGGTTCTGAAAATAAATTGAAGAGTTATAACAAACTTTCATGAATGTGTAATTAGCAGTTCCAACCAATCAAGGGATCATATGGGCTTACTTCTTACACTGGTGAAGAACACAAGTGCTACGAAATAAAAGTTACTAACTGAAAAATAATTCCATTTTCAAAAAGCATCATTTAGGGAAGTGCCAAGATAGATTTATTTCTACACTGTATTTCGTTTTTCACTTTTATTTAAGAGAACAAACATACAGTGAAAGAAAATAAAATTGATTTTCTATACATTGAATTATAATAAGAACCATTTTGAAAATCTTCCATGGGGATAGATATTTTCTGCTCTATTTCTTTCCATGTGCACAATTGTGCAATTGTTAAATTTTTTTATTCAATTTCTATTAATATCTATTCTCAAGGTAATTCTAATTACTCTTTCATATTTTTTTCTCCCCCTGGAGATATTTTGTGTCTGTCTAAAACTATACATGCTGAATTATAAATGGAAGATACTTTACCTGTGTGATATTTGTACGCCAGTGTGTGTTTGCATACACACAGACACACACATACACAAAATACCTATATATAATGTCTTTGATATTAACAATAAACCCACCATCTGATGTAATCTTAATTGGATCTGTTCACACACATATATACTCATTGATCAAGTCAGTTGTAACTCAGAATGACTCTATAGATTAAAGTAGAACCGCGCAGTGGCGTTCCTAAGAAGAAGCTAATGGCCTCATTTTTTGGCGTTTTGTGTGTTCAAGCCCTGATCTGTTTAGTAGCCAAACTCTTAACCACTGTGCCACCAGGGCTTCATAATTTGGAGCTGGGGATTTGGGTTATAATTAATTAAGCAAAACTAATGTTTTACTTCAAGAATCTGGGAAATTCATCTTCTTAATTACTCTCTCCCAAATTCAGCAAGATGAAACATTGAACTATGAAGGATTTCAATAGTCTCTCTGAGTTCAATTACACTTTTATACATATTGTGATTTTTTTGTACTGTAGACATTATTAGAATAGAGGGAATTATTTATAAATTGTCCCAATTTCTAGTGTGAATTTTTTTATGATAATGATGTAGTTTTTGGAGGGTTCTCCCACCCCCCAATAGGCTAACATTTCACAGAAGGATCCCTTAAAATGTCTCAATTTCACTTTGGAAAATCGATCTAAATACTGACTTCCTCTTCCCAGTTCCCACCAAAACTTAATGACATCTTCTTATCTCTCAATAGAAATAAATTCAAAGAAACGAATCCTTTACAGCCCTAGTATTAAGTAGAATATTTAATCAGTAAAACTGTTCAGGATGATATTGCCCAATCTGGCTGTCTCCCTAGTGCCTGACATTTTGGCCTAGTTCCAAAAGGACGAGAGTAACACGGTAAGAATTTCACCATCCTACTTTCAAGCTGACCTCAAAACAACCTGCATTGAATGCATTTGAAACAACTGGAGATCCAGAAAGAATTCATTCCTTTAGGATACCACTTGGTATCCCAGTATTTCAGATCTGTATGAACATGTCCAGACAGCCTTCCCAGGCTAAGGTAGACAGCCTATTTTTCTCCGTGAAATAGTATTTCCAGTCATCTCAACCAGTAACATCTGTCTCAATCTTTCCCTAAGAAAAATTTATCCATGATTTTCAGAAAGGCAGCTAAGCAGTCTGAAGAAGGGCAAACAAATAATAGCTCTACTTTTCTAAACATGATTTAAAGAACTTAAACCGCACCTATCAATGTATATAGCTAAAGAACTTAGGGGAAAGAAAACTGAAGCGCTTATCTCAGGCCTAGTAGGGCTCATAGAGCTGCTTAATTTTAATTCTTCAAATTAAATAAATCCCCCTAAAAAATGTGTTCTGGTTGGAAAATAGAATCATTACTAAAAAGCAAGAGGATAGCCACTCCCACCTGGTTAGTCAGGGAAACAGGATTTGGTGCTTTGTGTCCCAGACTGAACAGCAATAAAATGGAGGGGTTATACTAAAATATGAGTTTCCTGCCAATAAAACCTGGGTCCAGAGGATTTTCAAAGGTTATCATTTCATTCCAGCAAAAAAATATTATCCACTTCTTCTATTAGGCAGACATTTGAAGGTGATTGCTGTATTGCTTTGGATTAAGCTATATTAAAATGGAAGCAGTGGCGGAATCCGCTAGTTTTTGAATAAGCCAATATTAGAGAGATAAGCCAAGGGGCTTTTCCATATTATGTCGTTTTGTATAAGAAGGGCATCGCCCAATCCACCTCCTTAATTCCCTTCCAGAAATCACTTCCTCCTTTCTCGGCTAACTTCCTTTCTTAAAGAGCAAGAACAAGAGAATCTTAGTAGAAATCTGAGAATAAAATAGGCACACTGGAAAAACACAAGTGTGAATGTGTATGTGTGTTTATGTGTTTCTAATAAATGTGCCCTTTAGTTTTTAATTGTAGGCCATGATCTTTGTTTAAATTAGTGTTTTTTGAAACATATTTAGATATTGAAACAATCAGCTTCAGAAAGGTATTTCCTATACACACTGCTCGATGGTCAGTTTCTTTGATATGTGAGAGATTATAAAATAGTGTATGATGTAAGTGTATTATTGTGTAATGGTTCAAAACAAATTTCCACCTTACTCAATTCTATGTATTAAATTTGTATTTAAACTGGGTGATAGTCTGGCAATATGATATATAAACTAATAATTTTATTTTATATGCTCTGCACAAAAAGTTTTATATTATACAGTGGCTAAGTAAATTGCACTACTGTACATGCAAAACAGCTTTTTTTTAGATTATTCAACAAATTACTTGGACTGTAAGTTCAATGCAATAATTTTTTTTTTCAATGAAAGGTTTAATGGTATAAGTGTTAGTTATGTATCTCTGACATAAACCATACCAAAATATAAGAACAAAATAAAATAAAAAATGATGTAGAAATATTCTGTATTTTACATTGTTGAATTGTAAATGCATTTAACATCTTATTTATTAATGTATATATTTATATTATATATTTAAAGGCTGGGATTTCTTAGACAATTTCTTAAAATTTAGTGTTAAAAATTCAAGCTGTTTCATCAATTTGAAAATAAATATGACTTTAAAAATCCTCTGGGTGCATTTTTAAGAAAAATGTGTATCTGTGAAGTCTCAATTGTTTAGAAAAAAGTGTGATTCAATAATTTATATTATTCTAATGAGTTATATAAATAGCTTCAGGAATGCATTTTCCAATTGATTATATCTTACAGATATTGTGGCATTCTTCACACTCATATTAAAATTTGTAACATATACTAAAAAAAGTACTTGAGTTAATAAACTCAATAATCTGCTATTCTCAAATGGATTTAACTCACTAGGAAATCACTTTAATCAAGTACAATGAAATGAAGTTAGAAAATGACTTGAGATTCCACTTAAAGTCATTCCATACTCATTTCCTATTTGCCTTTTCCAAAACAACAGGTAAAGAGCCCTCATCTGCTTGATCTCAGTATGAAATCATCTGTGTAAAGTTTAGGTCAGGAATTCCTATAAATAACCACTAGATGGATGTTCTCTTGCTCTGCAATCATGCCATCTACTTGTTTTTTCCTTTAAGCTATAACACCTTTATCTAAGTCCAAATGTTCCTTGCTTCTGTATTTTAACTGAATAGACCTTTGCTATTATGCTGTTGTTGTTTAGTACCATTGAGTCAGAACTGGCCAATAGCTGACTCTCCAGTGGGTTTTCAGAGGCAGTAAATCACATAGAAAATGATTGCCCATCTTTCTCCCAAGGGGTAGCTGGTGGGTTCAAACCATACACTTTTGCATTAGCAGTGCAATTACTAGCCCTAGGGTACCAGACAGGAAGCCCTGGTGGCTTAGCATTAGAAGGATGCACTACCACCTCAAAGGCACACACTTCAAATCCACCAGCTGCTCGGCAGGAGAAGGATTGGCAGTCTCGTTCCATGTGATTTATTGACTGTGAAAACTCATTGGATGGTCAGCTATAGGTCTGTTATGACTTTACAGAACACAACAACAGCAAAGCCATCAGAGTTCAATTCTGCTATGTTTAACTCTAATATAGCGGTTGAGTGCCAGTTATAAGTGAAGAAATGATGCAGATGTTAATCAACTACCTCCCTAGACATCTACCTTAAATGTTGTTTCCATGTTGGATCCTCTCTCATTTTTGTAGGTAGGTGCCGTCGAGTCTCATGCCATGGACCGCCAAGAGAACAAACATCTCTGTCTTGCAGAGGGTGAAATCAAGTTTCTACCTGGAGGCTAGGGTTTTGAAGCTCAATCTCACATACTTTGGGCATGTGGTCAGGAGGGACCAGCCCTTGGAGAAGGACATCATGATTGGAAGGGTAGCAGAACAATACAGGAGAGGAAGACCCTGGATGAGATGGATTGATGCAGTAATTGGGGTATCAGAGTCAGTGACACTGACTCAGGATAAAACAGGGTTCAGAGCTATTGTGCGTAGAGTCGCTATGAGTTGAAGGTAAACTGAGTGGTACATAATAGTTTATTCTTTGAATCACAAAGGGAAAATC
Organism: Elephantulus edwardii; assembly: GCF_000299155.1. Lineage (NCBI taxonomy): Eukaryota > Metazoa > Chordata > Mammalia > Macroscelidea > Macroscelididae > Elephantulus > Elephantulus edwardii. Next base: position 3,534,291 of record NW_006399848.1, read on the forward strand.
TAGCAAAACTTTGTAATGAAATGATAGCCACTCAGTACTCTGTTAGTCAAGGGAGCAATCACAAATCAAACTTGGTACAGGTATTTCATTTTACTTTTTTAATTTGTTTTCATTCATTCATTCATATATAACTTGTTTTATTACATTAATTATAATTGGTCAATGCCCTTGATCACAGTGTCTCATTAAATTATCAGTGCACCTTGCATCTCTCTTCTCCCTACATATCAATCACTAATCTCTGCTGACCTAACATTTTATTTCCCTAATCCTTTCTATTCTACCCCTACTTCCAATTTTATCAGTTATGCCTTCCCTGTCCCAAGTTGTCAATTGCAATAGACACATTGTCCTTTTATCCATACATTCTATAGTGATCTTATCTTCCCCTAATCTATTGTTAATTATAGGCTCATTGCAATCTATTTTAAAACAGGGAAAATCTCCTTCCTTAAAGACAGCCTCACACCCGATAGAAGATTACAATGTTCTGAAACTAAATAGGAGTGTTATTCTTTTTTTTCTACTAGTTTGTTTACAAAATTCAAATACAAATTCTTTTAAATGAAATTCAAAGACATGGTTTTCAATGAAAGCTGTAACCAGACCAAAATATTTATTCACTATATTGACTTTTTAATTGTTTTTGTTTGCTTGTTTATTTACAACCCTTGTTATAGATGAGTCACAATTTATGGGCAAATAGAATCTTCCATATTTCTAAAGACTTTAATAAAGTAAAGAACATGAGTTGTAGCCCATTAGGAAATAATTGAGACATCTTTTGCTGCCTTTATTTTTACATATTTTTATTCAGGCATTATCCAACAATGATTAAAACAAGGGCTGAATTATATGATGAGTAGAGAAATCAAATGATGACTCTAGTTAATTTAGATTCCCCTGCGAACTTGGACATTTATTCTTCCTTATCTCCTCATCATTAATTTTGGATCCTGAGATTTCAAGTAAGGACATAGAATTTGTGTTCTAGGTAAGGCTCAAATCTTCTTTAGCTCTGCATAATTGTAATTTTAACACAAGAATAGAAATAATTTTTAGGATTTTAGTAATTGCATAAAGCCTACCAATTTTTATTATTTTGTCCAATGTCATTATTTTCAGAATTAACATGTTAAATATAAAGGATTCTGGTGGCAAAGAAAGGGCTTAAGTGTTCAGCTGGTAAACCAAACAATTATTGGTTTGCATTCATCCTGTGACTCCATAGGAGAAAGACCTGGGATTCTAATTTTAGATGCACTTTTATTTTTTTTAAATAAAAATGATATTCCAGTCTTGTGACTAACAGTGCTTGGGTCTGATGGAATTTGATTTCCAACTAAGTAATAAAATAAGCAAATAAGTAATGCCTGTCTGGTATCTTTCCCAGAGGGAGGCTTAACTACTCAGACCATCACATAAAAAAAAGAAAAATTACCTGTTAAACCTTGGGGTTTCACAGATTGGTGGGTATAGGGAGAGGGGCAAGTAAAGGGGAAGGATCTGGACAAAAAGACAGGGTAATGATGGACAAGGTCCAATGGCAATTGATGTTATGAAACATAATGCATGAGAATGACTGTATGAAACAGTGTGAATGAAGACTAATGTGAAACACAATGTATACCGAACTGTATAAGCAAACAAACAAACCAAAAATAGCTGTTTACTATTTATTCCTTTAACCTAGAGTGGTTTTCCTGGTTGTTGTTGTTGTGTACTGTTGAGTCAGAACAGGCCCTTTAGTGAGTTTTCAAAAGCAGTTAATTACATGGGAGGAGATTGCCCATCCTTCTCCCATTGGTTTCCCTTAGAATAATTAAGAATTTCCTATGTTGTTATATAGAAGCCCTGGTGACTAAAGCTCCAGATTTCTAATGTAACGGTCAGAAGTTCAAATAAGCCAGCATCTTTGGGGGATGCAGGTAGACTACTTCTGTAAAGATGGCAGTTGTGGGTTTCTATTAGATTCCCAAGGCTAGAAATCCTTTACAGGAGCTTCATACAGCTCATCTTTCTCCCACAGAATCCTGGTGGATTCGAACCTGTGACTGCTTTGTTAGCAGCCTGACATATTAACGTTACCACACCAGGGCTCCTTGGAAACATAAATGTTTGTTAAGGAAAATAATTAAAGAAAATTCAAAATTGACTGATTTGAAGCAATGTTATTTTATTCAGTGCCAGAGAGAGAAGTTTGAGTAATATCATAAACAGAGTATATATAAAGTGAACTCCATAGTCTCAAGCAGGGTAGATGCAATGAAAATATATTCATTAGAAAACATTAATTCATTAATTGATAAAATAACTTGGAAATTATATGTTGTTGCAGTTGATTGTTATATTATGTTTTTATAAACATTTAGAAAGACCTAGGTCATGAGGTAATTGCTTGAAAATTTGGATACATGTGTTAGCATCTATTTTAGATTTTACTTCCGTTTATAAAAGTTAGTGTTGTATAGTTATTGTCACATACCTCTGAGTGAATCCTGACTCATAGTGAACATATCTGACAGAGTAGAAGCTCCTGAGCTTCCTAGGCTGTAATCCACCAGCTTCTCTGAGGAGAAAAACAGACAATTTCCTGCCATGCGATTTACTGCCTCTGAAAACCTACTGGAATGACAGGTATGGGTCGGCTCTGACTCCCTGGCACACAACAACAACAACAACAACAATGTTTATAGGACAAGATATTTCCTTCTAGAGAGAGGCTGGAGAGTTTTTATCACTGATTCTTAGATTAGCAGCCATGGACTTAACCACTGTGCCACCAGGACTCCTTACATATTATGTTACCTCTGTTAATTCAAGAAGGAGCTCTATTTGCACAAGGTTTAACAGATGACTGGGAACTGAAAGGTTGGCAGTTCAAATCCACGTAAAGGCTCTGTTTGTAGTCTGTTATGTAACTAGTAACATACTAACATAGCTATGAATGTAGTAGAGTTACATTTCCATTGTTTTAATCAGCAATTAATGTATATTCAGAAGGGACAAATCTGATTTTCTAGAATGATAGGTAATGATGTTGTCTCTAGAAACAACTGCCCTAGGAAATCAGTTATGCATACAGACAACTTAAACCCTTTGGCAGAATCTCCAGAAAAATTTTATCAAAAGGAGAGGTTTTTCAGAGTTTGTTGCCATTCAGATTAGCTATATTAATAATTATATTAGGTTAATAACTTATAGTTTTTAGGTGCCATTGAGTTGTAGGCAACCCTATGAACGAAAGTCCTCAACACTTGTGTGACTTTCATCCTTTCTCCAGGTTCATAGGGTTTCTGAAGGCAAGCTGTTCACCGAAGTGGATGCCACTCCTGCTTCCAAGCTTGTTTTAATCAGGGAGCTCCACCAAATACTGCCCGCCATGGGTAATCGTTATCGCATTTGACACAACAGTGTCACAGTGTTCAGCTTCACAGCTGAACAAGTTACTTCTGTACGGCAAGTGGACATACCAGGGCTATAACACCTAGAAGAATGTTGAATAAGCCTTTGAGTCACAGTAATTTTTTTTAACATTGCATAGCCAGTATCCCACTTCTGAATATCTCATTGTTATCTCAACTATTTCATTTTATTCTTAACTAGTTGAATCATGATTCTCTTCCTCGACTCCTACCCGAAGCCTAGGAGCAGAGTGAATATTTTTAAAAAGAGCATTTTTTCGGGAAAACGTGAACTACCTGAGAAAGGTCATTTACTGATTTCAAAGTGGTTGTCTCTTTCAATGATAAAAAATGACTTATCAATAAAACCCTGGCTGATAAATGACTCCTTTGGCAATACCGTCATAGAAGTGAGATGTCTTTTGAATCAATATATAGCGTGTCTCCTTGAAAGACGACAATGAATTGTAAAGGCTTAGTTTCTTTGTTTTAAATTGAGCTGTGCCACTCTTGATGACAGCATGGGGCTAGGTTCTGTCATTACCTATAGAGATGTTTTTGTGCTTCTGGATAACTTCTGGCATGTCCTTGAAGCACAATACTGCCCATCTTAGGCATGCTTCTCCTCTTTCTGTTCCTTAAATATCTTGCCCTTATCAATTTTCTTCACATGTCAAACTGTCAGAGTTGAAGTTCCATGATCATTGTGTAAAATGCAAAGAAGCAAATGCCTCCTGAACCCTGACTAGTGGGAATTTCATCCTGTCTGCTTAGATTCTGTGGGTGGGAGTCATAGTAGATGCTTGTATCTGACTGTGACAGGAAGAGAGATCTTGTACACTGAAATTATTTGGGATCACATGATTACCTTGTTTACTTGATTTTGATATTACAAAAGGGAGAAGGTTGTGTTGATGCAATAGGATCAGATATATATTTTAAGAACCTCTTATTTCTGCAAAGGGAACCCTGGTGACTTAATGATAAGAAGCTACACTGTAAACATGCTGGTAGTTATAATCCACACGCTGCTCCATGGGAGAAAGAGGGGAGATCGTCTCCTGAATGATTTAAAGTCTCTGGAAACTAATTTGGACAGTCAGCTGACTTGTTTCTGACTTGATAGTCACAGCAACATGATTCCTCAACGTTTCAAAGAGAGGAATCACAGATATTTTCATAGAGGAAAAGGCCTATGCAAAAAACGTCTATGTCCTTCAACAAGATGTACAGATAGATGTATAGTAAAAAAGAATACAGCACCCATCGTTGACAAGTTAGAGAACAATTGCCATAATCTATTTATTTCATCCAGATTCACAGGAATGATAAAGCCATTACTACGTTATGCCAAGAATATCAACCTTCAGAGATTATCTCAAGCATGCTTTGGAGCAATGTTGTAATTTGAGCCTGGCACCTTAGTTTGCTGCATTTGTGCCATTATAATCCATTTTCCATTTAGCTACATTATTTCTCAAGTAGCACTTCAAATCACACAGACATTTATTTTTTTTCTTAGTTATAATTCCTACTTTTAAATTACTTGTTAATAATTTGAGCAATTTATTATACAGACAGTTAAAGTATGTATGAGCTTCAGGGCTTCTATTCTCTTGTTATTGCTGTGTGTCATTGAGTCTGAACTATCTCATAGCTGACCTTCAAACAGCTTTGCAGAGACGGTAAATCGCACGGCAGAAGATTTCTGTTATTGTGTTGTTGTTGGGTGCCACCGAGTTGACTTCCAACTCATAGCGACTCTATGTATAATAGCTCTGCACCCTGCCCTATCCTGAGCCAATCTTGCTCTGACACACCTACCTTCATTAAATCAGTTATTGTATGAATCCATTTCATCTAGGGCCTTCCTCTCCTGGGCTGGACTTGCACCATTCTAAGTAGAATGCCCTTCTCCAAGCACTGGTCTCTCCTGGTAAGATGCCCAAAGTATGTGAGCTGGAGCTTCAAAAACGCATGCCTCCAGGACAGACCTGCCTGCTCCCTTGGCAGTCTATGGTACTTTTCTCTCGCACCACAACTCAAAGGCATCAATTCTTCTTCTATCATCTTTGGTATTTAAATTAATATGATATGTCTCCTGATTTCCTGACTGTTGATACCAAGGATGTTGATTGTTGATGCAAGCAAGATTAAATTAGTGATAGCTTCAATATTTTCTCCATCTATCACAGTATTGACTGTTGGACCTGTGGTAAGAATCTTTTTCTTCTTGATTGAGATATAATTCATACCAAAGGCTACAGTTTTTTAACTTCTGCAATAATTATTTCATATCCTCCTCACTTTCACCAAGCAAAGTTGTGTCATCAGCATAACACAGGTTGTTGATGAGTTTTTCTCCAATCTTCATGCCACACTCCTCTAAAGAGAGTCTGTGTCAACCAATTATTCACTCATGAGACAGATAAATAGACATGAAGAAAGAACACACCCATGATTCACATCCTTCCTTATCATAAACACAGCAGTGTTTCCTTGCTGTGTTTGCACCAGTTTCTTGGTATAGGGATAGATTCTATAGAAGCACCAAAATGAACTAAAAATAACATCATACCTTAATCATCACCACTCATATGTTCATCCTTACTTTATATGTCTAGAGTTTATACCTCATCCAAATATTTAATTGCCTGTCTAGTAATCAAATATACATCTCTAGGACATTGTCTCTTGTCATTGATTTCCCACTTTTAAGAATAAAAGAATATATATACTAAAAAGAAATGTGAAAAAAAACATTTTGGAAATGTCTATAAAATTTAAATTATTCCTATGGAATAAAGAGTCACAGAATCCTGAAGTAATTAGAAAATTCAAGATGTTCTATAACTCAGCTCTGGGAATACAAGCTTGCAGATATTCAGTAAATGTTTTGAAATAATGAATGCATGAATCTATTACTGGGCTTTCATTTTACAAATAAGAAGTTATAAATAAGGCAAAGTGATTTTGTCAATGTAATTAGTTATTGAGAAAAAGAATTTAGTTCTTCACTCTAATTTTGTCCCATATATATTTGTATTGAAGGACAAGGTTAAGAGCATCACTAATAATGAGTTAGAGGATGGTTATTAGACCAAAATTTTAAGTCTGGCTTTTCTGTTTCTAAGCTGTATGGCCTAATGCAAGTCACTAACCTTTCTGAGACTATTTCATCACACACACACACACAGAGAGAGAGAGAGAGAGACAATAGTACAACATATTTACAATGAAAAATAAATTGTTCCAAATATACTTAGAATGGCCCTTGAGATATAACATATTTTTGTGGGTTAGGCCTAGTCTAGGGAGTTGAAATGCCCCTCTCTGATGGTACAAATCCATCAGCAGAAGATAAGCAGAAGATGGGAGAAGGATAGGCAATAAGCAATCTCTGACCATATGATTTACAACTTTGAAACTAAAAACTCAGTGGAGGGTCAGCTGTGAATTAGTTCTAATTCAAAGGCAATGAATTTTGAGTTCTTGTCATTATTATAGTTTTAATAATCAGTTTTGATCTCTATGCAATCTAATCCTATTCTGCGTCAGTCCATCTCATTCAGAGTCTCCCTTTCCTTTGTGGATCCCCTATTTTTCCAAACATAATGTCCTTTTAGAAGGATTTATGCCTCCTGATAATATGCCCAAAGTCTGTGAGATGGAATCTCACATTTGTCATTAAGGGGCACCATGGCTCTACTTCTTTCAAGAGAGATTTGTTTGTTCTTCTGGCAGTCGATAGTATATTCAATACTCTTCACCAACACAATTAAAATACATCAATTATTCATCAGTATTCCTTATTGTCCAGCTTTCACATGCATGTTACACAAATTAAAATATTAAGGCTTTGATTAAATGCACCTTACTCTTTAAAGTGACATCCATACTCATTAATACTTTAAAGATGTCCTTGAAAGTAGACTTTTCCAATGCAAAACATCTTTAGATTTCTTGATTGATACTTTTGAGAAAGCTTATTGTGGATTCCCATAAAATGAAAATGTTGACAACATTAGTATTGTTCTCCATTTAAGCCGAAGAAGAGTATTGAGAGTACCATGGACTGCTAGAAAAACTAACAGATTCATCCTGGAAAGGGTTAAACCGGCTGGCTCCTTGGAGGCAAGGATTCTGAGGCTCCATCTAACATACTTTAAACATGTTGTAAGGAGAGACCCAATCCTTGGAGAAGGACATCATGCTTGGGAGGTTGGAGGGACAGCACAGGAGGGAACATCATGAAGTTAAAGAGCTGAACAGAAGATTTCTAAGGGCAGCTCAAGAAGATAAAGCTAAGTATTATAATGGAATGTGCAGAAAGCTTGAATTAGAAAATAAAAAGGTAAGAACTCACTCTGCATTTCTCAAATGGAGAGAATTGAAAAACAAATTTAAGCTTCAAGTTAAAATATTGAAAATATTTTGGGTAATATACTGAATAACCCAGAAAGCATCAAAAGAAGATGGAAGGAATATACACACTCACTGTGCCAAAAAAGAACACTGGAAAATTTCAAGAAGTACATTATAAGCAGGAGAACATTGGTAATGAAGGAGGAAGTGGAGGCTGGATTGAAGACATTGGCAAAAAATAGGGCCCAGGAATCGATAGGAGACCAACTGACTTGTTCCAATTAACATATGCAGCCTTGAATGCACTCACCAGTCTATGCGAGGAAATCTTGAGGACAGCTGTCTGGCCAACATACTAGAAGAAATCCATATTTCTTCCTGTTCCCAAGAAAGGTAATCCAGCAGAATGTGGAAACAACCAAACAATATCATTAATATCACATGCAAACAAAATGCTGCTGAAGATCATTGAAAAATGGCTAGACCAACCTGGCTAAAAGTAAAGAATGCCTGAAGAATGTCTATTTATGTGTTATTGACTATGCAAAGCATTTGACTCTGTGGACCATAACAAGTTATGGCTAACATTAAGAACAGGAATCTCAAGGGCACTTAATTGTGCTCATGCAAAATCTATACCTTGACCAGAAGACTGTTGTGCGAAAGATCAAGGGAACCTGTTTATTGTCATTGTTTACCATTTAATCATAATCAATCCATAGCTGACCCTCCAGTGGATTTTCAGAAGCAGTTAATCATATGGGAAGAGATTGCCCATCCTTCTCCTGGAAAGCAGCTGGTGGACTTAAACTACGTGCCTTTGGTATTGCAGTAAAGCTCCTTGCCACTAGGCCACCAGAGCTCTCTAAGAAAATTCTACATGGTTTAAAATTAAGAGAGGAGTGTGTCAGGGTTGTATTCTCTCTCGCTACCTATGTTTGTGTCTTGAGCAAATTATTAAAGAAGCTGGACTCTATGAAGAGGTATTTTGCATCAGGATTAGAGGGAGATTCATCAATAGCCTGCGTTATGCAGATGACACAACTCTGCTTGCTGAAAGTAAGGAGGACTTAAAGCACTTGTTGAAGATGATCAAGGAATTCACCCTTCAATATGGATTGTATTTCATTGTTAGGAAAACAAAAATTCTTACCACTGGACTGATAGGTAACATAATGATAAATGGAAAAAAGATTGAACTGTCAACTTCATCTTACTTGGATCCACACTTAACACCCTTGGTATCAGCAGTCAGGAAATCAGGAGACATGTTGTACTAGGAAAGTCTGCCGTTAGGGACTTCTCCAAACTAATGAGGAGTAGTGATGCCAGTTTAAGGATAAAGGTGCATCTGATTCAGGCCATGATTTTTCCAATGATTTGACACTGAGAGAGAAATTGACACAATAATTGGGGCAATGTGGATAGGTGTGCTGGAGACAGTGAGACCGGCTTAAGATAAGATGGGGTTCAGTGCTGTTGTACACTGGGTCACTGTGAGTTGCAAGTGACTCAATGGCACATAACAATAACATGTTGAGATGCAAATCACAGTGAAAGAAGCAGTGGTTGGTCTTATTCAGTAAATCCTTCAACTTCTCCTACTTTCAGCAAGCACGCTTGTGTCATCTATATAAAGTCAATGATTAGTAAGACTTTCTCCAGTATTGATGCCATGTGCTTTCCTCATGTGTCTGCCTCTCTGATTGTTTAATCCATACGGCTCTTATATAAAAGGTTCTATATGTTCATTTTTCATTTAGTTTAAGAAATATACCAGTGAATAGTGGATATGTCACAAAATAGCTATGTTCCTTATGATATTTTCTAGATTAAAATGCTTTTTTCTAGATTAAAACTTAAACCTGATATTTTTCAAAGGAATCAACTCACTATAATTTTTTTTTCCTGTTATTTCATTGATAAAGAAGATAGATAAAAAGGGTACCCCTAGGTTTTCCTTTTCAGACTGAGCTAAATGATTCAGTGCTGCTTTGTGCAAAATACACTGAGAAATTAGAATAACAAACAAACTGCTTTTGAATTCATTTCAAGTCACCATATAACCACAAGTGAAGTCTGTTTTTCTATAGTAACAGACTTGTGCGGATAAATTATCTGTGGAACTGCTTCCATGTTCATTCAAGAAACCAGGGTGACAAAATCCTGTCCTTTTCCTGGTGGAGACTCAAACGTCCCTTAGAGTCAGGTCAAATTCAACTGACAGAAAGATGTGGGGATGAAGAAAGGGAATGGATAGCTGTAGGGACCATTAGAGAACAAATATGGGACATTCGAGTAGGGTATGATTAAAAATAATCTGTGTTCACTTTCCTTTGACTAGCTCGAGTCCCATGAGCACAAATAACTGCAGGAGAAGCTGAGAAATAACATACTGATGTGGAGGAAGTGAAGAATGTAAAATATTAACAGCTTTAGAGTTCTGTTAAGGATTAAACAATTAAATGTACGTAGATTATTTTATTGTAGTTCTTCCCTCCAATTTGATATATTCTCCTCTACTCCAAATGAAAAAGAAAAAAAAAACACCTTTTTTTTTTCTGGGCTCCTTTGGCCTAAAATTTCACCAGAGAAATTTTAAGCTTTCATGAGATTCACAGTAGGCACTCCCCATAGGCATTTCTGGTTTAACCCTCTATTAAAATGCAAATTATATCACCAGGGATAAATGTTATCAGTCATTATATCTTGCTAATAATGTACTTATAAGGCACTTTTCCACTCACTCTAGATCATGCAGAGACTTTTCACTTATGGGACCTGGGAGAAATCTAAGAATCATGTTACAGAGGAATTGGGCAATTGCAAAAACCCATGACTTGCTGTTCTTACAACACTACCTGGATCAAACCTAGGTTTCCTGATAAATGTTCTAGCCAGTGTGCTGTTAACTTTACTATGTTCCCATTAAAAAAACATCGTTAAGTGTAGTACTAATTCAGGTAAATTGAAACATTCTTTTCCTCTTTAGAATAAACAAATATATAAAATTTCACTTGCTGTTGGTCTGATCTTTTCTACTTCTTACCTTAAACCCTAAACTTGCTTTTCTTCCTCTTTTTTCCTTTTAATAGTCCAAATCCAGTGGCAAGAAGCAAAGGATGGAACTTGGTATTTGCTAGTTCCATGGGAATAGAATATGCGGAACACCGAGTTTGGGATAGAGTAATCTTCTGAAAGATTGAGATCCAGGCCTCTGTTATTATATAACTCCGTTATTCAGCTTCTGACTCTCATCATCTTTTAATCTGACAGTTTTAATTTTTATTTCTACAAAGTGGTATAAATATGTTTTAAAGACCTAGAATTAAACTGTTGCAAAGTAAAGCATCTAAAACATTGCATGCATTGATAAAATTTCCTCATCTTGCAGCTCACTGAGGGATAAAATATTTCATTGCATGGCTCCTAATAATGCACATTGACTTCAAAAGCCAAGACTATGGACTCAATAAAGTCTGGATCTTTCAGAGTTTGATGGTCAAATAATGATGTTGTAGTTGTGTGGCATCAAGTCAGAACTGACCCACAGCTGACAGTCCAATGGGTTTTCAGAGACAGTAAATAGCATGGGAGGAGATTGTCTGTCCTTTTCCCATAGAGCTGCTGGTGGTTTTGAACTGCATGCCTTTGAAATTACAGCTCAGTTTCTTACCTCTAGGCCACCAGAGCTACTGATTTGAGAGTCTACATATATTTATTCTAATTGCATTTTCCCAATTGCATTGGGAAAATTTGTTGCCAGGAACCTGTCCAGAGTACTAAAGACTAACGATATCAGTGTAAGGACTAGGGCTCGTCTGATCCATGCTATGGTTTTCTCAGTTGCCTACTGTGCATCTGAAAGTTGGATAATGACTAAAGATGATAGACAAAGAAGTGATGACAGTGAGTTGCAGGAGAGTATTTAACAGTCCATGGGCTACCAATAGAACAAACAGGTCTGCCCTGGAGAAAGTGAAACCAGAGTGCTTCATAAAGGCAAAAATGAAATCTTTGTCTCACATACTTTAGACATGTTCTTAGAAGAAGCCAGTTCTTAAAAAGGGACATCTATCTTGAAAAGACAGAGTTAAAGCATAAGATAGGAAGACCCTCAACAAAATGGACCGACACAGTGACTGGAACAATGGGTTCATGAGGGTCAGTGGTGATAAGGATGACACAAGTCAGTGCAGGACGCAGATCACTGTTTATAGAGTTGCTATGAGTTATGACTGACTCAATGGTACTTAAGAAAATATATTTATACTTGTGAAAAAATATCTGTGATTATAATTCTTCTCTTTCTCTTACCTCTCTGGCAAATGAACAGATATAGCCAGATTGAATTACCTTTCAATAGGGCTTTTCCATTTTCTTAAAAGGAGGAAGAATACATCCACTTAGTATGTTTGAGCATGAGGTTTATCCTGACAAAAATTATTTCAACCATTTCATATCTTTTATGCCTAGGAATCACAAAAAGATGTGGCAAGAAAGTGAAGAATGAGGACAGGAGTGGTTTATTTCTTATTTCTTCTTTTTAGGGAGTTGCTGTGATGCTTAGACAAGGAAACATAGACAGCCCCTACAGTTTTTCCATAATTAACATTAGATAGGGGCTTCTATTTATTTTAGTTAGGTGCCCTTGCCTCCCAGCTGAATACAGCTCACAGAGATTCTATGAACAGCAGGAACTAGCCACTCTTGACAATAAGATCAAAGTGAACTTTCATCTTTGCTGCTAAAAATTTCCAAATATTCAGTAAATGTTAAAAAAAAAAGTTGTTCATACTGGGTTTGTTTTGTGGTTGTTGTTTTTTGTTTTTGTTTTTGCTTGTTTGTTGGTTGGGTTTTGGTGTTTGGGTTATTTTGTTTTGTTTTGTTTTGTTTTGTTTTGTTTTGTTTTGTTTTTAATCAGGTATTGAGAGTGTTCATTAGAGAAGACAACAAACTTTCATACTTGTATTTTGACTCAAAAGACAGTGTAAATTTTCTGTATTTTGTTTCATCATAGCTCATCTCAAAATCTTTTCTCCATTCTTTAGCCTTTATTTTATTTCTCATTCAAAAACATCACAAAAAAATGTACTGTTATGTTTCTTTTGCCGAACAGACTGTTTTTTCAACAGGGAATAAAGGTGAATGGAATAAAGATTACTTTTTTGCTAGGAGTTTGACCTGGAAAACTTTGAAATCATGAGGAGAATATTGTTGTTATTGTTATAAGCCATCAAGTCAACTATAAGAGCAACAGTCTCTCAATGGACCTGAAATTCCTAGGGGCCGGGGAAGCTGGAGAAGAGTATTGAATGTATCATGGACTGCCAAGAAAACAAACAGATTCATCCTGGAGAGGGTTAAACCGGGCTACTCCTTGGAGGCAAGGATTCTGGGGCTTTGTCTGACATACTTCGGACATGTTTTAAGGAGGGACAGGTCCTTGGAAAGGGACATCATGCTTGGGAGGGTGGAGAGACAGCACAGGAGGTGAACACCCTTAATGAGCTGGACTGACTCTATGAGTTGGATTGACTCAGTGACTGGGGTAATCGGGATGGGTGTGTCAGAGGCAGTACGATTGGCACAGGATAGAGCAGGGTTTAGGGCTGTTGCACATAGGGTGGCTATGAGTCACAGGCAACTCGATGGCACATAACAACAACAACAACAACAACAAGGAGAGACTGAAAAAAACCCTGGAGATGGTAGAGGAAGCTGCCCGTAATAATCATGAACACTTTGAAACAATGTCAGTAAAGGAAACTGAAATTAATCATAAAAATTCCTATTTTATACTGTTTCACAAATGTTTATGTAAAAGAAAAACGATACCTTTTGAGAGACAGTATTATAGAATGGAGAGTTTAAGAGCTGTTAACTTCAATACCAATTCTTTCAGCTTCATTTATCTACCAGTAAAGGAATTCTGATGATAAAATAGTTAAGTGTTTAGTTGCTAACCAAAATATTGGTGGTTTAAACCCATCAAGCAGTTATGAGGGAGAAAACACCTGTAATTTCCTTCCATTAAGATTACATCCAAGAAAAACCTATGGGAAAAATATTGCATATGTTTTCTATAAACTGGAATAGATTTGACGGCACCTAATCTGACAGCTGCTGTGGCAGGGGTGAGGTGGAGAAAAATGAACAATTTTCTCCTGTGTAATTTATAGTCTCAGAAAACCTTCTGGAAGGTCAGTGTAGCATTAACCTAAAGTTGGCTTTTTTAGCCATTACATTAACCCCCTCTTGTCTTAGCTACCTTAACTGCAGACAGACACATGGTCTTGCAAATCAGCAACAACTGTGGAACTAGAATGAATGAGAGAGTGATTCCCACATTGAGCAGCAAAATTTGAGGGAGACTAGAGAAGACTCTGGTCATTGTGTTGGAGAAACTGCGGTATTGCTGTGGAGAGACTGTGTCAAGGGATAACCAAAAAAGCCCTGAACTAAAGGACGCGATTAAAGGTTTTGCTTTGCTTGCTAATAATTAAGGAGAAGTTGACATAACCGCTCTGAGGTAAACCTTACTGGATGATGAAGGAGACAAGAGGTTTCTTGAATTTATGCTGTGCAACTGAAATTAGAGCTTGGACTAATTGAGGAATTGTGCCTTGGGACTGCTGAGCTAAAACCTGGATTTGCATTGCCTCCTCCATTCTCCAATTTATTTTCCTAATTAACCCCATTCTCCGAAACACACCTGTGAGTAAAGTCTGTGAGTCAACAAGTAAACAAATCTTTTGCTGTTGGCGTGCCTCTAGAGGCACTGTGGGACTGAGCTACAGGCTCTTTATCTGCTTTCTGCTCTGGGGTGGTGAGACTGTGCTATTCTCACTCCCATTGGAACTTTCAGAGTGATGCTCATGAACCTGTGCCCTTATGTACCGTTTATTGTTCTTTAGGCAGTCAGCTATACATTAGTTCTGACTCAAGGGCACATAACAACAACAACAACAACAACATGGAACCTTTAGAAATTACCTAAGCTTTATATTTCAGTTTCATAATGAATCAGAGGATAATAATTATAATTTCTTCATCACTGAATTAAAGTCTAAAGCACTTAGTAGACACGCCTAGCACATATTAAGGACTTGCATAAAGACTGTCTATTGGTATAATAAAAATATTCAATTGTTTCCTATTCATCTAAAACTAGGACAAGAAATAAGAACAAAGAGAATCCATTTCTTTGGATTCTGGTGTTGATGATTATACTGTCAAAAGAACAAATAAATACATCTACCTCAAAGGAGGCATAACCAGAGTTCTCCTTAGAGATAAGAGTGGTGAAACTTCGTCTCACTTATTTTGTACATATTTTCAAAGGGAATCAACATTCAGAGAGGATATCTTGCTGAGAACATTAGAGGACCGGTGAAAGAGAAGACCCTCAAAGAGGATTGACACACACAGTGTCTACCACAATGAGCTTGAGAATAACAGAGATCATGGAGATGATGATACAAGATAGGGTTGTTCTGAGTTGTAGTCAACTGATGTATCTTCATTTTAAGAGCAGCACAGATTATGTTTTGTATAAAGAAAAAAGGCTTTCTCTCGCCACAATCTCTATAAAATGACTCATCCATTCATTCGTTGGACTTTAGAGGATGGTGTGGAGCAAGTTCTTGCCCTAATAAACCTTTTATTCAAGATATATACCACAGAGCTGTAAATTTATAAGGTAACATCCTGACATAGTTTCGAGATTCAGTCTTAGTTGTTGTTGTTCTTGTTATCACTTGCTGTCAAGTTGAGCACGACTCATAGCGACCCTATGAACAAAAGATCTGAGCCCTGTTCTATCCCACATCATCTTCACACTTCCTAACACACAAAAGCCCATTGCAACAGTCACCATGGCAATCCATCTGGTTGAGGGTCTTCCTCTCCTTTGCTGAACCTCCACCTTTCCCAATATCATGTCCTTTCCCAAGGAATAGCACCTCCTAGAGACATGTCCAAAGTATGCAAGGCTAAGCCTCGTCATTCTTGCCTCCAAAGAGCATTCTGGCTGTATCATCTACAAAATATATCTCTTCATTCTCTCGGTGATCCACTGGATGTTCAGTGCTCTTCTCCAACACCACAGCTCAAAGGTGTCAATTCTTTAGCTGTCATCCTTCTTCATTGTCTAGCTCTTGGATGCATAGCTAGTAATTGGTAAGACTATGGCCTGCATCAGACTCAACCTTAGTCCTCAAGCTGACATCATTACTCCTCAATAATTTGGAAAGGTCCCTAACTGCAGAGTTTCCCAGTGCAATGCGTCTCCTTATTTCCTGCCTGCTTGTACCAATGGTTGTGAATCCAATCTCCTCTCCATCCATCATGATGCTGCCTATCAGTCCAGTTTTAAGACTCTTCATTTTCCTGACAAATCAAATAGGTATGGCAAGAGAATACAACCCTGATGCCCTCCCCTCCCAATTGCAAAACATGCAGTGCTCCCCTGCTCCATTCGCACTACAGACTCCTAATCCAGGTATAGCTTTTACATGAACATAACAAAGTGCTCTGGGATTTTCATTCTTCTTGATATCAGCCACACACTTGTCATGATTAACAGAGTCACACACCTTTGCATTGTCATTGAAGCACAAATAGACATTCCTTACTTTCCTTCTGATTAACACTCTTGATTATCATGAGAAAATTCCTAAGTGGAGGGGACAGCTCTTTGAAGTATTAATTGTGCAAAGATCCCAGAATTGTATTACTTAAAATATACCTATTTTCAACATCCCACCTGCGTTGGTTCAGGCCCTCTGAAAGGATGAAGCTAAATTGCCATCACATGACAGCAGAAATACTGGGGAAATGATTATGTGGGAAACATGGAGGCACATAGAGGAGACTGGGAGAGCTGTCAGATGTGATAAAGGTCTAACTCCCAGGAAGGAGAGAAAGAAGCTAGAACATTTGTACAAGAAAAGTCTCTGACTCTAGTGGAGTATTAGGAAAGTTCCAATACCATCAAACGAAGAGTTCATTCACCAAAATCACTAGTCAGAGGTCATCCTACAAACAGGCTTGGCCTTAGATATATATCCCTGCCATGTTCATCCTTGGCTAGGTGAGTCTAGCCGGCAGCTTGGCCCTTACACAAAAGTCCAATGACTTCCAGAGGCTATCAGTGGGACTCATCGATATATTAAGCTTCTTGCAGGGAGAGGGAGAGACAGGGCAGGACACTTCATAGTCAACAAATCACTTGAATGAAATAGAGGAAGATTCTCACTGGAGAGAGATCAGCACAGTGGCTGCCAAAATGAGTCCCAAGCACAGCTGTGTGAGGATGGCACAGGATCAAGCAGTGTGTGTCATGTCATATACAGGTTTGCTAGGAGTGAGAGCGGACTGGACAGCACATGATTACAGATTTCCTAGTGCTTGAAGTCCTTCCTCTAAAACATCTCCAATTGGAAATGCTGGAATTTCACCACACTCTTCATTTAGATTCTGTTGTTTCAGTGTGTCATTCAGGTAAAGTCAAACTCAAAGCTGACCCTCCAAGGGGTTTTCAGAAGCAGTCAGTCAATCACGTGGGAGGCGTCAGTGTACTTTTGTCCTGGGGAGGAGATGGTGAATTTGAACCACGTGTTTTCGAGATGGCAGCTCAACTCCTTTGCACTAAGCCATTAGAACTCCCTTTACACAGTCGTTTGACTTTCACCTCCCTTTCATCATCTCTATTATTTTTTTTAAAATCTCAAATTACTTCCACAACATCTTTTATGCCTCTTTTTGGTATCACAACTTCATGTGATGTTTAAGTTGGTTCCATTCAGGCTTAACTATTCGTCAAATACTACTGATATGGAAGGTAAACAACAATGCCCAGAGCAAGCAAGATCTCTAGTTACAATTTGTCTTTGCCAAAACAGAAAAATTATGGCAGAGAATGAACGCTTTGAAACCTTATGGATTTAGAAAAGTACATCTGAGTATAAAAATAGCCTACATTAACATTTTACTTTGTTCCTTACTGTTGCTTGCTTATGATCTGATTGTGAAATCAAATGAACATTCAGATATGCAAACATATAAACCTTTTTCTTTCAGTTTTTATTCTTTTAATATTATCCTTGTTTGCTAATTAAAACAATAATGAGCAGTGATGATAATCATAAAGTCAATTACAAAACAGATTTTCTAGAAAAGGACACTGAATATTAAATTAGTGGCAACCATCCATTTGCCAAGTATTCAAATAGACCTAGGACAAACTTTTCTCATTAACATTTCAAAATATTCTGACTTGGTAGAATTTTATCACAAGGTGTAAATTATTTATAAAAAGCATACTTCACAGCCAAACACTGGATAGGGAAACAGGGATAGAAAGAAACTCAGAGCTAATTTTAAATGCTTTGGAGTTAGTTTTTATTAATTTCATTTGCTCAAGGAAGGTAAAGATGTGCACTTTTTTCCTGGAGTAACGGTTCTAGCCTCACCTTCAAAAATTTGCCACAGCAACATAAATACATTACATGGTTAACTGCTAATACCTTCCAGGTGAGCTCTCTTCCTCTGTGGTCTCTTTACAAATGCTCACATGGATCTATAGGGACTCTTACATGGATCAGTGGGCTCACTGCTTCCTTTTACTGAAAGATTTATATTTCAAGAATGTTTCACAAAGTCCATTTCCACAACAGGGGCCTCTGGGTCTGCTGATCTAAGTTGATTCAGTGCCACCATGCACAAACGGGAATTCTAGGGTTACTGATTAAAACCACTAAAAGCACAAAGCAGTGCCTGATAAGTAGCAAAGCAGTACTGTGCTAATTCTAGGGCCAGCTTGCTGTCCTAATGGTGTGGAAATGGGTCTCCCTGATGTGACCTCTGTCAAACTCAATCAATGGCATCTTACAGTACTATTCAACTATGTTTCAAAAGGAACAGCTTTTAGACTGTCTAGTATACACATATACATACAGATCTCTTAAAAAAGACTTTAGATGATATTGGTTAAGGTTCTGCTCTGGTACTTGTGGAATCTTGGTCATTTTTATGGTAAATTTTATCTCAAAGGCTTCATTGGGCTGTTCTATCTGGACGGCTGAGTCAGGCTTGATGTTATGTTGATGATGTTGTTGTTGAGTGCCATCCAGTCAAATAGCACTCATACTGACCCCATGAACAACAGATGTGAACTCAGACCTATTTTGTGCTTTACTCACCATCCCCAAAACATTTGCGTCCATTGCCACAGATACCGTACAAACCCATCTCATTGATGGTCTTCCTCTTCTTTGTTGACCCTCCACCATTCCAACCATGATGTATTTTTCCAAAAAATGACTCCCCCTAACATGTCCAAACTATGTGAGGCAAAGATTCATTGACTTTGCCTCAAAGAACAATTTACTTCAAGCACTTTGTCCAAAACCTATCTCTTTTTTTTCTTTTGGCATTCTATGAGATATTCAGCACTCTTCTCCAACACCAGAGAAATCCTGCATTGATTTCTGACCTCCTTGTTTATTGCCTAGCTCTCAGATGCATGACAGGTGATTAGAAAGACTGTGGCTGGAAGACCTTAGTTTTTAGTCTGACAATTGCTTTTCAGAACCTTGGGGAGATCTCTGTCAGAAGGCTTTCCCAGTACTATAAGGCTATTGGTCTTCTGACTGCTAGTACCAACGGTGCTGAATGTCCATCCAAGCAAGATGAAATCATTGACAATTTCGATCTTTTCTCCATCTAGTCTGTTGCTTATTGCTCCAAAATGCTGAGCATTTTTGTTTTATTGCTATTGAGAAGTAATTCATATTGAAGACTGCAGTCCTTGATCCTCTGGAGTAAGCACTTCAGTTCCTTCTCACATTTAGCAAGCAAGTTTGTGTTGTTGAAGAACACAGGTTGTTGATTAGCCCTCCTCCAATCTCAATGTCATGCTTTTCTTCACAAAGTCCAGCTTGTCAAAGGATTTGCTCAGTATACAAATTGAATAGGAATGGAGAAAGGATACCGTCTTCATGTACACCTTTTCCAATTTTAAACTGGGCAGAGTTTCCTTGCTTTGTTAGGACTACACCTTCTTGGTATACATATAGATTTTGGATAATCACTATTAAGTCTTCCAGAATTCCCATTCTTCTCAAGGTTAATCATAGTTTGTTATGATCCACACAGTCAAATGCTCTTGCACAGTCAATAACACACACACAGACACTCTTCTGATATTATCTGCTTTTAGCCAAGATCCAATATTAGTGTTCCTGTTGTCCTGGCCGTTATGAACTCCACTTGAATTTCTGGCAGTTCTCTCTCAATGTACTATTCTAACTATTTTTGGATGGTTTTCAAAAATATTTTGCTTGCATTTGGTATTAATGATATTGTCTGACAATTTCCACATTCTATTAGATTACCTTTCCTGGTAATGGGGACAAATACAGATCCCTTCCAGTTACTTGGCCAGGTAAACGTCTTCCAAATTTTCTGGTACAGACAGGTGAACATGTCCAGAACTACATCCGTTATTTGGAACATGTCAGTTGGTATTCTATTGATTTCTGAGGTGTGGTTGTTATTGGGTGCTGATAAGTGTTACACAACTCATAGCAACTTTATGACAACCCTATGCAGTGCTCTCCTCACAATCTCTGACACACTGACGCTCATTGCAGTAGTCACTGTGTCAATCGACCTGGTCCAGAGTATTCCTTTCTTTCATTGTCTCTCTATCTTCCCAAGTATGACGTCCTTCTTCCAAAGAATAACCTCTCCTAGCAACATGTCAAAAGTATGTGAGAAGCTTCATCACCTTGCCTTCAAATAGTAACCTGGCTATACCTTCTTCAATATATGTTTGTTCTTTTGGCAGTCCCTGGGACCTTCAGCACTCTTCTCTAACACCATCGTTCAAAGCCATCAATTCTTCTTCTAGCTTTTTCTACATATCATGATGTCTTTCAGTCCAGTAGTAAGGATCTTTATTTTCTTGACACTGAGGTGTAATTAAATTTGAAGGCTGTAGGGTTTAACCTTCTGTAGCAAGTACTTTAAGTCCTTGCCTGATGTTGTGGGATGAGGTTAAGGATATTATGCATAAAGAGAGCAAAAGTTCACTAAAAAGACAGTTGAGAAAGAAAAGACAAAAATAATGTCAGGAGAACCCTGAAAATGCACTGAAGAACTGAAAAGTTAAGACAAAGGAAAGAGATGCTGAAATAAAAGAGTTGAACAGAAGATTTCAAAGGGCAGCTCAGGAAGACAAAACTTTTTTTTTTTAATTTTAATTGAGATGTTAATGAAAGTTTATAGAGAACTTGGATTTCCATTCATTCATCGTTGCACAATTTTCTCCCCACACCGCCTCAATCCACTTTGCTATGCAGTTCTCATTCTGGACTGTTGTCATGCAAATAATAACTAATCATGCATTCCATTTAAATAGTTATTTCCCTCTTCTGTTCCAATGCAGTTTACATTATTTATCCCCTCTTTTCTTAGTTTTCCCCAAACCCCATGTCAGTCCTATTTTAAAATAGTAGCATTATTAAAGCAAACTACTATAACAGAATGTGCAGAGAATTAATTGGAGAATACAAAGGGAAGAACTCATTCATCATTTCTCAAGCTGAAGGAAGAAGAGAAAAACAAA
>NW_006399848.1:3558455-3566722 GCF_000299155.1 Elephantulus edwardii
GGGCTGCTCTTTGGAGGCAAGGATTTTGAAGCTTCATCTGACATACTTTGGACATGTTGCAAAGCTAGGATCAGTCCTTGGAGAGGGACATCATTTTTGGGAGGGTGGAGGAACAGTGTGAAAGGAAGACCCTCGATGAGATGGATCAATATAGTGACTGGTGTAATGGGAGTAAGTGTATCAGAGACAGTGAGGTTGGCACAAGATAGAGCCGGGTCTAGAGTTCTTGTTCATAGGGTCACTATGAGTCTCAAGTAACTCAATGGCACATAACAACAATCACAAGCAAAATCCTGCTGAGAAACAGTAAAATATGTTTAGAATAGTACCTAGACAGAATTACCAAACATACAAGCTGGATTTAGACAAGGCTGTGAGGCCAAGGGGTGTCGGTGTTAGGTGCCCTTGAATTGATTCTGACTCATAGGAACCCTATTTAAAACAAAAAATCTTTCCTTCTGGTCCTACCTCATTCTCACAATTGGTATGTTTGAGTGCATTGCTCTATCCATCTCATTGAGGGTCTTTCTCTTTTTTTCTGACCTACTTTACCAAGTTGATGTCCTTCTCCAGAGAATAGCTCCACCTAAAGACATAATCAAAGTACATGTGACAATCAAAAAAGCATTCCGGTTTGTACTTCTCCCAAGACAGATTTATTCCTTGTTCTGACAAAAATATATTCAATATTCTTTGTCAACATAATCAAAGCATCAAATTTCCTTTAGTCTTCTTTATTCATTACTCACTTTTTACATTCATATACTGTTACAGTTGTTATGTGCCATCAAGTCACCTGCCACTCATAACCCTATCAACAAGATAACTGAAACATGCCCTAGACTATGCTATCCTCATTATTTCCAAAACACTCATGTCCATTATTACTGTGTCATCCATCTCGCTGATGGTCTTTCTTTCTATCTGACCCTTCACCTTTCCCAGCATGGTGACTTTGTCCAAGGACTGGTCATTCCTGGTAATAAACCCAAAGTATGCGAGACAAAGTTTCACTTACTCTGCCTCTAATGAGTACGCAGGTAACACATCCTCCAAGACAGACCTGTTTGTTCTTTTGGCATTTTGTGGACTACTATATACTCTTTGGCAACAGCACAAAGACATCAGTTCATCTTCAATGCTCCATATTCTTTGTCCTTTTTCAGATGCATAGCAAGCAATTGAAAACACTAAGGCTTGAATCAGGCATACCTTAGTTTTAAAACTGACATCATTGCTCTTTAGCATTTTGAAGAGATCCTTAACAGTAGATTTTGCCAATGCAACACATCTTTTGAATTATTGATTGCTGTTACTATCACGCTGATTATGAACTCAAGCAAGATGAAATCATAGGCATCTTTAATCTTTCTCCATGTATCATGTCTCCTGTTGATCTAATGGTGAAGGTTTTGTTTTCATGATGTTCAGTGTAATCCATATGGAAGTGTAGTCTTTGATCTTTTTAATTGCTTCAAGTCTTCATTTTCTATAAGAAGCAAGTTTATGTCAGTTGAATAACACAGATTGTTAATGAGTCTTCCTCCAATCCTGTTGTCACATTCTACTTCATATAGTCCAGATTCTCAACCTTTTGGAAAGTGCTCAGAATCAATGGGTCTGATATTGAAAAAAAAAAAAATCCCCATTTGATGTTAATAATCAAGGGCCTTTGGTAATTAAAATAATAGTATCCGAGCACCAGAGGAATGCCCTTTTGCTTCAGATCTTAGCTCATAATGCCTTCCTTGAGAGATTTGAGGAATGCTGTGACCCCAACTCTATGCTAGGAGCTGATGACTTCCTTAGAAGTCTGTCTACATCCCAGCAATCAGGTGATGTGAAGCTGAGAACAAAGGAGACCTGGTAATCAGGGTGATATAGTAGCAAACTCTGTTGCAAAAGATCACTGTCCCTTGGCACCCTCCCCATGTAGCACAGTATTTGGAAAGAAGCGGGTAACTGAAGAACAGACCCTCTATGAAATTATTACTCAAAATATGGCAGGTCTCACGAGACCCATGTTACAAAGTTTAATGTTACATTTTCACCTCCAGGTTTATTTCTGTCTCCTGAACCAATGACATTTATTTTCCATCAATCAGGAGGCTGCAGTGAATTTTCCCTGTTTGAACTTGATCCATACCAATTTTTATAGTCTAATTTTAAAATAATAACTCAGTTCCAAAATTCAAGATGGATTATATCAACTCACAGTAATCTGTAATTTGTGTCTGATTGACTTCACATTTTGCTTCTTCCTATTATAGAATGAAATAAGCAATCTCCTAAAATCTTGTTAGAGTTTTCAGGAAAAGACAGTTTCTAGGTTTTGGGACATCAATAGCATCTATCCATAACAATAAGGTTCACAGCAGCAGATCTGTGAGACACAGTGACATGAAAACATTATGCAAACATTTTTCGTGCTAATATTTCTTCTCTTTCTCTTGCTATCCCTGTCTCTCTGCACTCACTGGAGCCATGACATATAAGAAACCAGTATCACAGTTGACACACCAGTACTGCTTCCTGGAATTTAAGTTCTCGAGGACGGAGGTCATGTCTAGAGCTCTAAAACACCCAGACATACTTGAGACATGATGAGTACTCCAAAAGTGTTTGATTAAATTACATGAGCTAAAAAGGACCTGCCACACCTGCATTCAAACTGCTTTTCAAAGGGTCCACATGCATTCTGGGAGCATGCTATGAATTTGCTGGTCTAGTTTCAAATACCTGCACTAAGAGGCCCTGTACACCCTGCTCTGGAAACAAAGACTCACTGCTCTCCAGCACTTCTCATGACAGTGCACAGACCCACAATGCTTGTGGGTGTAGGCATAGAGAATCTTCCTTTACTTCCAAATGAAAGGAGAGCACTGCATATTACAGCCCTTACTACATTAATATGCATATCAGTGGGAAGACTTTAGAACCAAGGAGGCTGGATTTGGGTCTTTTTCGGTTTCTAATTGTTTTTGTTTTTCAATTTCTAATATCTTCCTTCCTCTGAGTTGTCATGAGTATGAAATGAAATAATCTAAGTTTTAAAAAACCAACAAAACTTTATAGATCATATAATATTATCAGAATATATTATCATTACCCTCTTTATCTATACCACCTCTCTGAGTGGTGAGGTGCCTAGAAATTTGCATCAGCTATATCAGTGAAACAGATCATTATGTGTAAAGTATGTAAGCATTTCAAAATATTCTAGGGTAAATTGTGAAATAAATGCCAACTCCTTAGGTAGTCCATTAAAAGTTGGGAAGACAGCACAGGAAATACTTGCAGCAAATGAGACACCAAATAAGATCCTAATCTATTCTAATCCATTGGCCAGACTGCTGTCCTTCAAATTTCCCAGCATAGACATGTGAGCACACATCCAGGGCTACATCTGATAATTGAAATAAGTCATCTGGTATCCCATCAATTCCTAGGGCCTTAGTTTTTGTCAATGCCTTCAATGCAGCATCCACTTCCTCCTTCATTACCATTGGTTCCTGCTCATTTTGTACTTCCTGATATTTTTTCAGTGTTACTCAGATACTATATATGCAGAGTGCCCTATCCGTACATAGATTATCTCAATTTCTACAGTAGTTCTCAAATATTGGTGTATATAACAAATCACCTGGAAGTTGTGTTACAACACATATTGTTGGGTTTCAACTGTAGGGATTCTGAATGTGTGGAGTAGAGGCTGGACGTTTCTATTTGTTAAAAGCCCTCTAAGATGTTGGTATTGTTGTTCCAGGTACTACTCTTCAAGAATCTCTATAAAAGAATTCTGTTCTTCACTTTTTGGTAGTGTTTTTAAAAAAAAATAAAAAAATTGTAAACCATTTGCAATTATCACCTATGAGTCTGTTGCTATGATTAGTTGCTGTGAGGTAGGCTTCAACTCATGGAAATTTTATATATATATTTATATGTATTTAGATATATATCAGCATAAAATATTATCCAGTCCTGTGTAATCTTTATAGTCTTTGATGGGCTCGAGTCCCTTGTTGCAATCACTGTGTATTTTGAGTATCTGCCAATCAAGAGGTTTCACCTTCCAGCACTATATCAGGAAATTCCGTCATGATCCAGAGTTTTACCTAATTTTTTAGATATAGATTGTATGCTAAAGGGTGTGTCTTTAAAATCCCATAGGGCTTCAGGGCCACAGGCCCTCAGGTCACATTTATTAATTTTAGAACAAATATTATTTAGGTGATATAGCAATTGTTTGTCTATTTCCTGTACTAAAGAGCTTGAAGTTGCTGTGATACTGAACACTGTGCCATAGTCATGTCAAATACCATAATGTACAATGTTTGGAGGAGCTTCCAGATTGATTTATGTTGGGAAACAAGAGTGGCATCCACTTCCTAACTAGATGCCTCTAGAAACTACATAAATTCTGTAAATGTACCGAAATGATGTTAGCTATAGAACAGAGCTCAGATCTTTTGTACAAGGGTCCCTATGAGTCTTATTCAACTTGACCACACTTAACTGCTAAATGAAACTAGTGTTGTTATATCTGGAGGAATAGTCTTCCACTTTGTATCTCACTCTTTGTCAAAGTGTTGTGTGAAGTAATCTGGGTTTACTGTGGAGCTGAACCTTGTGCCATTGGGGTATCAAATACCATAATGGTTTCCTAATGTGAACAGTGTTTGGTGGAGCTCCCAGTTTAAAACAGGTTTGGAAATAGGAGTGTCATCCACTTCCTAAACCCCCTGCCTCCAGAAACTCTATGAACTTGGAGAAACAATGATAGCTAAGGAAAGGAATTTATTTTTTTGTTCAGGGTTACTATGAGTCATGCTTGACTGGACAGCAATCAACAACAACAATCCAAAACAGTAGATTCCAAGTAGAATCACCAACAATCTTAAAACCCTGATTCACTGTTGGTGGGAGTGTAAAATGGTGCAACCCCTGTGGAAAGCAGTATGGCGCTTTCTCAAAAAGTTGCAAATAGAGATACCATTTGACCCAGCAATTCCACTACTGGGAATATACCCTGAAGAGACCATAGCTGACATCCAAGCAGATATATGCACACCCATGTTTATTGCAGCTTTGTTCACAATAGCAAGGAGTTGGAAACAACCTAAGTGCCCATCAACAAACGAATGGCTAGAGAAGCTGTGGTATATTCGCACAATGAAATACTATGCTGCATTAAAAAACAAGGAACTCATGCAATATTATTCAAAATGGTTGACTCTGGAGAACATTATGCTGAGTGAAATATCCCAGTCACAAAGGGACAAATATTACATGATGCCACTGTTGTAGAATGGGACTGTCCTTGGGGTTGGAGAGAGACTGAGTAAGAGGGGTTCAATGATGTGTGCTGCACTGAGGCGGAGGAGGGAGGGAACTGTTTAAAAGAGATATATAACTGGGTGTTTCTGTCATCACAGGAGTCTAGAGCGAGGGCTGCATGGTGGAGGGGACCTGCGGGGGGGGTTTGTGGAACAATGAAAGAATCCTTTCTTTTACTTTTCCATAATTTTTGGACTCATGTACTTATAACTTGTTAGTCAAATTTGTGTCTTCTAGGTTGCAACACCCCCATGATACATCTTCAAGGATATGAACATGTATGGCCAAGCACAATCAATAAGAGTACATCTAAATTCCAAAATCAGTCTCCATAATAGTCTATGTGCTTCCTACTGCCAAAGGGGCCCTTTAGAGTAGTGAGAGAAGATCTTCACCCTGAAACCCACAGCGTCCCTTTTCAGCAGGTAGTAGCTAAGAGAATACTCCATCCCCTCTTCCTTATGACTCAGGGTGAAGTCTCTCTCAGGGAGGAGTGATAGGGAATGGCAAAGGACACACTGACAAAGAAGATTAATCAGAACTGGCTTTGACAAGCACTGTGGCATTTGGACAAGAACAAACTGGGAGGGGAGTAGAGAGAATGGTGCAGCGGTGAATGAATGGAAACCCAAAATCTCTGTAAATGTTTATGAAAATTAATAAAATATAATTATAGAAAAAAAACCTCCAAGTTATTGTCGCAGGATGAGTGGTATGTAAGTCTATAATATAAAAGTTCATAATTTTCCCTTTAAATTTAGTGAGAAATAAAATATTTTTAGTAAGAGAATCTGTAAGAATCATACTTTTCAGAAACATTGAACCTAACATCAGTAATGATGTCTTTAATTCCCTCCTGAATTCAGCTTGAATTTCTCGCACTCCCTTCCGATGGAGGCTTTAGTGACGTTCTCTGCAGGGAGTTGTGCCACCATCTCAAAGGTGGAGCCTTTCTCATGTTTCTCCTCATCAGTGACTCAGGAGGAGACAGATGTGCAACCTTCCCCCAAGTGACTTACAGTCTCTGAAAACTCACTGGAATATCAGCAATAAGTTGGCTATGGATCAATAATTAGAGTGAGTTCTTGTTGATGTCCTTCTCTAGCTATTTTTAAGGATATTTTTATTTTGTTTGCATATGATAATAAAAACATTGCTTATAGATTTCCACATCCTATTATTGGATCACCCTTTTTGAGGAATAGGCACAAATATAGATCACTTCTAGTCATTGTCCACGTAGCCAGTTTTCAAATTTCTAGGCACAGGGTAGTGGAGCTCTGTGTTGGAACATGTCAGTTAGTAATCCGTCAATTCCTAGAGCATTTTTCCCCCAATTGCCTTCAGTGAAGCTTCAATTTCTTTCTTTAGTACCACTGGTTCTTGATCACGTGCTACTTCCTGAAATAGTTGTGTGTCAGTCAATTCTTTTTTGTACAGTGACTCTACCTCCTTTAGTCTTCTTTTGTTACTTCCTACATTACTTAGTATTTGCCCATAGAAACTTTCAGTACCGCAGCCTAAGGCTTGAATGTGTTCTTAGTCCTTTCGGCCTCAGCAATGGTGTGTTTTTCTCCCTTGTGGCTTCCTAACTTCCTGTCTCAATCTCTGTACATTTCGTTACAATACTTTGTTTTACCCTCTCAAGGTATCTTTAGAAATCTTATCTTTAAACCTCTTCATTTTGCCTTTTGCTTTAGTTTTCTACTTCAAAGAGCAAATTTCTGAGTCTCTGCTGACATTAATTTTGGTCTTTTCTTTCTTTCCTGTATTTTTAATGACCTTTTACTTTCTTCATAGATGACATACTCACGGTTTTTCAACAACTTGACTGACCTTAAGTCATTAATGTTACTACTCGTTATCTCTCCAGTTTCTGGCCAGTAGAAGTAATTTTACTGCTTAATTTGTTCATTGCTATAGTTTTTGCTTATTTTTTTGAATTTCATCCAAATTGATTCTCCACATATCAAGATATAGCATTAAATCTAAATTTGTCTTAAAGGCATTTTGAATAATTCATAAAAATGCAGGTAACATTGGAATCTGAAAGCAGCGCAGATAAGATCATTGTAACATACAGAAAGATTCTCATGAGTAAGCTCTAGAAGGCCACACACACATAGCTATTTGGAGAAAGTATAGAGTTTGGATTTCCTGTGAAGACCTGATGTCTAAAAAGATAGGTTTGGAAAGACTGGTCCTTTTCTGATATTTTATTACATGAGGCTGACCCATATCAGGATCCCTATCTTTACTTCAGCCTTGAATCTCATTTTCCTGTATAATTTAATGGGTGTTTCTTTAACAATTCTCAGCTACAATTCACACAGCTCTTCTCAGAGTTCCTTCTTTGAAATAAATCTCCCCGTTTGTCATTATATAGCATTCCACTATTTTATAGACTTCATAGATGATTAGTATTGTATGTGTTTTCATGTTTGAAATCTGTCAATTCCATAGTGCACAAGCTCTCTTATGTAACCCTTCTTCAGAGTTGTATCCACAAACATCTAGACTATTATCTGCCCACAAGTAACTGAGTGATAAAGTTTTCATGTGTTCGACTGTTTCACCTGCTGTGGGCAAACAGTTCCGCTGAAATTTCTCCAGCTATGAGAGGGCATGTGTCCAGAATGTGCCTCAGAGAACTTATTTAGCAAGCAATACACACAGCCTAAATTAGTGAAGAGAGATTCTATGAGCAGATATGTGAAAAATAGAGAATATACTGAGTCACTGTATCAAAAGAAATTGGAAGACACAGAAGAATTTCATGAAACAACATATGAGTAAGAGCCTATGGTGATGAAAGAAGAAGTTCAGGCTGCTTTGAAGGATATGGCAAAAAATAAGGCTCCAGGAATAGATGGTATACCAGTTGACATATTTCAGTTAACAGATGCTGCCAGGGACATGCTCACCAAATT
>NW_006399848.1:3568247-3568814 GCF_000299155.1 Elephantulus edwardii
ACCCACTTCCTAAACAACATGTCTCTGGAAACTCTATGAACTTTGAGAAACGACAATAGTTATAGAGAAGCTTCAGGCCTTTTGTTCTTAGGGTCGCTATGAGTCAAGTTCCACTCAACGGCAATTAACAACAATAACAACAGTTCATGTTACTCAAATATTTTTATATTATATAATCACCACTTAAATGAAAAATAGGGAGTGCTGGTGGCCTAGTGGCAAGAAGCTGTGCTGTATTCCCCAAGACACAAGCAGTTCAAGGCCACCAGCCATGCAGCCTAAGGATGAGCATTCTCCTTCTGTGCAATTAACTGCCTCTAGAAACCTGCTGAAGGGTCCACTATGGGTTGGTTCCAACTCTATGGTACACAACAACAAACTAAAACCAGGTTTTAAGTTAAAGGCAATCTATTCTCTAAAATATGTTAAGTGTCATAGATTTTATATATTTCCTAATGGAAAGCGTATGTGTCAGGGATGTGTCCTATCTCCATACCTTTTCAACCTGTATGCAGAGCAGATTATCTGAGAGGCAGGGCTCTATGAGGAGATGCGTGGCGTTAGGAT
>NW_006399848.1:3569519-3577136 GCF_000299155.1 Elephantulus edwardii
CTATGAGGTGGATTGATTCAGTGACTGGGGTAATTGGGATGGGTGTGTCAGAGGCAATGCAATTGGCACAGGATAGAGCACAGTTTAGGGCTGTTGTACATAGGGTCGCTGTGAGTCGCAAAGGACTTGATGGCACATAAAAACAACAACAACAATGGGCAGAGTTGGGAAGACCTCCTTGATAGAGAACTGCAATGTCAACACAATAGTGAGTGATTTGAATCCACCTACTTCTCTGTGGGGGAGAGATAAGAAAACCTCTGTAAACCCTCTAGAGGGTCAGCTATGAGTCAGTTTTGACTTGACCATAAGGAGATATTTGAGAAAGCAGCTAATCTTTTTTAAAGTCTTATCATTGTTGTTATTATAGCTTCATACATTAGCAAACTTGGTTGTTTAATTTATCAACAGATGGAGATAATTATTAACAAATGTAACTAAGTATTTAAACCTAGACAACATTAAATGCTTGGAGATTCAAAATTTGCTGTAATTATTGCAGTATAATATATATATATATATATATATATATATATATATTGAGGGAAAGGCTATTTGACATTTTCCTGCTTTGAGATGGTATGCCCTTGTATTCCAGAAGCTTAATAAGAGATAATAATAGTGATTATGAATATTATAATCACATCAAAATCATGAAAGTATGTTTAAGTAGCTGAAATGAGTTTCCTGCTGAGATGATAAAAAAGGTATTTTTTAAGGCTAAGTTGAGACTCAAAATTCTAAACAGTCCAATTAACTTCACACAGAGAAAAGAAAGAGCAAAACAGTATTTTGTGACTCCATATCTTAATTCTGTGTACCCACAAAAACAAAACAATAATATAATTATTGAGTATCCTTTCATAAAATTATGTTGTTGTTGCTGTTGTTGTTAAGTGTCATCGAGTCGCAGGCTTCTCATAGAGACCCTATGAAGGAGAGTCCTAAACACTTGGGTGTCTCTCATCCTCTCTCCAGGTTCATAGGGTTTCCGGAGGCAAGCGATTACAGAAGTACATGCCACACCAGTCTCAGAAATCCAAGGACAGGTCCTGACGAGTTGGACCTGTCTCAGAGGTGGTTAGGGAGGTTTTGGGTATTATTTTTTTGTGATATGTGCTACTGAACAGGACAAAGGTGTAAATATATTGTTATTGTTGTTATTAGGTACCTTCCAGTCTTTTCCAATTTACAATAACTTTGTATACAATAGAATGTATTGTATATAACTACTCTCTGGTCGTGGGCCCTCCTCACTATTCCTGTCATGTTCATCTCTATTTCTAAAGCCACATTATCAACCTATTTCCTTGAGGGTCTTCCTCATTTGCATTGACATACTGCTTACCAAGTAGGATACCATTATCCATTAGCTGGTGCCTCCTAAATACATATGTCTAAAGTATTAGATGAAACCATTGAGAAATTTCTCAAAAGGAATGGTAACACTAGAGCTGTGCATTTGCTATTTGAGAACATCTGAGGATCCTGGGACATGGAGGGCATGATGTCCCTTTAACTATGAATGCAGCATCATTCTTCCTCAGTTTTTCTTTCCTGGTTAATAATCATTTGATTGTCTGATTCAAAATGGCACATGTCAGTCCATTTCAGTTCAATAACTCCCGGAGTGTTGACCTTCATGTGCACCATTTCATTTTTGTCAACTTCTATTTGTCCTCGGTTCATACTTTCTACATTCCACACTCAAATCATTGAAGGATATTTGTAGCTGTTTCTCCTTTTTTTTAAAGCAACTTCAAATCTGGCCTCTACCCCTAATACTATAGCTTCCCGTATTCCTCAGTTCCTCTGCAGGGTTTTTAGATGCCTATTAATGGCAAATCTTGCTTTCTGGTCTTTCTTAATCTGGGACCTCTGCAAAAATATGTCCATCATGAGTAACCCTTCATGCATTTGAAACATTAGTGGTATAGCTTCCAGTATCACAGTACCACAAATTACCCTAGTAGAGTAAACCGACATATAAGTGCTATACTTATAAAAGTAAATTATAAACAAGAATAAGCATACCTAAGATATTAAGTAATTGTGTTGGGCGCCATTGAGTTGGAACTGACTCATAGCTTACCCTCCAGTGAGTTTTCAGAAGCAACAGGAGATTGCGCATCCTTCTCCCGTGGAGCAACTGATGGATTTGAAGCATGTGCCTTTGAGATTGCAGCACTGATTCTAACCTATGAACACACAAATCTCTCTCCCAACACAATGACTTAATATATAGGTATTGTACCTCTAAAAGCAAATGATAAAGACAATCAGGCCTACAAATATCATGATGCAAGCAGTCTCCTCTGGATCCAACGGAAGCCTGTTGTGGCATGGCAGGATAGGGTTCAGATAGGGTGTTAAAGCATAGATAGTGTCTCTGATGGATATATGGCTGACTAGTCTTGAAAAGAATAGGAATCCCAGAACACCTGATTGTGTGCATGGGAAACCTATACTTGGACGAGGAGAGAGCTGTCAGAACAGAGAAAGGAAACACTACATTGTTCAAAATCAAGAAATACATACAATTTATATGCATACAATTTATAAGCAGAACAGATAATACAGGAGACTGGTCTTTATGAGGAGGAATGTGTTACACTGGAGGAAGTTTCATCAACAACTTCCATTATGAAGATGACACAACCTTGCTCACTGAAACTGAATATGACCTGAAGCATCTGCTACAGAAAGTCAGGGACTACAATCTTCAATATGGATTGAAGCTTAACATCAATAAAACAAAGTTTCTTACCACTGGGCCAATTGGCTGCATCATGATGGATGGAGAAGAGATTAAGGTTGTTAACAATTTCAGCTTGCTCAGGTCCACAATCAACACTCTTGCAACTAACAGACAGGAAATCAAAAGACTAATTGGATTAGGACCTTTCTAGAGTACTGAACTGTAAAGATGTCAGTCCAGAGAGTATAGTGCACCTGATCCAAGTCACCGTCTTCATAATTAATTGTTATGCATCAGAGAGCTAGACAATGAAGAATGATGACAAAAGAAGAGTTGATACCTTTGAATTGTGCTGAAGAAGAGTACTGAATATACAATGGACTGAGAATAAATAGGTCTGTTCTGGAGAAGGTGAAACCAACTTGCTCTCTGTAGGCAAGGATTTTGAAGTTCTGTCTCACATACTTTAGGAATACTGCCAGGAGGGACCAGTCCTTTCAAAAGAATATCACACTTGTAAGAGTGGAGGAACAAGGCAGGAGAGGAAGACCCTGGATGAGATGGATTGACAGAGTGACTGTGAAAATAGGGGCAGATGTGTCAAAGACAGTGAGATAGGTCCATAGTAGGGCAGAGTTCAGAGCAATTGTGCTTAGTGTTACTATGCATTGCAAGTGACTTGATGACCATAACAACAACAGGATCTTGTCCACATCTGTGGAGATAATCATGAAAGAAGTTCAATATCAGCAGTCAAACAAAACTAGGTGCTGACTGTGGAAAAGACCTTCAGTTATTCATGTACAAGTTCAAAATTAAGCTGAAGAAAGTGAAAACAAGTCCACAAGAACAAAAATACAACCTAGAGTCTACTGCGTCTGAATTTAAAAATCATCTCAATCCTAACACACATTGTTCAAATCCACCATCTGCTTCATGAGAGAAAGATGATTAATCTCCTCCCATGAGATTCACTGCTTCTGACACCCACTGGAAGGTCATCTATGAGTAGGTTCTGACTCTGTGGCATACAACAACCACAAATTCACATGAATTGGGAGCTCTGTTGTAGTCAGTATGGTGTGGTGCTGCTAACCCAGAGATGGTGTCTTTGGCAGTTCAAATTCACCAGTGACTCTGAGGGACATGATAGGTAATTTCCTCCCACGCATTTTGTGACCTCTGGAAATCCACTGCAGGGTCAGTTATGAGTCAATTATGTCTCCATGACAGTAAGAGGTTCAGATATAATTAATTTTTGTGAGGTCTAAAGAACAAGGCAAATTCAATTATTTCCATATTAAATCTTACTTAACAATTCATTTATTGGAAGGATCACCCTTTTCTTATTATTTGCAATATATCTTTACCTCTTCAATGTCATCTGATCCTATTTTTAAGGTTTTGTACCACTTGATATTTATTGATGCTTCTATGAAGGAAATGTGTGTGTGTGTGTGTGTGTGTGTGTGTGTGTGTATCTGTGTGTTTTTCATAACTGTTTAAAAATTTTGTTTTCTAGTTTTATAACTTTTCTGACAATAAACATAGCATTCTTTTTTTCATTTATTCTGTTAGACTTTCATAATACTTTCCTTTATATGTGATTTAAAGCTTTCCAATTGCTTTGGAAATTTGTTGGTAATAACTTCTTTAAAATTTTATTTCTATCTTATTAATTTTTCTTTTTCTATGTATAGAGCAGAGTTTAGGGCTGTGGTACATAAGGTCGCTATGAGTCGCAAACGACTCGACAGCACATAACAACAACAACAACATGTATTTTTAGCCTTTTACCACTTACAATTAAACTTGAATAGTAATAATAATGCTCTTATAGGCACTCTGGGGTCATAGCTGATAGAGAGTTGTGCTACTAATCTCAAGGCCACATTTCCTGATGGTTTGATTGAGTCTACCAGTGGCTCTGCAGAAGAAAGATGGGCATTTCCTCTTGTAAATTTCAGAGGCTTTCACAAACCTAATAGGGATTCAGTTATGAGCTGGCTCCATACAACAATGAGAAAAATCCGTGAAATATATCAGCTATATAACTTTCCTAACTATTACTGCATTTTTTCTACTAGCATTGTGATTTAACTTTTAAAGTAGATTATATCTCTCTAGCGAAAATCTCCATTTTATCATTTATGTACTTAAACATATTAATCATGTTCATTTTAAATTCCAAAGTGGATGTCAACAATCACAAGAGATATCTATGTGATGGTTTATATAATCTGTTTTTTTTTCTCATGGGCATAGATCTTGAAATGTCTTCTGTTTATTTTTCCTTGAATGATGAAAATCCATGATAAATTATAGCCATTTGTATGATATTGGTTTTCAGAGTAAATTCATGCTATCTTCTATTTGACTGAACGAGTTAGGAGACACCTTAATCTCAAACTGTCCAGAGCTGTCTTGAGAATGAGTTTAGTTTTTTGTTTTGTTTTGTTTCTTCTGATTATGTTCTAAGGATATCAAGTGAAAATGGACGTGTTTATAGGCCCATCCTATAAACAGGGCATCCAGAGCAAGATTTCTGGAGAGTACCTGGTGTCAGGTCAGAAAACCACAAGGTTAATGTTTTACTCCAACAAAACATGCCCACAAACTGTGGCAATGTGCACTTAGTTCCTATTGAATTCCAAGCAGAACCTGTTTAAACTGATTCCTTGAACATAAGCTGTTCACCATCCTCTGATGGATTTATGACCTTCTAGAAACAACCTTTTAGAAGCTCTGCTTGCCTAGTAGAAAGATAATGTGCTAGCAGCCCAAAGGTAGTGTCTCACTGGTGGTTCAAATCTACCAGCCACTTCATGTGACAAAGTGGAGCAATATTCTCCTGGGATTTACAGCCTATGATTTAGATAAGACTTGATAACAATGAGTATTTTTAGAGGTTTCAGTTAGCCTTCCGCTGAAAAAGGACTTGAACCAATATCCACAGAATATACATACTCACTATCCCATAACAAGTGATGCTATGTAATCCATCTTAAAAGACTGAATGATCATGGACTTCATTTCCATAAGCCCATCTGGACAGACCAGTTTGCACAAATCCCAAGGCTATAATCATATTATAGGACCATCCACAAGTCAGTTTTTACTAAACAACTATGAAACAGAAAGATAGAAAAGTGATAACTATTTTTACCTTTAACACTTGATAAAATTTTTTTCATTGATGTGTATTCAGTGTATGTTTACTTTAACAATATTTAAACAGTTTTTAATAATTTTTGTTAATGATCTAAAAGCTTTCATTTTATGTAAATTTTAAATTTCATTGGTATAAAATTCTGTGTCAATATTTTATAATTTTTAGTTTTCATTTTTATTGGTATTTAACTGATGAGTATTTTTAAAATGTTTCTTGGTGCCCCCACTTTTTTTTTCTCCTTTAAGGAAAACAATTAGAAATATTCTACATTGTTTTTCTTTTGGGGCTCTAGTCAAGTGAATAAGACTTGAACTATCAACCCAAAGCCAGAAGGTTCAAATGAACAAGCTGCTCTTAAAGAAAAGATGGGTAATCTCCTCCGATACAATTTACAGCCTCAGAAAGCATGTTGGAAGGTTATTTCTGACTCAAAGAAAAGATTAAAGAATGTTGTTTTAAGATAATATATTTCCTCCATTGACAGTCCAGCTAGTCAGTGGTGAGATATTTATGCCTCAGGATTCAGGCTGTGAGGAAAGGTCCTTGGGGTCACATTTCCGATGATCCTTCTCAGCAGAAGACTGATTCTTGCTCCCTCTGACCTGGTAGTCCGAAGAGCCCTACATAGCCACTTCCCCATACTTCCTCACCTGAGCCCTTGGCCCTTATCTGGAAGGGGAGCCTCATAGCCACCCTCTCACCCTACGCCTCTGAGGCTACCTGAAGCTGACAACAAAGAGTTGCACTGCTGAAACTGCAGAGATTTTGGAGTTCTATTTTGGCACACCCAGGAAAGACAATTTCCCACAGAATCAAAGCCATCTTTTCTGTTCTCAGTCCTGAAGAAGAACCAAGACACTACTGGACTACCACCAAACAAGACTACATGCCACTGCTTCCCACAGATGAAGGACTGAAAAATTTCCACCATAAAGGAAAAGGGGCTCGCCTTCACAGAAAGCCCCAATACATTGAACTAGGGATTCAGAAACTCAGACACTTAGTGACTAGAGACACAAAGACCCCCTTCCAACAAGAGGCAGGTGGGAAAGCATTCCACATACAAACAGATAAATGCACACATAATCCATCTGCTATCACACATGTGCAAGAAGAGAACAGGTTGGGGGGGGGGGAAGAGGTAAAAAATGTGTACAAAAACATCATCATTGACCACTACAGCCTTCTTGTCTGCTACCACTACAGCCTTCCTGTCTGCTACCACTGCAGCCTTCCTGTCTGCTACCACTGCAGGTACTGACTACAGTTCCCAGAGATCTGTGGGGAAACGCCATCTTTGTAAACTTGGACTTTGCTGGGAGATCTGCAAGGACAGCAGAGGCAGTTCCAGGCCGGGGCTTGCAACCCAGACCAGGCCAGGAAGACAATCATATTTGCCACATCTATAAGATTTATCAACCTCCTCTAAAATACCCATGTACCATTGAGGATTAAGTTACATGGGGAATCAAACTGGTTTCTGGCCTGAGTACGTAGGGCCCACCAGCTCAAACAGCAGGGAGATCCTGAGCATCTCCAAAGAGTGGGGAAGCTATTCCTAAAAGGGAACAACAGACTTCCTCCTTCATTATTTAGGTTCTCCTGAGGCCCTCCCCACGTGTATTAGTGTGTGCTTCCTCCCTCCCCACTCACGTGAGCGTTGGAGTGTGCATGCACCCTCTACGCATTTACTCTTGTTTCTTTCCAACCTTCTTCTGGAGCAGTGACGTCAAATAAAAAACCAGCT
>NW_006399848.1:3581651-3610720 GCF_000299155.1 Elephantulus edwardii
CCATCAACAAACGAGTGGGTAGAGAAGCTGTGGTATATTCGCACAATGGAATATTGTGCGGCATTGAAAAACAAGGAACTCATGCAATATTATTCAAAATGGGTGACCCTGGAGGACATTATGATGAGTGAGGTATCTCAGTCACAGAGGGACAAATGCTATATGGTGCCACTCTTGTAGAATGAGGCTGACATCGGGATGGGGGTAAGACTAAGAAAAACTGGATGAAATTTGTTTACGGCATTGAAGTCTTTAGGGAGAGAATATTTTATATTTTAGGGCATTATGTTTATCGTAAGAGTACGGAATGAGGGTTGCAGAGTGGATTATATTTGGGGATTGAAGGATGTGTGTGGGGGATTACATACCAATGAGGGAGTTTTTCTTTTGCGTTTGAAGGAGAGGAGCAAACGGGGGGTGGGGTGGGGGGTGGGGAGAGGGGTGCAACAATGAATGAATGGAATTCCAAAATCTATGTAGATGTTCATTGACATGAAAAATAAAGAAATTAAATAAAAAATAAAAAAAAACCCATCATCATTAAAAGGACATGGGAGAAGTAGACTACCTCAAACTCCACACAAAATCAACTTAAGATGTAACTGAAAAAAAGTGATCAAAACACCAAGTCAGTGGATACCCTGGAGGAAGAAATGCTGATGAAACTTCTTGACATGAAAATCAAAACAATGATGAAATATTTTCATTATCATACATTTTTCTATCTTATTTTCAGATTCTATGCTAGTGAAGGAGATCTCTGGAAATGTAGAAAATGTTATCTAGAAATTTAAAAATTCCATGCTAATTTATAATGGAAAAAGTTGAAAGTATCTGACTTGTGCCTTTAATCTATTTATAAGTTCTTCGTAAATATTTTAGAGTTTAATTAAAGTTTCAGACAATTAGATAAACAGATACATTGTTACTTAATCAAACAACTTTTTTTAAGATCAATCCTTTATTATTCTATTTCCAAACAATATGTCCTCTCAGAGTAAACTAGTTATTATAGTTTCTAAAATGACAGGATATTCTACCGTATAATTTTCTAGGCATAGAATCTGTGTTTACTCTATCTTTCCACATGGAAATTTTAACAGCTTTTATTCAACATAATATTTAAAAGTCACCTATATCATGAGAAAATGTATTCATTTTAGTCTTATTTTCATCAACCTACTAGAAATTATAATTAGAAATGGTAAGCAACAGCAAATTAAAAACTATTAATTACTTAACAAAAGTCACTACTGTTCATTATTCAGGGTGTTTGCATCTTTAATTTTTCATTATTAGTAACCAAGATGATCATGTCACCTAAAACATCCACGAGAAAGAGAGACTGAAGAATGAAATCAAGGAATATTAAAACAGTTTTTATCTGTTAATCACGAGCAATAATATGAAAGTGAATTTTCAGAACTATATTCAGAAGCCATGATGTCAGATGTCTCAGTGTAACAGTCTTTTCACCAGTCTTTTTCCATGGTCATGGATATCTAGAGTGTAGACAGTGAGTGACACTTCAAAGATTTAAAGTATTTTACTTTATTTAGGCAGTTGGTGTAATTGAGCCCCATGTTTTCTTCATTGTTATAATGACAGCACATATATGAACATACCATAGGTATCTCTTAAGCACACACATAGTAGGCATGGTAGATAGGTAGGAATGATAGTGAACTACTACTTAGGAGATGTTTAATGAATACTTAATCTTAAATGCCTGATGCTGGGCAAAGAAGCATCTGTATTCAGTCATACATACATACAATACAGATTAAAAGAATAAAAATTGTAAGAGCATTTCCAGATTAAACGAATAAAAATATTCTTCTCAAGTATTAGAATTGAGCAGACTTTTATATAAATTTATGAAAAGCAACAAAGACCAGTAATTTTAAAATGTTTGTTTGTTTTAAACTCAAAACACATTAATCTTAGACTTGCTTGAGTTAATAATACTGTCTTGGAATTCACAAAGGAGCATAATTGCGTCTATAATAAGATTAGTAGACTAAGATCTTCATGTGGGAAGATAGACCAAACATTGTGAGTTTGAAAAGTGACCGTAACACTCAGTAAAATGAATTAAAACATGCTTACTCATCCAGAGAACATTACTATAAAACTACTTAATTTGTCATACTGATTCCACTAAAAAGAAACTTTGCACCTTTTTCCTCAAAAACTATAAATTTTCTTCTGCCATTACATGAGACTCTAATGCAACAGTCATTACTAGGTACTTGATACTGAGAGTTGAGTCTCAATTTATAGCAAGAATAACAAGTATAGGAAACTGTTACACGAAAAAGTTTACAAAGAATATCCCACAAACTCTCTTACAGTCAAAATAGCACATCAGAACCCTTTAAAATTATTCTGAATAACTATGATAATAATATAAATCTATTACACTTATTAAGCAAATACTGTACACTAGTTCACAGGCTGGTAGTGACTTTTCCTTATTAATTAGTCTTGTAAAGGCTCTACAGTAAATATACTAACCTATAGTAAATATATAAACCAATTAACATATTTTGAGTTTCCTTAGAAGCCCTTTTAATTTGAATTTTCCTAGAAAATTCCATTTTACTCTGTACAAAGTTGATAATTTTTGAGTATTTTACAAACACTTTTTTTTAAAGGAGTGATAGCCAATGTGTATGTATCTAAACAAAACCAGGGAGAAAGTGTTAAATTCTCAAGACAAGTGCACCAGTGAAATCAAGCAGATATTAAAGTAGAAAATAGGAAAAATTAGAAGAGTCTGGTCATAGACTAAAACTTAATCTAATTGTATGGTTAAAACTGAAACCAAGAATATAATTAGAATAGTAACTTTTGTTTTGATGCAAAATAGAATGGTTCTAATTATAATTCTAATTGCTAAGTTCTCTGTAAAAATAAAATTAATTTATTACAAAGGAGTTTCTGACAAAGGAATTGTTCCATCAAAATGTCGTAAAATATACTGCTAATGTGGGAGGTTAAACAACAGCAAAAAAATCACAATGACTCTTTTGAAGTATAAGGTTTTGCACATTGTTATTAAAATAAAAGTCAACTTTCATATCCTCTATCTAATCTTTTTCTGACCTCTATCTATAATCTTACACAGAAATATTAGCCCAAATAATTGATCTAATTGACAATGAATTCTTAACATTTGCATAAAAGCAGTTTTAATACTTTACTTTCTTATTCTAAATTGTACTTTCTTGAACTCCAAGATTTAAAAAAAAGAAAAAATAAAACCTCAATAGAATATTGCCAAATGTATTTCCTTTACTGTTCTATTTGCATTTGATTAGTTCCCTGCAGTATAAACCAACTTCTTAACCAGAATTTGAAGAGAATGAGAAGTTT
This sequence comes from Elephantulus edwardii, assembly GCF_000299155.1. NCBI lineage: Eukaryota > Metazoa > Chordata > Mammalia > Macroscelidea > Macroscelididae > Elephantulus > Elephantulus edwardii. The sequence continues at coordinate 3,585,030 of NW_006399848.1, forward strand.
AACATTTTCCTCTCATTAACATCCTGCTACTAGCATGGCTGAATTAGGTAGATTGTGCTGATGCAATGTGCTCTGCATTCAACAGTATATATATTCTGCACTGAGGAAGACTTTCATGGTACAGGATATTATATCACAAATGTATCACCTGGTGACTACTCTTCACTTTAGAGTATAATGAGAGAACCAACAATTACACAGCCTTGGAGAGATGACACGTATGAGATTTTATTTAAATAAAAGTAAATTACCCAGTCACTTAGGGAACAGCAAGAGCTCTAAAAATCTGATCTGATGCTTCTTCTTTTGATGTGAAATTGCTACTTGCAGACAGCATAACCTGCAGTAGTAAATTCCAGTGAGTCTCAAGACTTACTGTTTTCCTTGTGCATACACCAATCCTTCAGACAGTGCCAGTTTGTAGTATAAAAATCTGCCTTTTTCTGAGAATGATATAATGTGGAGAGACTCATCATGAACCATAAAATAGCCAAGTTTATTTAAGAATCAGCATTCTCTGAAATGTCCGTGAATATTCTCAAAGTGACAGAATAGTAGTGTAGAATATCACTTACCATTGTATTAAAATCCGTTAAAGAAGAAGATAATTGATTCACAAGAAGAGACTGGTTCAAAATTAGAAGAAACAGCTACGAGAGTCTATTAATAATCAAAATATTAAATGTAGGAAGTATGACTTTAAGAAAATCAGAAGTCATCAAAAATGAATTGGAATGCATAAAGAGTACTAGTCAAGGCAAGAGTGAATTTAAAAGGAATGCTAATTCACTATTTTAAATTGGAAAATTGTTGAATCTACTGTGCAAAAAAATGGCAACCAAAGACAAATGGCATAAAATTCATCATCAAATAGAACATTTAAAGATCTATCTTGAAACATAAGTTGTTATTAATAGTATCTATATGCCTACATATAGATACTATCAATGACAACAGTGTAGGAAGGGAAGACCCTCTATGAGGTGGATTGATTCAGTGACTGGGGTAATCGGGATGGGTGTGTCAGAGACAGTGCGATTGGCACAGGACAGAGCAGAGTTTAGGGCTGTTGTACATAGGGTCGCTATGAGTCGCAAGCGACTCAACGGCACATAACAACAACAATATGCCTACAGGGAAGACGGCACAGGACAAGATAGGATTAAGATCTGTGGTTCATAGCTTCTCTATGGGTCGTACTCAACTTGATGGCACTAAACAACAACAGGGAGAAGGAGGATCAGCTAACACACTTATTATTCAAGGTTATACATGGAACACTACGGAAAAATTGAAGAAATAGAAGCGTTTTACTGGCTTCTGCAGTCTGAAATTGATAATATCTGTGAACAAGGTGCATTGATAATTAATAGTGCTTGAAAGACCCCTGTACTCAATACCTATGCAAGAAAATAATAAATACATTTTAAAAAGACCTGTATTGTATTAAGCAAATCTGTGGTAAATCCCTTAAAGTGATAAAGCCAATAATGCCACTTTGAGAACAAAGGTGCATGTGACCCAAACCATAGTGGGTTTTGTTTTGTTTTGTTTTGTTTTAAATTTCCTCATATACACATGGAAATTGAACAATAAATAAATGAGACTGACAACTACTTAAGAAATTAGGATGTTGGTGACTATTATTAGATATACCATGACCTGAAATAACAAAACATTTTATCTTGGAAGAGTTTAGTCTGAATGTCCCTTAGAAGTCAGAATAATGAGATTCCAATTCACGAACTTTTGACCTATTATGAGGATGTCCCAGTGCCAAGAGAAGGACATTGTGCATAGGAAAGTAAAAGGTCAACAAAAAAAGAGGACAATTCTTAGCCAAATGGACTGACACAATTGCTTCAACAATGAACTCAAATACAGCAACAACTGTGAGTATAATCAGAACTGAGTATTCTGCTATACATGACAGTTAGTTGGGACCAAGTCAACTGAACTATATAACAAATTATATTCTCAGAAATTCAAGGTTTCCAAAGTACCCCAAAACAATTTCTTTTATTTTTTACAGAAATATAATTTATGTACAGGAAATAGAATTTTTCTGTACCAGTGCATATAAATAGTTTCCTCAAATGTAGTTTCCTAGTACGCAGATCAGGAAACACTGACCACCAGGATTGTTCAAGAAGTTTTCACTCTCAAATGAAAATGTCACTAAAACAACACAGAGAACATTTCCATCATTCCAGAGTTTATCCCCTCAAAGAGCATACATTTGCTGACTTGAATCTACACATCTTTATTTTGCCTGTTTTTAGACAATGAAGGAATGGAATCTGTAATACTTTACTCAATAGCCACTGAGAGAAAATATCTTCTAAAGGAAAAAGATGTTATTGTTTAGAAAGTAAACAAGAAAAAGACACTTTCAATCAATATACAGCAGTTCTTAAAACTATGTAAGTGGTGGTGAATGAAGGTATGGTGGCAACTTCTTCACTCTAGTTCACTCTCTTTTCCCCTGCATGTGTTATTTTCTCACTGTCTCCATCACTCACTCACCCTATTACACCCAAGGAATCAAGAGACATACACCACAGGATTACAGGTGAGATCCTTTATTAGCTGTACAGCAGGGTACCAGCGACGCAGCAGGATCCCCCTTCCTCCGGTGTTGGCTAACAGGTTTTGTGCTCTTTCTCGCCCCAGGTGATGGACCACTTGCTGCATTCTGCTGTTGAATAATTTCACGGGCACGATGATTTATTCAAGGGTACATGGGCAACATTTTGCTGTTGAAACATTTCAAGGGCACTGTCATATATTCAAGAGTCAGTCCATGGAGTGCAAAACATCTACATCTTGGGTTATAAACAATAGCAGTTACTGTTTGGGGAAGCAGTTTAAGACAAAACTTTAAGGGTCTAGACAAAACTTTTCCACACAGAGGTTTATTTACTCAAGTGTAGTACTACATAAAATGGAGTCTGTCTGGCCATTCAAAACACGAGAGAGAGAGAGAGGGGAATCAAGGAATTTCAGAAAGTGTCAGGACTCAAAACTCACAGACACCCAATTGGTTTTGACTTACAGAAACTCTCCTTTATGTTTTCCAGGCTGTAAATAATGAGAGTAGACTAAGATTTCCTATCTTTCACCCTATTAATCAGAGATTCCAGCAGGTGGAGACACTCTGCCTTTGTGTTATTAATACAACTAGCTACAAACTAGACCACCTGAGCTGAGCTCCCTTGAGGGAAACCCAGATATCAGTAATTTACAAAATTGAGGATTCACCAAGTGCAAAAGACCTGAGTAGAGTAGTTGAGATTTTGGTTTTTCACTGAAAAGTGTACAACAGCCCAAATCAGAAATGATGACTGGAAAGATAATATTGGCAAAATGACAACATGCTACCCTCACCTCACCAGTGATCTCATATTTATTTAAAAGGTTTCGTTTTTGTTAATATTACAAGATCCCATTCTGATAAAGTCAGCCAATATATAAATCGGGAAACAAGTGCATACAGTTAAAGCCGGGAAATGCTTAGCCTCTGACTAAGCAAGCTTGCTTTCTCCTCTGTCTTCCCCTGATTCACACTCAGAGAGCCACGATGCCTTGCCTTACACAAAAATGGCTCTCGTTTTTGTGGTTCTGTGATCACCAGTTGACTTTATTTTGGCAAATCTTAATAGCACAGACTCAGTCTACTTGTGCAATTTCCTGGGTTATATACAGCTTTTCTTTTCCTAATTCCATGAGTTGTCACGGGCCATACCATCTCCTTCTGAAGCAAATTAAGGAAAGAATTGTTGCCAGTAACTGCTGAAATGAGCAATTCTCCAAGATTGGTCATTCCTATTTAAATAAGAAGTCTCTATTTTAAAAAAATCTCAGAGCAAAAGAAATTGTTTCATCGTTCACTCTATCCTGTAAGCCTAATGTCCAAATAAATAGATATGTCTTGGAGAGGGTGCAGCCAGAGTGCTCTTTGAGGCAAAAATGATGAGGCTTCACCTCACATACTTTGGACATGTTGTTGCTAGGTGGGGCTATTCCTTGAAGTAGGACGTGATGCTGGGAAGGGTGAAGGGTCGGCGAAGGAGAGAAAGACCCTCAACCAGGTGGATTGACATGGTGACTGTTGCAATGAGCTGTTGTGTGTCAGGAAGTGTGAGGATGGTGCAGGATAGAACACGGTTCAGATCTTTTATTCATAGAGTCTCTATGAGTTGTACTTGACAGCATCTAACAACAACACCACCACTGCCATGTTTGAGCAAATGCAGTAATTTTTTGCTGAGTCAGTATTACACTAAGCTAAATGTAACTGCAAAGATATATGGTGTGATAAGTTTTGGAAGAATGCCACCTCTGCACTATAAGAACTTCATAGGAAAGTTCCCAGGCGACTTGTGGCTCATCTCCTTCCTATAGTCTATGTGGACTAGAAGTGATGTCTAAGATTTCCTTAGCTTTTCGTGCTTTATCCAATTGGCTACTAAACTTGAGCATCTGGCTTTTGGCTGGTGACCTCAAATCTGACAGGTGGTTTGTTGTTGTTATGTGCCATCGAGTTGCTTGTAACTATAGCAAACAGCTGGGTTAAAGCGGGAGCTGGGAGGAGCCACACAAAAATCCCTCAAACTCATTGCCACCAGTCTGAACCAACTCACAGCTGACTGACCCACTGTTAGGTTACTAAGGCTGTAAATCACATAGGAGGAGGCTGCCCATCAGTTGCAGATTGCTGTTTTGAAGATTGGTGAGTTATGCCATCCCATTTGACGTAAACATCTCAGTTGCAGAAAATAGGAATATCATTATCAAGAAAGAAAACCAACACAAAAGTCCACTACCACAGAAAATGCAAGGTACCCAAAGTGTCCTTTGGACATAATACCTGAGTTAACCAGAGTTCACTCAAGTTAGAGTGGACTAGTGTTAAAATGAAAAATCATACCAGCAGAAATATAGCTAAACTAAGAAATGGTAGCAGAAGCAGTGAAAACAGGAGCAGAGGAGGTGGAGAACCATAGACAGGTGTGAGACAGAACTATGGGCTTCTGGTCCACCCAAAAAGACAGTTAAGTAGTTGCTAAGAAAGAGGGTGCCCTTGAGAACTTAATGAAGGCATGAGATCGCCTGACCCATAGAACTAGAGACAGTTTTAAGTCAAGGCATACTGACAGAGTGGGGATGGCACATAATTGGCAGAAATAAGGAACTTTGTAACACTTTTCTCAAGTAGCATAAAGGGAAAAGGTTGTAATATGGTGGGTCAGAGAGAGGCCTGCCTAAAAACATGCCTGCTCAGAGGTCATCCTGACTGATGATATATCCAGGGTGCTCCCAAACCTAAACTGTACTTTGTAATATGTCTAAAAAACCCTATCATTATAAGTATTGTCTCTTAGTTCTGTGTGGCTATTGCAATGACTTATTAAATTTAGCAGAGAGTAAGTGAGAGGTTTAGGAGGGAAAGTGTTAGGATTGTTAGAAGAGAATATAGGTGGATGGCATGTCTGACCATATAGGAATTAGCTTTGTGCTGCTGGTGCTATTGATGTGGATCTATTCTCTTTGTAAAGTTGATGGAGGTCAAATGATGCTGCCCCATGATCGTCACAGAAATTTTACACCATTACTCCTCATCCCTTGCTTCTCCCAACACATAAACAGTTTTTCTGTACACATACACTCCACACATACAGACCAACCAAAAAACCCATCATGATTATATACTTCCATGACTTGATCTATTTCATTTTAAAAGGACTGTGACCTCATGCATATGGGAGACTAAATGACCTTGTAAATCACAAGAAGGTTTCAGACAGCCCTGCTAGGTTGTCCATGAGTAAATGTCATTGATACAGAAAAGCTATATCTAGATTGCAAAATCAGAGCATTTGACATGTTTTTTTATGGAGGAAGAGATAGAGTAACATTCAGGATATACAGATCAATTTAGAGTTAATCTTTCAAAATAGGGTATTGCATAATATGACTTACATAAAACTTTCTGATGGGGAAGCATGAACATAAATATTTTAAAAAGAATTAATATTTAAATCCCCCTTTTCCATATTTACTTCTTACTAAAAACTGGACCTATAGTCTAAGCTAGTAGTTTATTTCCTATTCTCCTTCAACTTGCACAATTTCTTTTTTCTCAATCTACAAAATCAAAGCAATTTGTTCCCTAAGTTGTCAGAATCTTTTCATGTTGTACCATCCTGGAGTGCAAATATTCCCAAGAAACAAAGAGATGATTTCAATTATCAGTGTTTAAAGACTTCCTTTAATCAAGACATCAAAATACTCGGCTAAGTTTTGTGCCGTTTCATGCATTTTACATGTTTAATTTCAGGACAATGGGTAGCACTAAAAATAGGGTATGTTGATGACCAGCGTTGGAATATTCTGAATTCAGGTAACTGTGAAGCCTAATAGAGGTATCATCAACAATTTCCTCTTAAAAGCCTTCCCTCTTCTTTCCAATGACTGTTGTCAAAGAACGCATTAGAGCTAAGGAAGTGTTCAAGATTTTTTGCAAAATAAAGATATTTTAATTCATAACTCTTTTAAAAAAACATCATTTACAAAACTTCCAAGGCATAATAACAAAACAATCACGAATTAGAGAAGATTATGTTATTGAAAAAATAAAACTAAGATGTTCATACCTTTATTGACATTATCTTATTCATCCCAGTTAGCGTCACTGAGTGTGAAAGTGCAGGAGTTCTGCTTGCACAGTACATTGCATATTTTGCTGCTAACAAAAGGTCAGTAATGCAAATCAACAAAGGTGAAGAAAGATGATCAATTTCCTGCTATGATTATATAGAGTCTTGGAAATCCCACTGAGGCTCAGTCACTATGAGTTGGAATCTACTCACTGACAATGAGCTTAGTGTGGAAGTTAGAAATTACCCAGAGTTTTAGAAAATATTTGAATATCAACAGACAGCTCAAAAAGTATCACATAACAAGTTTATCACTACAATCAAAATTAACAGCTTATTTAAATAGAACCATACTTTTGTAGTGATCATACAATAGAAGGTAGTGTTGTTCAATATCTAATGACCAAAAGTACTATAAACAAAATATATACCATAGGTTCTGGTAATACGGGGATTTTCCCCAATCATTGCCAGTTGGTCATGTTTATCTACAATTAAAAATTGGTGGCACCATGATAGATGGAGAAGAGATTGAGGTTGTTAACAATTAGAGCTTGCTCAGCTCCACAATTAACACTCCTGGCAGCAGCAGTCAGGAACTAAAAAACACTGGGAAGATCTGCTGTCAGGGACCTCTCCAGAGCACTGAGAAGTAACAATGTCAGTCTAGAGAATAAGGTATACCCACTCCAAACCATGGTTTTCACGATTATTGCTATACATCAGAAACTTGGACAATGATTGGGGATGACAGAAGAAGAATTGATGCCTTTGAGTTGTGGTACTAGAGAAGAGTCTTGACCATACCATGGACTGCCAAGAAAACAAATAGGTCTGGGTTGGAGAAGGTGAAACTAAGTTTCTCCTTGGAGGCTAGGATTTTGAAGCTCCCTCTCACGTATACTTTGGGCAGGAGGGACCATTGCTTCAAGGTCATCGTGCTTGGGAGGGTGGGAGGTCAGCACAGGACAGGAAGACCCCAGGATAAGATAGAGTGATACAACAATTGGGGTAATGAGGGTAGGTGTGTTGGAGTCAGTGAAACTGGCTAAGGATAGGGCAGATTTCATAGCTATTGTACATAGGGTCTATTATGAGTTCCAGGCTACTCGATGGCACATTGCAACAGCAACAATTAAAGTAAAAAAAAATGCATTAGTAATTGCCATGTGGTCATTAGCTGTTACATAGTGAAGAGATATTCATAAGAATAGATCGTTTCATTCTAATTTATTCTGGTTGGATGGTCAATGATCAGGTAATTGTTCATCCTTCATGTTTAAATCTTAATTTCTTTTTGGCCTACTACTATATTTTTTTAAAATGTCTCTTTGAATTATTTGTTGGCTAGAAACTTTAACGAGTATAAAAATAAGTTCAGAGACAAACTTAAAATAATAGAGGGAGAGACTATAAAAAAATCAAGCAGGACGGAAAGTACCGCATGGTCAAGATGTCATCAATGAGGAATTCACCAGGACCTAGTAAACAGAATGGTCAGGTGACAATTGTAGATTGTAGTCAGTAAGTTTAGTAAGACACAGCTTTACATTTATGTAGATGCAAGTAAGTGTAAGAAATAAAGATTTGTAGGTGTTTTTAGGTTGGATATTCAATCAAAAGGAAAGAAATACACATTTTAAGTTTTTGTATCAAGATCTGAGTATTAAAAATAAGTTGACTAACTGAATGGGGGAAAAAAACCCCAAACCAAACAACCAGCCATCCTCGAGATCATAGCATCAATAAATGAACTCTTAGTTCATTGATATCTATGATATATATCACTCTATAGTCTATTATCCATAATTAAAAGATCCAAAGGTTCTGAAAATCAAGACTCTTTTATAGTGATTTGAGAGCAAACCCTCATGAGAATAAATGTAAAGCTATTTGTATTCTTTATTATACATAGTTTGAACATCCATATCTTTCATTTCATAATAGTAACGAATTTATTTAGAGGGTGCTGTCAAAGACTCATTAAGAGTATGATATAATATAGGATGTGTGTAATCTATTGTTGTTGTAATGTGTCGTCAAGTCGCTTGCGACTCATAGCGACCCTATATACAAAAGCTCTAAATCCTGCTCTATTCTGTACCAACCAAACTGTCTCTGACACACTTACTCCCATTACCCCAATCACTGAATTGATCCATCTCATTGAAAGTCTTCTTTTCTTGTGCTGTCCCTCCACCCTCCCAAACATGTTCCTCTCCAAGGACTGGTCACTGCTTACAACATGTCCAAAGTATGTCAGATGAAGCTTCAGAATCCTTGCCTCCAAGGAGCAGCCCTGTTTCCCCTTCTCCAGGAAAACCTGTTTGTTCTACTAGCAGTCCATGTTATATTCAACACTCTTCTCCAGCACCACAGCTTCGTCTCTTGATTTCCTAGCTGCTGTTAACAAGAGTGTTGATTGTGGAGCCAAGCAAACTAAAACTGTTAACAATTTCAATCTCTTCACCATCCATTCTGATGCTACCAATTGGCCTAGTGGTGAGAATCTTTGTTTTCTTGATCTTGAGCTTCAATCCATATTGAAGGCTGCAGTCCTTGACCTTCTGCAGCAAGCGCTTCAGGTCCTCCTCAGTTTCAACAAGCAGAGTTGTGTCATCTGCATAACACAGGTTCTTGATGAATCTCCCTCCAATCCTGATACCACATTCCTCCTCATACAGCCTGTTAGATATAAAAAAGAGTGTGAGGGTGAGAGGGAGAGAAATAAAGAAAGAAATTGGTCCCAAGAAACAAACAGGCCTTTCATGTGCAGTCTGAGACGAATGCCAAATGACCCAATCGCATGGTTGGATTGAAATAGCTTGTGGGTAGTTTGAGGGGTTTCCTTTTTATAGGGATCCTGGGGAGGACTAAAATGGTACTTCTTGGAATTTGGCATGTTAATTAAGTTATAGCTATTTTTAATCAAGCTCAGACTCTTATGAGGATCCATTGTCTGGTCTTTGATATGATCACTTATGTCTTATCAAGTTTCTCAGGAAGTGTTCAAGCTTGAGGGTGGTGGGGCAACTACTATATTCTTCCTTCATAGGCCATCTTCCAGGATGATCTATTCTGACACAGATTGAAGAGGTATGGAGACAAAATAAATCCCTAGCAGACGCCCTCCCCAATTTTGAACTATCCAGTGTCTCCTTGCTCTGTTCTGATGACTGCCTCCTGGTTCAAGAATAGGTTTCTCATAAGCATAAAAACTCTTAACATAAAAATAAATTTAATCCTAAAGTCTTTAGAAAAGAAATTGTTGACTTGTGGATCATTAATGTAAATCAAATTCCAAGCATAACTAATCCTCTTTTTACACTAAAAACAATTTTTTTAATTAATTGATTTTAATGAAAGTTTACAAAGACTTTAATTTCCATTCATTCATTGTCACACTCTTCTCCCTACCTTCCCCCACGATTAACTTTCCTCTTTGAAAAGTAAAAAAAAAAAAATAAAATTATGTATTGTTATTCAAACCTTCCCCCCCAAGTTTACTCCACTATGCTACCTTCGCTCTGGACTCCTGTCATAACAATAATATCTAATCATATATCCCTCTTAAACAGTTCTGGTCTCTCTGAGGTTGTACGTGAGACTAACTTCCAGATGAGGGGTCATTCCAGCCACCATCTGAAGTAATTAATCTGAAACCAGACAGATGAAACACCTAAATAGTGCTCACCAAGCAACCTTGAAATGATCACTTTCTCCATTCTTTGACAATAATCCTTTCCTCATTTATTATTTCTAAAAATTCTAAAACACTGGAAACCCCCCACAAAGCTGTTTTTCTATGTCTCCACATACTTATGTGAATTTGGTTCTCAAAATGTTATGACATCAAAGCAAGAAAACACACTACCAGTTACATGAATATATGTTTATTCATTTACTTGTGGAAGGCTTGTTGTGTCTGACGCTGTTCTACGAGCTGGGGATGCAGGATTGGCATGGATATTTGCTTTGTGTCTCATGGCCGTACAACATGTTCTGAACAGCTTTCATAAATGTAGAGGTTTTCCTATGCTGAGCATCACTCTGCCAGGTACAAGCATGAAACTTGGTTTTTTCCATCCACTCTTGATATAGGTTCAAGAATTTGACCTTAGAGTTTCTAATCAATTGATTGACCTTAGAGTTGCTAATCAAGACTTCACCAATTCAAGACTTGAGGTCTGAAGTGAAATATCCAAAAGAGTAATGCCCCAAAGGGATAATTATCCAAATGTCTTTCCTAGAGAGTGACAGCTGGTAGCCAAGGAGTTGAATGGCTGCAGGAAGAATATGTAATCAGCATGGGAACTGGAGTGTCTACTCCAGGGAAGCAGGGCTGGTATCCTTGTTAACACTGAGATGTCAACAGGATTCTTGACAGTTTATCCAATAGATCTGATAGCTATGCTTTCTGGCTGATATTCTAGAAAGGGGCCCAGGTAAATTAATGACCTGATCAATGTACAATAGATCTTATTATTGTTATTATCATATTAGTTTCTTTTCAAAATTCGAATGTATTGGTTTTCAGACCAGACCTTCCAATTTCCTTCACTGTTTTAGAAGGCATGAGAAGGGAAGGTCTCACAGAGAAAAGGACATTTAAGTCTATGAAACTTAACCGGAGCTGAGTAAGTCAAGCTGAAAAAACAGTAAATGCAAAGGTGTTAAAACAGCAACATATCTGCATTTGCATAGAATGTTTTAAGAACATTAAGAAAGCGAATATGACTGGACAAAACTTAGGAAAGTTTAGAAGAAATTTGTTGTTATTGTTGTGTGTACCATCTTGTCTGAACAGACTCATATCTGACCCATCAGTGAGTTTTCTGAGGCAGTAAATCACCTGGGAGGAGACTGCCCATCTTCTCCTGTGGAGCTGGTGGAATCTAATTGCTCATTGTTGCATTGTTGCTGCAATTCCTTACCACCAAGGTAGTAAGTATGAAAAATAGCTGAAGGTTAAACTATCTAGATGTTTATAGAAAATAGTAAGAACTGGGTATTTTTCAATTTATAGTTTATTTAAGCCCACCAGTTACTCTGTGGGAGAAGAGTGGACCATCTCCTCTCATGTGATTAACTGCCTGTGAAAACCCATCAGAGGGTCAACTATGGGTCAGTTCCAAGTCTACACTATATAACAACAACAACAACATATACCTGATGTGTGCTATCAACGCTAATGCAGCATAGCAACCCTTTAAGACAAAGTAGAGTTACCTGGAGGCTTTCTTGGGTTGAAATCTTGATACGAGAAGGTCTCCATGTTTCTCTTTTTGTGAATTAAGTGGTGTATTCGAATCACTGACCTTTGTTTTATCAGCTTAGTTCTTAACCATTGTACCACCATGGCTTCTTGATTTATTGAATATGTTGATGTTGCTAAGTCCCTTCCAGTCCATTACAACTCACAGTGATCCTGTGAGTAGTGGATCTGTCCCCTTGCCCTGTCCTGTGTCATTTTTGTCATGTCTGACACACTAGAGCCCACTGCCCACTGTTAGAGGCACTGTGTCAATCCCTCCTTGGCTGATCCTTCACTCTTCCAAGCATGAGGTTGTTTTCTAATGACTGGCTCCTCCTAACATTATGCACAAAATATGTGCGAAGTTTCTCTATCCTTACCTTCAAGAAGGATCCTGGCTGCACGTTCTTGAAGACATATTTGTTTGTCCTTTGGGCAGTCCGTAGGATAGTCAACACTTTTCTCCAACACCATTACTCAAAGATTTCGATTCATCTGCTGTAATACTTATTCATTGTCCAACTTCCAGATGCTGAATAAGTAATCAAAGGGAACAGTTGTACTTTAGTCTTTAATCTGTCATCCTCTTAGTTCTTCAGCACTGTGGTAAGGTTGGACAGAAGGTTTTCCCAATGCAATAAGTCTTTTGATTTCCTGATTGCTGGTGTTAATTATGTTGATTATGGTTCCAAGGAAGATGAAGTAATTTATAATTTATTTAGCATATTAACAATTATTAGAAATGATAGAAAGAGAATTGAGGTGTTTGAGCTGTGGTGCTGGAGAAGAGTGTTGAATATACTATGGACTGTCAGGAGAACAAACAGGTTCGTTCATCCTAGACAATGTGAAGCCAGGCTGCTCCTTGGAGTCAAGGATTCTTAGGCTTCACCTAACATACTTCGGGTATGTTGCAAGGAGATGGACATCATATTTGGAAGGGCAGAGGGATGGAGAAAGATAGGGAGATCATTGATGAGATGGACTGAAACAGAGTTGAGGGTAATGGGGGTAGGTTTGTCAGAGATAATAAAGTTGACACAGGACAGAGCAGGTTTCAGGGCTGTTGTACACAGGGTCTCTATGAGTTGCAAGCAACTTGATGGCATATAACAACAACAAGGTAATAATCCTGAAAATATAAATGTTGAACTATAATAATGAAAGTTAGTAGGCTTTATGAAATTTGTATGTATCATGCTTTCTCGATACTTATTTAATCTATTTTCTAAGCAAATTATTCAAGAAGCTGGAATCTAAGAAGAAAAATGTGGCATCAGGATTAGAGAAAGACTCATCAATAAACTTCGTTATGTGGATGACACCACATCGCTTGCTAAGGATGATAATTTGAAGCATTTGCTGCAGAAGTTTAAATACTGTAGCCTTCAATATGAATTGTGTCTCAACATCAAGAAAACAAAAATCCTTGCCATTTGATGGATAGGGAACATCATGATGAATGAGAAAGTGTTGAGATTGTCAATGACTTCATCTTACTTGGATCCATAATCAATATACTTGGTACCAGCAGTCAGAAGATCAGGAGACATATTGTACTGGGAAAGTCTGTAGTCAGGAACCTCTCCAAATTATTGAGGAGCAATGATGTCTGTTTGAGGACTAACCTGTGCGGGACCCAGGCCATCAGCTGGACAATGACTAAGGATGACAGAAGAAAAATTGATGCCTTTGAACTGTGGTGTCGAGAAGAATGCTGAATATCCCAGGGACTGCTAAAATGACAAACAAATATGTTTTGGAGAAGGTACAGCCAGATAAAGAGGAGGCAAGGTTAATGAGGCTTTGTCTCACATATTTTGAACATGTTGCTAGGAGAGGCTATTCTTTAAAGAGGGGCATCATGTTCTGTAAGGAGATGAACCTTCAAGCAGGTGTGTTGACGTGGTGACTGTAGCAATGAGCTTGAGTGTTTCAGAGATTGTGAGGATTGCACGAGGTAGGGCATTGCTCAGAATGGTTGTTCATAGGGTTGCTAAGAGTTGTACTCGAGAGCTTGAGTGTTTCAGAGATTGTGAGGATTGCACGAGGTAGGGCAGTGCTCAGAATGGTTGTTCATAGGGTTGCTAAGAGTTGTACTCGACTCGATGGCACCTAACAACATGTAATTTGTATAATCCTAAAAAGTAATTGTGAAATTATTAAAACTATTACTTGACCAACCACAACTTCCATTGGGAGTAGAATGCCTCATTTTATCCCAGGAAGAGGCTGGAAGATTTGAACCTCTGACCTGTTATTAGTTGTTCGATGTACAATGCACAATTCCACCAGAATTTCTTAAAATCAAAAGAGTGAATGAAAATTTGAATGAACTAATATTTACAAGGACTCAGGTATCAATTTAAAACAATGGGTTCTTACGAAAGAATGTGGAATTACAGTCTTGAATTCAAATTTTGCTCTGCCATCTACTGCTCATATAACCACAGAGAAATTAAAGTTCAGCATTTTGGTTGGCTTATCTGTAAAACAGAAGACAGCTAAACTTATTTAAAAAGCTATTCTAAGTAGTAGATTAAATTAGACAACAACTCGAAGGAAGCAACTCTTAAGTTTTCCATGAGAATAACATTTCATGTATTTTGATTTCCTTATCTCCCACACAGCTTTGTGGTTTATTTCTGTGTTAGAGCTGCAACAGCAGTACAAGGAGAAAAAAGTGCTCAAAACAACATTTTATCCTAACAGAAACAGAAACAAAAAGTTGTTTACCAAGAAACCCTTCTCAGTTTCCCTATCATCATATATCTTGAGAGCATCAAACCCCTTGATAAAATCTGTGTGGTTGAGTGTGTGTTGAACTTGGTATCACCCTTTTAGTGCTTCCTATCTCTTAGAAGCATTCAGAAATAAAAAAAGCTGAGAGAAAGAAATCACTATGCCTCCCACACCTAATTAGATGTGGAATAAATGTAACATACTGGTTTTCAATACAGCTGGTACATTTATGTCACCATAATAAATTTCTGGAAAATATCAGTGAAAGAAAAAATCAGAAGTCAAAATTGAAGACACACAGTTAGCATTTCAGGACAATCTAGGATTTAGTTGAATATACTTTGTTCAGCCAGAGCTGGAAACAATTGCCACCTAATAAAAAGATACTGCTCCTAACAATAGGAAAAGATACACATGAATGCATGTGGGGAAATGGTCAACATAAGAAAAAACACAAACTAAGATGCATTCAACCAACTAATGATTATGTTAGAGAAAATGTGAGGGAGATAAATAAAGGAGTACTGGGAAGATAGAGTTCCATCAGGACTACTTCACAGAAGATATGAAGCAAATGAGAAAGTTTTTAGCATATGGGAACTTGAGGAAAGGTTTTTTTCTCTGTTCATGGATTAAAGTTTCAGCAATAAAGAAGAATTGCTTATTGTTATTGTTGTTGCTATGTGAAATCAAGTAGACAATGATTCATATTGACCCTGTGCACAACAGCTCTGAACCTTGCCCTATCCTGAGCCAACCTCACTGTCTCTAGCACATCTACCCTATTACGTTAGTTACTGTGTCAAACCCTCTCATCTAGGGCCTTCCTCTCCTGTGATGTCCCTCCACCCTTGCAAGCATGGACTTGTCCTTCCACGGACTGATCTCTCTTGACTACATGCCCAAAGAATGTGAAATGGAGCTTTATAATCCTTGCCTTCAAGAAGCAATTTGGTTTTATCCTGTCCCGGACAGACCTGTTTATTCTTTTGGCAGCCCATGGTATTTTTAATATTTTTCTCCAGCACCACAAATCATCTCTCATCTTTAGTCATTATCCAGCTCTCTGATGCATAGAAAGTAACTGTGAAGACCATGGCCTTAATCTGGTGCCCCTTAGTCTCTAGGCTGATATTGTTGCTCTTCAGCACTCTGGAGAGGTCACGTAGAGCAGATTTTCTTAATGCATTTTTTTAATATATAATCTCCTGACTGTTGATTGTGGAACTGAGCAAGATGAAATTATTAACAATCTCAATTTCTTCACCATCCATTTATGAAGTTTCTAATTGGCCCAGTGGTGGGAATATTTGTCTTCTTTATATTGAATTTCAATCTATACTAAAGACTACAGTCCTTGAACTCCTGCAGTCTCATGTCCTCTTCAGGTTCAGCAAGCAAGGTTGTGTCATCTTCAGGTTGTTGACGAATCTTCTTCCAATACTCATGCCACATTCCTTTTCATAAAGTCCAGCCTCCTGAATGATATGTTCTGAAAATAGATTGGCAGCAGACTGACAGCCACAGATTCAGGTCCTCCTCAACTTCAGCAAGCCAGATTGTATCATTTGATAATGCAAGTTGTTAATGAGTCTTCCTCAAATTCTGATGTCACATTCTTCCTCATAAAGTCCACAGTTTTTTTAGTAAAATACAATTCTAGGGATGTATTGGGAGTGGGCTTGGTAAACCTCTTGTGTAAAGATTCATTTGGCATGATGGATTCATAGCATATTCAGGTAATAAATTGCAAAGTACAAGCTTATTTTGCTAAGGTTTTTCATTTGTTGCTATCATGATGTATATGAGTACTGAATTTGCCTTACCTGTTTAACTATTTGTGGATTAATTTAAGACAAGCAGAAGTGGCATTCACTTCCTAAACAACTTGCCTCTACAAACACTATGAACTTTGATAGATGTTGATAGTTGTAGAGGGGCTCAGGTGTTTTGTTCTTAGGGTCGCTATGAGTTGTGCTCCACTCAAAGGCAATCAACAACAACAATTATAACAACATAAAATGAAGATGATGATCCAAGCTTCAAGGTATATATAAAGAAGCAGACACATTTCTTTATGTGATGTTGCTGTTGTTGTTATGTGCCGTCGAGTCCTTTGTGACTCACAGCGACGCTATGTACAACAGCCCTACCCTGCTCTAACCTGTGCCAATCGCATTGCCTCCGACACACCCATCCCAATTACCCCAGTCACTGAATCAATCCACCTCATAGAGGGTTTTCCCTCCTGCACTGTCCCTCCACCCTACCAAGCATTATGTCCCTCTCCAAGGACCTGTCTCTCCTTACAACATGTCCAAAGTATGTCAGACGAAGCTCCAGAATGCTTGCCTCCAAGGAGTAGCCTGGCTTAACCCTCTCTAGGATGAATCTGTTTGTTTTCTTGGCAGTCCATGGTACATTCAATATTCTTCTCCAGCACCACAGCTCAAAGGTATCAATTCTCCTTCTATTCTCCCTAGTCATTATCCAACTCTGTGATGCATAACAAGTGATTGCAAAGACCATGGCCTGTACCAGACGCACCTTAGTCTCCAGAGAGACACCATTGCTCTTGAGTACTTTAGAGAGGTCCCTAACCGCAGACTTTCCCATCACAATACTTTTTTTATTTCCTGGCTACTGGTGCCAAGAGTGTTGACCGTGGAGCGGAGCAAACTAAAGCTGTGAACAATCTCAATCTCTTCGCCATCCATCCTGATGCTACCAATTGGTCCAGTGGTGACAATCTTTGTCTTCTTGACATTGAGCCTCAGTCCATACTGAAGGCTGCAGTCCTTGACCCTCTGCAGCAAGTGCATGAGGTCCTCCTCAGTTTCAGCAAGCAGGATTGTGTCATCTGCATAACGCAGATTGTTAATAGATCTTCCACCAATCCTGACACCACACTTCTCCTCATAGAGCCCAGGCTCTCGGATAATCTGCTCTGCATACAGGTTGAAAAGGTATGGAGTTAGGACACATCCCTGGTGTACACCCTTCCCAATTTTGAATCATGCAGTGTTGCCCTGCTCTATTCTGACGACTGCCTCTTGGTCCAAGTATAGGTTTCGCATTAGCACAATTAAATGCTCTGGGATTCCCATTCTTCTCAGAGTCAGCCAAGTTTGTTATGATCCACACAGTCAAACGCCTTTGCATAATCAATGAAACACAGATAGACATTCTTCTGGTATTCCCTGATTTCAGCTAAGATCCATCTAACATCAGCTACAATATCCCTAGTACCATGACCCCTTCTAAACCCAGCCTGGACTTCTGGCAGTTCTCTGCTGATGTGCTGTTCCAGTCATTTTTGGATAATCTTCAAGTAGAATCTTGCTTGTATGTGAAATCAATGATATCGTTCTGTAGTTTCCACACTCTATTGGGAAACCCTTCTTTGGAATGGAAACAAATATAGATCTCTTCCAGTCAGTCGGCCAAGTGGTTGTCTTGGCACAATTTGGTGAGCACATCCAGGGTAGGATCTGTTAGCTGAAATACGTCAATTGGTATACCATCTGTTATGGTAGGTATGATAAATAAATATGAGCTCTCTTCATAAGTCTACATATGATTACACTTTAGATTTCTATGCCTGGTTCGCCAGTGATTAAGAAGTTATGCTGCCAACTCAAAAGTGGATGGTTCAAATCCACCAGCAGCTCCACAGGAAAATAACAGGCAATCTCTTCTCATGGAATATACAATTTTTATAGGCCCATTGGTGGGTAAGCTATGAGTCACTTCTAACTCATTAACAATGAAGGTTTTTTTAAATGTTTCTTCCAAAAACATTATAATGCTATATATTATTAGATAACACTGAATACTCATATGCTCTTTTTAAAGACAAAAAGTTGATTAAGATGTAGTATCAAATAATTTCCTCTTTTATTTCTAATTGCAGCTAAGTTCCAATAGCACCAAACGGTAAGGCTAAAATAACAAGTGCAGTCTTTGGTCAAAACTAAGTAAGTTATTTTATTGCATAAAACTAATAAAACATTTAGTGTTACAGCTCTTTCTTAATTTGTCTAGAAAGTCTTTCAGCTTTTTTCAAAAGGCTCTCAGAAAAAAAAAATTAATAAAATTTTAGACTATTGTTTCAAGAAGTTTCTACTTAACCACAAAGTATTATGTTATCTTTTTTTCAGAATCCGATCCACAATATCAAGTGTCCCAGTTCCATACCTGCACCCAGATATTTCTGTAGCTGTTCCAGGCATTAAAGATCTCATCAGAGTTTCAACTGGTATCAGTTAAAGGAATTACTTCAAAGACACAGACTTCAGGAAAGAGTTTCCTTCTTGGGAGTTCAAAGGAGTGTGGTGCTAAAATATATGCTGTCTAACAAGTGGTAGGCCTGTGGATTTTTTCCATGGGCTTTATCAGAGCACAGTGGGATCTTATAATTTCATATCTCTGTAGCTTTGAAGCTCTCTGCAATCAACCTTTTGAGCTCTATTTTTGATCAATCACCCTATCAGTTTGTGTACAGGTACGGAGGACAATTGCTAAATTGAGAAATGTTCTTGGGCTTGACACTTGGTGAATATTTACTTTCTGATAGAGAGACCAATGATACAGGAGCCCATTCTCATTTTCCATCCTTGATCAAATGTTAAGAGATAGTTTTCAGCTTCCTGGCTTATGTAGTTGATCAAATACATTTTACTCAAGTTGACTGATATTTTACCAAAACGAGAACAAAACCAAAAACTCATTTTCTGTTTGAAATGAGCTATATAAAGATTCAGAGTTTAAAAAGTAAAGTTATTCTCCATGCCAGTTCATTGAATGTGCAGCAGCAAAGAGCAGGACAAAGTAGGACAGTTTATGAGCTTGATAGGTCCTTAAGCAAAGAGAGAATATGTCCTGTTGAAACTTAAGGTCCCAGTGAACACTGCCTTGGATCTAATTCACTACAATCTGAAAGGAAATTTTGTGTTTTGGAACTTTAAGATTTTCTGTAACTTGCCATTTAGACATTTGTTGAAAACAACTTCATTTTATCATTTACAGAATTTTCTTCTAATAGCCACAAATGGCCTAGACAAAGTATTTTTGACCTGAACAGTTATTACTTAGAAGTAGGGAAATAACTGTCATTTCTAGGATTGGTGCTATACTAGAATTCTCTTGTTGGGGAGAAATTGAGAATAGCCTCAAGCGAGGAGAATGAAATAGCTAAGACAGCGTTATTTGGCTTTGTTGACCTACCTAGAGAAAAGGAATATTCTTAAATGTGTTTTCTAAATATATTCAGGTAATCATCTCAATTTGTCCACTTTGCAGAATAGATTATTTTTGTAACAAATTGCCCCTTGGATAGTTACTCAGATGAAAAGCATGGTTTGGATCCCTAGGAACAGCTGAGGAGCCAAATGCTAAAATTATTCAGTATCCTACATTTCTCAGATGTGTGTCACCATCATCTGCATTCTGAAAGCTGTCAAGTAGGGCAATAGTCAGCAGCATATTTGCTGCATAGGGTGTAAATTAGAATAAAATGTTCCAAGCTCCCTCAGATATATGGCTAGGGGAAAATAAATTTGCCTATGCCAAAAAGAGATGGGCATAGTTTGAATAAGCAAGATTTAAGAAGATAGGTGAAAATTCACAAACCATGTAATTTAAGATAATTTCATTGCAGTGCTCATAAGAGAGAGAGAGAGAAACAAAAACAGAGAGGAGCAGAGACCGAAAGAATCTAATGTAAATAATATTGAGAAGGTTTTCACCATACTTTTACTTTATCTCTCACTGTCTATTTGACTCCTAGCAAGAAGCTTTGGCAAAAACCAAAGGTGTTTGCAATAAAGACATACACTCCAGAGCCTTGTTATATCGCCTATAAACTTCTATAATATAAAACCTGATTTTAACTGTGGAAAATGCTCTGCTTTGTTTAGAAGTCATTGACTGCTTTGTCCCACAGACAGAATTACTTGTGTTTCTTAATTATCTAATAACCTTGAGCCCAGTAGTAGTGGTAAATATTATAATTGGTATTAGCCAGAAGTATGTTTAGATTTTTGTATCTAAAAATCCTCCATCAATCTAAGTTATCCATTTGTTTTTTCTTTTACTTAAATATTTACAATAGTAAATGCTGTGAGAAAATGAAAGCCACTTCTTTTCCTTTCAAACTCACAGTGCCTACTTTATCTATAACAGATCAGTAAAATTACTAAGATATCTTATGATCAAGTTTTTTGGTATTTCCCATTGTAATTTGTTCTTATAAAGAAAAACACCTAAAATTGATGGATAGAGCTCGCAGTAAATGCATAAAATGAACTAGAAACCCTGAGGTCTATCCCTGACATGCATGTTTCTGGATCTCAACATACTTTTGAGTAAATTAAATAAATGAATCTAAATTAGAATGATATCTAAAGTTATTTCCAGCTATAAAATCTCATGAGTCTTTTATTAAACCTTTATCACCTGCTTGTGCATAAGAAACAATAATGTCTGACATTTTGGAAAGTTCAATATTTAAAAACTTTTTATTGCGTGTCCTCCAGCCCATCTTTATTTTTAAAATATTAGCTTTTGTGAAATTACCCTAACATAGATTAATATACCACTTATATTCTAACAGAAAAATTATGATAACGAGAAAAAAGAGACTTCTCTCTTTCCCTCTTCCTATTTCTATTTGTGTATCTGTTTATCTTTCTATTTAAAGAAGAAAAAATAGCCAAGGTGTCACTAATTAAACTTTAGTGATTAATAATGTAATTCAGTCTAGAAAGATTTTATAAACTATTTTGTTGTTAGTATTCATATTCTTTAAAAAAAGCAAAACCCACAACAAAAACCCTAAACCCTCAAAATTCAAACTCATTGTCATCAAGTCCAAATGATAGTTTCTGGTGCACAATGAGGTTTGGGGGGGCGGGGGGGAAGCACTGTTTATTACCACACTGTAGCATATTGACCCTTGTAACCGCATTAAAGGAAGGTGGCTCCAGGACACACTCTCTGTAGCCTGATATGTAACTACTTCATTGAAAGTCTTCAAATAACAGCAAGCAGCCTCTGCTACTTTTAGTCATGGCTCTACAAGCCTGTAGAGAACTCTGGTGGTTTAGTAGCAAGAAATTGTGCTGTCAGTACAAAGGCTGTGTTCGAATCCATCAGCTGCTCCATGAGTGATACACGGGCAGTCAACTGTTATGTGATTTACTGCCTCTGAAAACTAGCTGGAGGGTGAGGTATGAGTCAGTTCCGACTCGATGGTACACAACCACAACAACAGGCAAGTCTCTATGTTGACCAAATTAAAATTTTAGGCTTGTTTTCAAGTCTATCAAGATTCTATTTCAATTTTATTTCCTACCTACATTACATTATTCCAAGTTTTCTGAATATCCTATGGACTGCTAAAAGAACAAACGGATATATTTTGGAAAAGTGCAGCCAAAGTATTCCATGGCAACAAAGACTTTCATACTTTGGATATGTGACTAGGCGAGGCTATTCCTGAGAAAGGAACATCGTGCTTGGAAAGATAGAGGGTCAGTGAAGGAAAGAAAATCTTTAACAAGGTGGATTGACTTCAGTGACTTCAATAATGGACTCTAGTGTGACACAGGAATCAGGTTGGCTGTTTTATAGGGTTGCTAAGAGTCATACTCAACTCAATGGCACCTAACAACAGCTCTCGGAATGTTTTTGCTTTCTTTACTCAGACCCTACTCTCTGGAAAAGTATATTCACATCCTCAGATACATTGATGTTTGATTGTTTCTTTCTAATTACAGCATTTAAGTTTCTACCAAACATCAGTTAGAAGCAAAAGATTGTGGTTGCAAGACTGTATGTGTGTGCATGCATGTGAACAACTATGCATGTGTTTCATCCAATCCAGGACCCCTGATCCTCAAGAAGACCACAGAGGCAGTGCTGCGTTGAAGAATGTGAACAATGTCATACTTGGCTACAAAAATGGTTCTCTGTAATAAATTGTGTACCTTCCAAAATATGTCAATTTGGCATGCCATTATAAGTATTAGGAAATTACTCCACGTGTTGTTAAATCCTAACTTCAATGTTAGTGAAACCAGATAAGAAGTAATGATTTTACAATGATGTAATCTTTCCCCATCATGCCAGCTGATGTGCTCACACAGGTAAGGAGATTCAGATGAAATGTTGTTGTTGTTGTTAGGTGCCACTGAGTTGAGTAATACTCATAGTGACTCTATGAACAATAGACCTGAACCTTGTTTTATCGTGGGTCATTTTCATCGTGTGATTCTCATCTGACACTTGAGCCCGTTGCTAAAGTCACTGTGCCAATCCATCTTGTTGAGGATCTTCCTCTCTTTCACTCACCTTCTACCTTTATATACATAATATCCGTATCCAGTGAAAAGATCTCCTAACAACATACCCAAATCATATGAGATAAAGCTTCATTATCCTTGCTTCCAAAGAACATTCTGGCTGCACTTTCCCCAAGACGTATCTGATTATTCTTTTGGTAGTCCATAGAATATTCAGTGCTATTCTCCAGCACTACATGTCAAAAGCATCAGTGCTTCTTGTCAGCTTTATTGCTTGTACAGCATTGAGATGCATTAACAAATGATTGAAAGACCGTAGTCTGAATCAGACACATTTTAGTCTTTAAACTGATATCAATATTCCTCAGTATTTTGGAGAAGTCTCTGACAGCACTCTTGCCCAAAGCAATTTGTCTCTAATCCCTTCACTGATGGAGGGTGTTGATTGTGGATTCAAGTAAAATGAAATTCTTGACAGCTTCAATCTTTTCTCCATCTATTGTGATGCAGTTCTGATGGAATGTAAGGTGTATTTACATGGGATGTAACCTGCATCATCTTTGTTTTGAGAACAAAAAGAAGTAAATAGATAGGAGAACTGTCACCAATCAGGGAAGAACAAGGAGTGGTGTAGATCCAGGTTCTTTTGCTGGAAAAGCCCTAAAACCAGAAAGCACCCAGAGAGAAAGCCTTTCCTTAGAGCTGCAGCCTGAATTTGAACTTCTTTTTTTTTTTTGAATTTTTTTTTTAATTTGAACTTCTGGTCTACTTACTGAGGAGTAGAATTTCTGCTTCATGGGTTATCTGTTACAGCAGCACTAGATCATTGAAGGCAGTAACTCTCAACACTTACTTTATAAATAAGCCTTAAAAGTCAAAGTCTAAGAAAATTGCAAAAGGAAATGCCACTTTCCTCATTTGTTTATTTCATAAATTGACAACAATTTGTGAATGTTTTGTGATGCTTTTTAAATGTTTTATTTATTTCCAATAAAATCACAAAACATGTAAGAAAGAAAAACTGCTCTTAAAAAAACTTCATCAAAACAAATAGCAAATATTGACTAAAAAAAAGTATTTCAGCTTTCAAAACCCAGGTGTTTTGCTGACTGTTTGTGGTGGTGGTGGTGGTGGTGCTGCTGCTGCTGCTGGTGATGGTGCATGTGTGCTAATGTGTGCGTGTTTTAAATGATGAAGAATTCTGAAGTCCTTGCTCCTTAATTACTGAAACCACAGTCCTTTTCAAGCAGTTTTTCACCATCTATGTGTGAAAGACTAATGAGAGGGTAAAAAGACTTCACAGGTTTCTGAGAAAAGAAAATCGTGATATAAATCCAATCTTTGATTCTAAGTGGTACTGCAGTTTCATTGAAATAACAAGGAAATTACAACTTTTAAAAGAATAAAAAGTTTGAAAGCAGCTTGAAATAGCCTTGAGTGAACATGCAGCAAGCAAATATATGAAAGAATGGAAACTCAGTTCTTATGTTAATGCTAAGGACTCTTAAGTCATCAGACCGGATAGGTTGTTTAACCAGAGGCTTCATGAACTCTATAAATTCCCATTCCAGCAGGGAGTCAGCTAAAGAACAATTTGCATTTCTCAGTAAACATCACTGAGACCATGATGACTACAATAAATTGATGAGGGACAAGAATGCTTTTCAGTTGGACCTAAATGAGTTGACCTGGAAGTCCAAGTCTCTTAAATGTATTTCAAAAAATAAAATAGTAGTTGAAAACTCAAAAGCAGAAGAACAAAAATTACAGTGACTACACTGCCAATTGAAAAAAAAAATAGATACATAGATTGTAAAGTACCAGTTGTGAAAAATTGCCAAGGATAATGATATCGTCATCTGATCTTTGGAAGGAGTAGAAAAATGGAAAACAAGCATTTAAAAGGAATCTGTTACAGAATGGGAGAAATACGTAACAGCTTGTTAATAAAGAGCAAACCACATAGATAATCTCCAGCCTCCTTGCCAACCAAACACCACACACACACACACACACACACACACACACACACACACACACACACTCAGAAAGACGAAGAGAGACTAACAGACACCTGAAATATATTTGTGTTGATGTGTCTGTCAGTACTTCATTTCATCTGAATAACTATCAACAACACAGCATGAAACAACAATTCTTTCATTCTATCACAAATCCATTTGTTATCTGACAGTTTCTTTTTAGAGTTTGGCTATAATGAATAAAGACACTTACAGCATATTTTGTTGTACAGGAATAATGTCTTCATTTACTTGGACAAATGAAATGTTTGCCAAGCAAACTAAAACTCTTAACAATCTCAATCTCTGCACCATGCATACTGATGCTGTCAATTGGTTCAGTAGTGAAAATATTTGTTTTCTTGATGTTGAGTTCAATCAATATCGAAGGTTGAAGTCCTTGAACTGCTGCAGCAAGCGCTTCAGGTCCTTAGTTTCAGCAAGCAGGGTTGTGTCATCTGCATAATGCAGGCTGTTGATGAATCTTCCACCAATCTTGATGCCACATTCCTCCTCATAGAGCCCGGCCTCCCGGATAATCTGTTCTGCATACAGATTAAAAATGTATAGAGACAGAATACCTCCCTAGCAGACCCCCTTCCTGAATTTGACCTAGGCAGTGTCTCCTTGCTCTGTTCTGATGACTGCCTCCTGGTTCAAATATAGGTTTGAACATAAGCACAATCAAATATCCCGGGATTCCCATTCTTCT
>NW_006399848.1:3612635-3621399 GCF_000299155.1 Elephantulus edwardii
TGAGCTTAAGAAATGCTGAGCGAGTTCAGCCCTTTTGATTTTCTGACTCCAACTCCTTGCACATTTCATTGTAATATTTTGCTTTGTCATCCCATGCTGCCTTTTGAAATCTTCTATCCAACTCTTTAGTATCTTGAATTCTTCCTTGTGTTTTGGCTTCTCTGCACTCCAGTACAATTTTCAGAGTCTCTTCTGACATCAATTTTGGTCTATTGTTTGATAATTTCTGCACTCTGTCAGGACACCTTTCTTTGGAATGGCAACAAATATTGATCTCATCCAGTCAGTTGGTCAGATGGTTGTCCTCCAGATTTCTTGTTACAACTTGGTTAGCAAATCTAGGGCAGCATTTTTTGTTGAAGTATATAAATTGATATGCCATCAACTTCTGGAGTTTTGTGTTTTGTTAGTTCTTTCAGAGCAGCTTGAACTTCTTCCTTCATCACCACAGGCTCTTGCTCATACGTTGTTTCATGAAATTCTTCTGTGTCCACCAATTCCTTTTGGTACAACGACTCTGTATATTCTGTCCATCTTCTTTTAATTCTTCTTGGATCATTTAATATTCTGCCCAAAGCATCCTTAAGTATTGTCACTTGTGGCTTGAATTTGTTTTTCAATTCCTTCAGCCTAAGAAATGCTGAGTTAGTCGGACCCCTTTGATTTTCTGACTCCAGATCTTTGCACATTTCATTATAATACTTTGCTTTGTCTTCCAGAGCTGCCCTTTGAAATCTTCTGTTCAGCTCCATTATTTCTTGATTTCTTACTTTAGGTTTGGCTTCTTGGAGCTTTAATAGATTATTCAGATTCTCATTTAATATCCGTCTTGGTCTTTCCTTCCTCTTCAGCCTTTGTAGAGACCTTCTGCATTCTTCATGGATGATATTCTTGATATCCTCCTATAGCTCATTTGGTCTCCTCTCATTGATGTTCAAAGCCTCCATTTGTTCCTAAGATGATTTTTTAATTTGAGTGAGATAGACTTAAGGTCAAATTTTAGATCCTGTGGATTTGATTTCATTTTATTCAACTTCAACTTGAACTTGCATAGGAGTCGTTGAAGGTCTGCTCCACAATCAGCACCTGGCCTAATTTCCACAACTGATATTGAGATTCTCCAGTGATTCTTTCCACTGATATAATCTATTTGATTCCTGTGCATACCATCAAGTGAAATCCATGTGTATAGCCTGCATTTGCATTTCTTATTAAAGGTATTTACAACGAATAAATCTTTGAATGTGCAGAATTCTATCATTCTATCTCCAGCCTCATTTCTGTCACCAAGTCCATGTTTTCCAAGTACTGATCCTTCTTTTCTGTTCCCAATTTTTGCATTCCAGTCACCCATTATTATAAATGCATCTTGATTGCATGTTTGATGGATTTCTGACTGCAAATGCTAGTAGAAATCTTCTACTTCCTCCTTTTTGGCTCTAGTTGTCATTGCATTTATTTGAATAATAATAGTATTCACTGGACTTACTTGTAAGAGTATGGATATTATCCTGTCATTTACCACATTGTATTTCAACATAGATCTAGATATGACTTTTTTAATTATGAAAGCAACTCCATTTTTTTCTTACCTTTTCATCCCAGGCATAGAAGATCATACCATCATCTGTTTCAAAATATCCCATGCCAAGCCATATCACTTTGCCAATACCTAGTATGTCAATATTTATGCACTCCATTACTTTCTTAATAATATCTAATTTTTCTACATTCATGCTTCCCACATTCCACTTTCTAATCACTAGTATCTGCTTAGAACTGTTCCTCCTTTGTGTTTCTATATTTGAGATCTCAACCTCAGTTGCCATGCCTGCTAGTCTAAGTGTGCTCGACTGTACATAGGGTTTTCGAAGACCTGTTATTTCAGAAGCAGATGGCCAATCCTTCTTCCTAGTCTGTCTTAATTTGAATGCTCAGATCTTACAGACAAGCATTTTACAGAAAGCAGCTGATTAAAGACATTTATCCAATTAGATAAATGGCCTATAATTCTATATTGCTACTCACCCTTGGCACATGTGTCTTGACCCACCCCTTTCCCTACTCCACCATCATCAGTTTCCATTTGCGCCTATATCATTCAACACCTCTCTCCCCTTATCCAGCCCTTGATATGATGGCTTAAGTCTCAAGCCATCAGAGCTTCTGTGATTCTGAACACCTCATACTGCTGTCAGTTTCTTATACTGTGGCCTGTTGGTAATTTATTTTTAACTGTTGTAGCTGTTTTTATGGAGTAGGATATGGTTTATCTTTTTGAATGTTCCATAAATTAAAGTGTGCACTTAGAAAGAAAGCATATTCTTCTTGTTGGAAGACTATCTATAAATGCCTATATGAACAACTTGATTGACAATATTATTCAAGTTTTCTATATCTTTTTTCTTAGTTTATTTACAAAATTCTATTACAAATTCAAACAAATTCTTTCAATTTCCCCTCACACGCCTCCCATCAAATTGTACAACCCAATGTTTAATCCTCTCTTCCCCCTGTATATCCACATCCCTCTGCT
Source organism: Elephantulus edwardii (assembly GCF_000299155.1). Classification (NCBI taxonomy): domain Eukaryota; kingdom Metazoa; phylum Chordata; class Mammalia; order Macroscelidea; family Macroscelididae; genus Elephantulus; species Elephantulus edwardii. The sequence goes on from NW_006399848.1 coordinate 3,615,172, forward strand.
TCCAGCCTCTCCCACCCCTCCTGGATCCTTATACTCATTCTACAATAACTATCTTATACAATATGTATCTTTGTGGGACTGAGTTAGTTCACTCAGCATAGTACTCTCAAGTCCCTCCTAAGTTAGGTAATAACTTACAAAGTTATTGCTCCTGCGTGCTGCATAGTATTCCATTGTGTGAATGTACCATAACTTTTCAATCCATTCATTTGTGGTTGAATATTTGGGCTGTTTCCATGTTCTTGTGATGGTGAATAATGCTGCTATGAACATCAGTGTGCCTCAGTTCTCATATTCTCAGGGTATATTCCAAGTAGTGGAATAGCTGGGTAATATGGAATTTCTATGTTCAGTTTTTTGAGGATGCACCAAACCGCCTTCCAGAATGGTTGCACCATTTTACAATGTCACCAGCAATGTATAAGAGTTCCTTTCTCACCACATCCTCTATTACTTGCTGCCCTATTAAACTTTGCCACTCTTACTGGAGTGAGATGGTACCTCATTGTGGTTTTGATTTGCATCTACTCTTATTGCCAGTGACTTAGAGCATTTCTTCATGTGCCTTTGTTATCATTGTTGCTCAGTACACTTAAATGGATTACAATTCTTAACAACCTTTTGAAGAGCAAATCTGAACCATGCCCTATCCTGCAACATCTTCATGTTTTCTTATATGTGCAAATCCATTGTTATAATCATTGTGTCAATCCACCTTCTTGAGCATCCTCCTACATTCTCTTTCTAAGAGATTCTATCTTTCTAAGCATGACGTCTTCTTCCAATGACTGGTCCATTTTGACATCATACCCAAAGAGTTTGAGACAAAGTTTCACCATTCTTGCCTACATGGATGACTACACCTGGTTGCATTCCTCTAAAACAGACTTCTTGGCTCTTTTTTGTAGTCTGTTGGATATTTATTACTCTTTTTCAGCACCACAATTCAAAGGAATTTATTCCTCTTCTGCCATCCTTGTTCACTTTCCAACTTTCAGATGCATAGATATGACTAGTTTTTTCCACTAACAACAGGTTTTATCTGTAAATAAAATACAAGTAAACGCTCTGACATCCCTCTGTTTTCAGGCAAGATCGATCTGACATCAACAATGATACCCTTCAAGCCATAGCTGCATCTGAATCTGGATTGAATTTCTGATAATTGTCTTTTGATGCTGGTACATCAAAAATAACCTTTATTGCACAATTCATCTGGTCTTCTGTCATTAGTGCTCAATGTAGCAATTTAATTCCTGAGATTATTTTTAAATTCAAGGATAAATTCAAGATTATATTTTGATTCTTGTGAATTTGTTTTCATTTTATTCAGCTTCAGTTTGAACTTGTACATGAGTAGTTTATGGTCTGGTTTCCCAGTCAGACCCTGTTTTTGTTTTTACTGTTGATGTTGTTGGTACCAATGTTTTTGTTTGTTTGTTTGTTTTGTTTTGTTTTATTTCATTTTTTTTAGTGTGTGTGTGTGTGTGTGTGTGTGTATACTGTCAAATCGGATCTGAAAGGTACAGGAGGAGATTGTCCCTCCTTCCCTGGCAGAGCATCTGGTGGGTTTGAACCATGCGCCTCTGGGATTGCAGTGGAGCTTCTTGCCACTAGGCCACCAGAGCTCCCCTGGTACCTATGTTTTTAGTGATTTTTCTGTGTAAGAAATTTTTGTAGAGTTTGTGATATGTTGAGCTGTTAACCAAAATGTTAGTGATTTGAATCTGCCAATTGGTCCACAGGATATAGATGGATAATCTCATCCCATAAAGATTTACAGCCTTGTTGTTGTTGTTGTTAAGTGCCATTGAGTTGTAAACAATTCATAAGTGACTCTATGAATAAACACTGTTCATAGAGTTTCCAGAGGCAAGCCATTTGAAATTGGATGCCACTCTTGCTTCCAAGCTTGTTTTAATTGGGAAGCTACACCAAACATAGTCTACCATGGGTAACCATTATCACATTTGGCACATCAGTGTCACAGTGTTTGGCATCAAAGCAACCATGAGTTAGCTCTGTACAGCAATGCACAGACCAGTGCTATACCACTTAGAAGAATGTTTGAAAAAAATAATTTAAACCAGACCTGAGGGCACGAAGGGATTTTTAAATAGGAGGCCTTATCATATCACCTCACTTCCCTTAACAAATCAACATTCCACTCTACTGCTTAGGAAATCCCAGGCAACACCTTCTGTAGAACCAGCTCCTGTAGATCCAGAAAATGACCAGTCACTGAGTTAATCCATCTCGTCCTGGTTTCCTTTCTTGCTCTGTTCCTTACCTTTTCCAAGAATACCGTCCTTCTCTAAGAACTGGTCTGTCTTGATCATATCCCCAAAGTATGTGAGAAAGAGCTTAAAAATCCTTGCCTCCAGGAAACAGTCATACTTGAAAAATTCGAGCATTGACAAAAGAGATGTAGACTCTCAATGAGATGTGTTAACACAGTGACTGTAGCAATAGACTCAAGTATATAAGAAATGATGAGGATGGTACAGGATAGGACAGAGTTCCAATCTACTGTACATTGGGTCATTCTGAGTCCTCCTCAACTTGATCACATCGAACAACCACATATGTTGCTTAATATTTAGTGGGCTTCATAGGTAGCATATGCAATGAATGCAATACAAATATTCTATATTTTATAAAAGTAAAAATCAAACAAAAATATGAAAGAATGGATCACAATTAGTAGATGGATATAACTGATAAAGATTACAGAAATATTTATGCTTTAAAGCAAAACATACAGGTGGCCTTAGCTGCCCTTACTAAGACATTTAGACTTAACACAGTTTATGGAAAACATAAAAAATATTTCCTTTCTCTTTTTAATGTAGGAAATTAATCTGATTGGGATCCTCATTTAAAAAGATTATACTGATCAGATGAAGGAAATGAAAAGACACAAGGATAATCAGAAACAGAGAAAAAGTATGTAGTTAAGAAGAATTGACTTCAATAGCTTTGCAATGAGAGATGAAGATATGGGCTTTGTATAAAGAGGAGACAGTCTATATAAGTAGAATGAAAATAATCTGAAGGCAGGAAAACTGTAGGCTGATGGAAGGTGATGCTAAGGGGAGGGATGAGAGATATTGAAGGAAGATTAAATGCTATCCCAAAGACCTCTCAGACTGATCTTTCCTGGGAAAATATCATCTTTGGAGTGAAATCAAATTTACTTAACCATCCATCCACTTGTATTGTTTTTCAGTGATATTGTCATTAAAAAAAGAGCTAAGTAAGTTATTAAATGAACATCCCATTTTTTGCTTTTAATGATCAGATTTATTTCCATTTATGTATTATTACCTCCTTTACTAGTTTTTTCCACTGCTGCAAGTTTCTTAATGATTTGATTAATCATTGTCATTTTCAGCAAATGGGAAAAATGTGTTTAAATAGAACTAAAATTAGTTACCTTTGCTGCTTGCTTCGTCAGTTTTCCTAGAGGAAAAAGTTAACAAGACTGAGGTTTATCCGTGGGTTGTAATAGAAATATCTATTAATATACAATTAAGAGATGAATGTAAGTATGAAGCCTCCTTTATTTGATCTTTGGGCACTTTCAAAACTCCTTTTGATTATCTGAATATAATATTCGCTGCTATAAAGCATGAGAAGTTAGAAATTGCTCAACTACTCCATCCATAGACTTGCAAAATTTGAATTTATATGCAGGAATGGCATCCACTTCCTAAATAACATGCCTCCAGAAACTATGAACTGTGATAAAGACGATAGCTGTAGAGGGGTTTCAGGCCTTTTGTCCATAGGGTCACTATGAGTTGTGCTCGACACAAAGGTAATCAATGACAACAACAACAACATACATTGGAATATAACATTATTCTTTACAGTCTATCTTTTTGTGATAGATCTCACCTCAGAAAAAAACTATGTTAATATCCTCAGGCATATTCAGTCTCAGGGAGCTGCACTACTAACCCAAAGGTAGCTCTACTCAGTAGGTTAGAATTCCTCACCCACTCTGTGGGTGAAAGATAGGCAATATCCTTCCTCACTTGTGATTTTTAGCCTCCTCCCTAAATAAAAACTACTGGAGGGTCAGCAGTGAATCACTCTCATATTGATGGCAAGGAGAGTTTGAGATTCCTTTAAAAAATGCACTTTTATATTAAAAACTCAAACTCAATGCTATCAAGTCAGAACTGACCCATGGCTGACCCTCCAATGGGCTGATTATAATATTTTCTTAGCATTTTCTATCAGATACTTTGTAGTAAAAATAAAAATTAAAAAAAACCCCAAACACTACTATTTAGAGGTACAATATAAAGCAAAATTAAGCAATTAATCACCACTAAGTTACTTTAGTCTTCTTAGCTCCACAGTCAACACTCTTGGCACCAGTAGCCAGGAAAAAAAACTTATGGCAATGGGAAATTCTGCTGTTAGAGACCTCTCCAAGGAACTGAAGAGCAATGGTGTCACTCTGGAGACTAAGGTGCATCTGATACAGGCCATGGTCTTTGCAATTACATGTTATGCATCAGAGTGTTGGACAATGACTAGGAAGGATAGGAGAATTGACGCCTTTGAGCTGTGGTGCTGGTGAAGAGTATTGAATGTACCCTGGACTGCCAAGAAAACAAATAAATTCATCCTGGAAAGGGTTAATCCAAGCTGCTCTTTGGAGGCAAGGATTCTGGGGCTTCATCTGACATACTTTGGACATGTTGTAAGGAGGGAGAGATCCTTGGAGAGGGACATCATGCTTGGGAGTGTGGAGGGACAGCGTAGGAGGAGAAGACCCTCTATGAGGTGGATTGATTCAGTGACTAAGGTAATCGGGATGGGTGTGTCAGAGGCAGTGCGATTGGCACAGGATAGAGCAGGGTTTACGGCTATTGTACACAGGGTCGCTATGAGTCGCAAGTGACTTGACGGCACATAACAACAACAACAAATTTCTTGGATTTCACTGCAATAAACTTGTTAAATTTTGGGTCCATTGTAAAAACGGGAAGGAGCCATCCATAAAGGATGAGTATATGAGCTCTTTACCTAGTGACTACATAACAGGGCAGGGTATAACACTGAGTTCACTTCATGGACTTCTACTGATGCCTCATAAACCATCGAACAATGAATATAGTGTCTTTATTACTACAGGAGAACATTTTTGCCCAAGAAGAGAAAGGAGATATGAAATTATCTACCTAAAACGAAGAAGTCAACTGAAAAGCCAAATGTATTTCTTATAAAACATAGCAAAGTGATTAAAACCTTTCAGATTTTTTGAAGCATATTAAATTTTGAGAACAATAAAAAAAGATCTTTCTGAATTCTAACTCTGAGACAAAAGCAGGCAATGTTAAGATTGCAAAATAAAGATCTGTAAGGGTGGTTTACAGGAGCTCTGGTGGCCTAGTTGCAAGAAGCTTAGCTGCAATCTCAAAGCCATGCAGTTCGAGCCCACCAGTTGCTCCCAGGGAGGAATGGAAATCTCCCATGTGATGAACTGCTTCCGAAATCCAAGCAGAGTGTCAGCCAAGGGTTAGTTCTAACTCAACGGTAGACAACAACAAAAGTGGTGGCTTAATGATAAGGAATTGAGCTGCACAGTGTAAATCCACCGGCTGTTCTGTGGGAGAAAGATGGGTGATCTTCTATGTGATTTACAGACTCTGAAAACTGGCTGGAGGAACAGCTGTGGATTAGTTCCAACTTGATGGTATACAACAATAACAATATTGTACAAGGTGCAACTAAGAAGATGCTTCCTTCTGTTGTGTGTGAGTCTGTTGTATAAGAGCAGGGGGCCATTCCAGGACAGACAACAGCAATAATAAAGTAGTAAAAGCTCTTTTCTAGCATTAAAAGCCAAATGACTGACAAGGACAAGGGAAGAAGTCAGAAAAATGAGCACCATATATTCTTTGCACCTACCACTTCTATTTGCTGCACAATATGCTTACGTAACCTGCAGGAACCAGGACTGCAGGCATGGCACACTTCAATATATCAGAAGTTCTGAAATAGCCCTTTTTTAAAGGACATGTAGAAAAGAGACTTAAAAACACAGCTGTGGTTAGGGTTTTATACCTATAGGTAATACCTCTAAAATTTAATCATAAAATTATTAGTGAATTTGGTGCATAGATATTTATTATTGTTATGTCCTCTTGTTCTATTGACCCTTTCAGCATTATGTAGTGACCTTCCTTATCTTCCGTGATGGTTTTTACA
>NW_006399848.1:3626269-3662249 GCF_000299155.1 Elephantulus edwardii
CCAAAATCTCTGTAAATGTTTATGAAAATTAATAAAATATAATTATAGAAAAAAAATGGAACAAAAAAATTTATTAGTGAATTTGATAAATTTTAAAAATGGCATTGCTATAACGTCTAACTTCTTCCATGCAATTTTCAGGCTCAGAAAACCCACTGGAGCATCTGTCAGCTGTGACTTGTTTCCAACTCTATGGTAAAGACTATTAACTTTTTTACTATAACTGATGACTCTATGAGGAAAAAGAATAGAAGAAAATGAAAGTCATTTCTTAATTATTCCTGTGTGAGCGTAATCTCCAGAAGGATAATAAAAGAAGAGCTACATACAACTCTCTTTGTAACAAGGAGGCAATGAGGAAAAATCGTAATTTTCAGGTTTCCTGACATACAAACTCACTTTTAGCTGTTCCCTATAGGTAACTGAGGACTGTAACAAGTAATGAACACTTTTAGAACAACAACAAAGCTAGTGAAGTCACTACCAACACCAACAACACTTTTAATTACTTGCAGTTTTATGTTTAGGAGAATGAAGACAGGGAATGGAAGAAATTGAAATATAGGACAGGTAAAAAGAAAGAGAGTGAAATGTACAGAAACAAGGAAACAGGAGTGTGAAGCCTTCTTTTACGGCTGTGTCCGCCCTCCCAGCAGCATACAACCCTTATTTTCCTAGGATCAAGGTCTCTAGCACTGGTATGTACAAGCATTAATATAATAGTACCAGAGGATAATTTGGTTAATTCATTAGGTTTATAACAACCCTCATTTTCATCATCATCACATTACCTTTTGCATTCACTGTTCCCAACTTGAAGTGCAAAGTGCAAATGCCAAGTTTCTTTGAGAAGGAGCATTATTTTTGGCGCTTAATGTATCAAAATGAAGATGTATAATTAATTGTGCATAACATATAATTTCAGCTTATTTATTATATTGAGCATTGAAAATTTCATAACCAGATGCAAATATCTGAAGGAAATCAGGCAAGTGCCATAAGATGTGAAGAATCTAAATTTATAAACCAGGAATACAAGCAATTTTGAATGAAATACCAATAAACATTTAACTAAAATGAACAAAAAGAGTCATCATTCTAATGAACATTGTCAATCCTTCCAACCTGACTGAATTTAGCCAAGAATATGACATACAGACTTTTGTAGTCACTGATGTTTTATTCATTTATTCATTTTCACTAGAAAGGAGAGAAGAATGGTGAAATTAGCTTCAGGGAACACATTTCTAGAAGGTATTTACAAAGAATAACCAGCAAAAGAGCTAGCAGGTTCTAGTTATATTGTAAAACATTAAGGAATTATGTTTATTTAACTATTAGCCAGTTTAAAACTTTGCTCACAGTCATAGAAAGATCTTGAGCCTTTTATCAGAATTGTTCATAATGTTACTGACAAATGCTGCCTGAAAGCACTTTTTCAGACTGCCTTACAAACCAGATGTAAAATAATTCTATAATTTTTATTCACCATAAGAAAAATGAAATACATCTAAAGTTGTTGGAGAAAGCTCTCTTTCTGTGTAGATATGACATTTTATAATTTGTGGACATTTCATCTGAGCAAGTTCTATTTAAGTAGAAATGCTTCTTAAAGAGGCTTCAACTATTGGAAGTGTAATATATCCACTTCTGAAATCTGAAATTTATGACATATTCAATCAGGATTCATTAGTAAAACTGGTGAATGACGTGAAAAAGTTGGGAACAAAGGAGAATTGATTGAAAAATATTGATTTAATGTTAGAAACTAGGGTAGATCACATGATAAAATTTTATATAATTAATGACATATTCGTTACAAATTTGCCTTTCAAAACACGTAAAAGGCAACTGTTGTTGTTTTCAGGTGCCATCGAGTCCAGCACAACTCATCGCATGAACAAAAGATCTGAACCCTGTTCTATCCTCCACTTCCTGACACACAAGAGCCCATTGCAGCAGTCATCATGTCAGTCCACCTGGTTGAGGATCTTCCTCTCCTTTGCCAACCCTCCACCCTTCCCAACATCATGTCCCTTTTAGCAACATGTCCAAAGTATGTGAGGCAAAGCCTCATCCTGCTGGCCTCCAAAGAGCACTCTAGCTGCACCTTCTCCAAGACATATCTGTTGGCCATCCACGGGATGTTCGGCTCTCTTCTCCAACAGCACAGCTCAAAGGCATCAGTTATTTTTCTGTCATCCTTGTTCATTGTCCAGCTGCTCTCAGGTGCATAGCAAGTGATTAGAAAAACTATGGCCAGAATCAGATGTTCCTATAGATATATATCATTGAATAAAATGAAGACCTTCAATGAGATGGATTGATTCAGTGACTGGGTGTAAGAACGGGGGCAGGTTTGTCAGAGATGGTGAGATTGGCACAGGATAGGGCAGAGTTTAAGGCTGTTGTACATAGGCTCGCTATGAGCCATAGGAGACTCAACGGCACATAACAACAACAACAACAATATACCACATGTGTGGAAAATGATTATGGAGAAGAATTTCAAACATGTCAGTCAAAACAAGAGTTCAGGGGCTGACTGGGGATAAGGCTGCCAGCTGTCAAATACAAATTCAAATTGAAGCTGAAGAAAATGAAAACAATTCCCTAAAAGCTAAAATTTGACCATAAGTGTACCAGACCTGAATTTAGAGATTATCTCAAGAGCAAATTTAATGTATTGAAAACTACTTATTAAAGCCCAGCTAAATTATGGAATGCCATCAAACTATGGAATAACAGTCATGAAAAAAAAGATAGAGAATGAAGAAAAGAACAAAATAAATATAAGAAGAGACAATTAAGATATGCTCTAGAACTAAAGAGATGCAAAAGGAAATGGAAGAAATGATGCCTAAGGCCTCTACACCAAAGATGCTAAAGGAAGGCTCAAAACAAACAAACAAACAAACCATCAAAAAAATCCCAAAACCAAAAAACCCAAACAGGTGAAATGTTAAAATAAAATGTGCAAAGACCCAGAGTTAGACTATCAAAATGGAAGAATATTCTGGCATTTCTCAAACTGAAGGAAATGAAGAGGAAGTTCACATTTTTACTTGCAGTGCTGAAGAATCCTATGAGCAAAACATTCAATGACACAAGACACATTTTAAAAAAAGATTACACAAAATAACTGTATCAAAAAGAATTGCTCAACCATTTCAATAGGTAGCAAATAATCAAGAGATAATGGTACTGGTACTGAAGGAGTAAGTCTAAGTTGTACTGAGGAACTGGTAAAAACCAAGACTCTAAGAATTGATAAACTACCAATTCACATGCTTCAACAACTAGATACAGCCTTAGAAGAGCTTACTCATCTGTACGGACATTTGGAAGGCCGCTACCTGGCCAACTGACTGGAAGAGAGACCCATATTTGTGACAATGTTGAATAAAAGTAATCCAACAGATGTGAAAATTGTAAAATAACGTAATACGTATCACTAACAAAATCTGACTGGAATGGCTGGAGAAACACATCAACAGGGACCTATCATAAATTTAAGCTAGACTCAGACGAGATCATGGAAATAGATATATTTCTGACACCAGCTGTATATAGGCTGAAAACAGAATTGACCAGAAGGATATTTTAACCCCTGTATTTCATTGACTACTGAAAATAGACATCTGACTGGGTACGAATAATGGGAATTCCAGAATTGTGTTCATGGGGAACCTGCAGGGAGATCTAATAATACTCATTTGAACAGTAATAGGGCATGATTCATGGTTCAAAATCAGGAAAGATGTGTGTCAGGGCTGAAAGGACAGCATGAGAAGACCAACAAAAGTATTATAATATGCAAAGAGTTGGAGTTGTAGAACAAAAAGGGAAGAAATCACTTGGCACTTCTCAAGTTGAAAGAACTGAAAAACAAATCCAACCCTTGAATTGCAATATGGAGAGCTGGTATGGAAAAAATCCTGAAAGATCCACGAAGCATCAAAAGAAGATGGAGTTCAAATTTCTGAACTTGTATTCAAGAAGGAGTCTAGGCATATGGAGCCTCTACCTAGTCTCAGTCTGCTGAGCAGTTCCAAGAGCATGAGCTCAGAGTCGGTGGCAGGGATGCTGGCCCATGCACTGGCTGAGACTGGGAAGGCTGTGGTGGCCGCCTTGCCACTGAATGAGATCCAGGAGGTCCTGGTGGACCCATGCTCTTGGGAAAGGGAGGCTTTGCCAAGTGCTTCAAGTTCACAGAAGCCAACTCTCTAAGGAAGTCTACACTGGCAAGGTCATGTCCAAGTCATTGTTGCTTAAGCCATACTTGAGGGAGAAGATGTCCTTGGAAATAGCACGTTGTTGGTTTTCATGGCTTGTTCGAGAACAATGACTATGTGTTCATGGTGTTTAAGCTATGCCATTGAAGAGTCCTGCTGGACGGAGTGGCACAAGCAGAAGAAAGCTTTGAGAGAGCCAGAGGCCCGCTATGACCTATGACCTATGGCAGATTGTCTTGCTGCCAGTACTTGTACTGAAATTGGGTCATTCACAGGGACCTCGAAAAAGACAACTTCTTTCTGAACGAAGATATGGAGGTGAAAAAAGGAGATTTTGGATTGGCCACCAAAGTTGAGCATAATGGAGAGCAGAAGACAACCCTGTGGGAACTCCTAGTTACATTGTTCCAGGTGTGCAAAGCAAGAAAGGGCATAGTTTCAAGGTGGATATGCAGTCCATTGGATGTGCCATGTATACTTTGTTAGTGAGAAAACCACCCTGCGAGACATCAGGCTTAAAAGAGACCTACCTCCGGGTCAAAAAGAATGAATACTGCATTCCCAATTGCATCAGCCCTGTGGCTTCCTCCCTCATCCATAAAATGCATCAGATGGATCTCACTGCTCACCCAACCATTAGTGAGCTGCCAAGCAATGACTTTACTTCTGGTTCCATCCCTGCCCATCTCCCATCCCTGCCCCACAATCCTACCTAAATTTTCAATTGCTCCCAGCAGCCTGGCCCCCAGCAACAGACATAAAGAAAGATATGAAGAACTCTATTCCTGAGCATCTCTGAGAACAGGAGGAATCAGTGGTTCAGAGGCTAGTGAGGCAGTTGACTGCCACCTCAGTGGCATGCTACAGCAGCGACCCAACGTCAAGCCAAAACGTCCTTGGAATGCTGGTTGGTGAGGCAAGAGGAGGTCAAAGATCCTGCCTATGTTCTCATCTTCTGGGTCAGCAAATAGGTGAACTATTCAGACAACTATAGCCTTGGCTATCAGCTGTGTGACAACAGCGTGGGAGGGCTCTTCCATGACTCAACCTGCCTTATCCTCTACAGCCATGCTGACAGCCTCTAGTATATTGAGAAGGATGGCACCGAGTCCTACCCCACTATTACCACCTACGCCAACCCCCTGATGAAAGAGATCATATTTCCCCCCCCAATATTTCCTGAATTAAATGAACAAATACTTGCTAAAGGCTGGTGTCATTGCCATGCCCTAGGAAGCTGAGGAGGAGGAGCTAGCCAGGCTGGCCTACCTGCATACATAGGTCCTCATGTGCAGTACCATTTACCTGCACTTTATCAGTGGCTGCATGCAGATCAACTTCTTCCAGGACTGTACCAAACTCATCCTGTCCCTGCTAATGGCAGCATTTCAACGAGAAGCGAGACTTCCACACATACTTCCTGAGTGTCCACACAGGAGCATGGCTGCTGCAAGGAGCTGGCAACACCCACACCATGGTGGGCAAGCTGCTGAGCTGGTGCTCTGTCAGCAATCATCTCAAGGCCTCTCTGCATAGGCCTGCCCGCCACGAGCATGGTGGCCCTCTTCACTCTAACCAGTGTTAGGAGCCTACAGCAGTCAGCCACAAGGTGTTGTGTTTCTTAACATTTCTCTGGGTCAGGGAAGGAGCTACATCATCCTTCTAGGTGAAGGTTGGTATGTAATTTATTTTTCACATGTTCAGAATGGATCGTATTGCCCCTTTGCCCTGCCCTCTTCACTTCATCGTATGAATTGCACAGATACGTTCTCTTGAATCTAGAACTGCCCTATCCTTAGCTTTATATACAGCAAACAGGTAAATCTTAAATATATATATACACACACACATACACATATGTACATATATATTTGTATATATTTCTAAACCAGGTGGCTCCTTGGAGGCAAGGATTCTGAGGCTCCGTCTAACATACTTTGGACATGTTGTGAGGAGAGACCGGTCCTTAGAGAGGGACATCATGCTTGGGAGGGTGGAGGGACAGCGCAGGAGAGGAAGGCCCTCTATGAGGTGGATTGATTCAGTGATTGGGATAATTGGGATGGGAGTGTCAGAGACAGTGCGATTGGCACAGGACAGAGCGGAGTTTAGGGCTGTTGTACATAGGGTCTCTATGAGTCGCAAGCGACTCGATGGCACATAACAACAACAATCTTTATATATACAAATATTACATATATATATATATGAAATAGAGAGTCATCATACCAAAAAGAATTGGCTAATACATGCACATTCCAAGAAGTAGCCTGTGATGAAGAAAATACATGATAAGCCAAATTGCATTAAAAACATTTGAAAAAAAATGAGATCCCAAGAACTGATGGAATATCAATTGATATGTTTCCAACTAACAAATGCAGCCCTGGACATGCTTAGTAGTTGTTGCCAGGAAATTTGCAAGAAAGTTACCTGGCTAACTACCTGGAACAGGTAGTTTCCCATGAAAGGTGATTCAATAAAAATGTGGAAAATTTCAAAGAATACCATTAATATTATTTGTAAGCAAAATATTGGTGAAGATCATCGAAAAATGTTTATATCAGTTCATTGACAGAAACTGTCAAAAGTTCAAATTGGTTTCAGAAGAGGCAGTGCCACCAATGATATCATTGTAGAAGTCAGATGGATTCTGACTGAAAGCAAAAGTTACCAAAAGCAAGTTTATCCATGTTTAATTGGACTAGGCCAAAGATCTGACAGTGTGCATCATAACAAATTATAAATAACATTGAGAAAAATGGAAATTCCAGAACACTTAATTAGGCTTATATGAAATCTATACCTAGACAAAGAAGCTGTTCTCTAAACAGAACAAGGGAATATTGCATGATTTTAAAATCAAGAAAGATGTAAATCATAGTTTTATCCTTTTCCCATACCTATCTAATCTATATACTGATAAAATCATTCAAGAAGCTAGACTCTGTGAAGTGCTAATGAGCTGGATATCACTTCAAAGACTAAAATGTGAGGAACGTAACATTTTATATGTACGTAAGTGGTTGAACAATAAGAAAGAGTGAAAGACAATTGTAGTTCCACAACTGCAGGTTTTTATGACGCAGTGAGTATACGATTTTGTTGAAGGAACAAATGAATCTGTTTTAGAAGGTGGCCAGCCAGAACGTTCCTTAGAAATGATAATGGTGAGCTATCATCTCACATACATTAGGCATATTATCAGCAGGGACCTGTCCCTGAAGAATGCTATATTTGACAAAGCCAGCAAAAAGTGGAAATTTCTCAACAAAATTGATTATTAACAAAGTGGGGGTTAAGCACAGCAGAGATTGGAAGGATTAACTCAGGTCTCTACAAGCCAGAATCAACTTGTTAGCACCTGACCCAGTCATGACGCTTTAAAGAGTTAAATATTTTTCATTATTATTACTATTATTATTATTATTATTTATTCACACATTTATACAACTAAGCTGTTGTTAGATGCTATCAAGTTGACTTCAACTCACAGCAACTCTATGAACAGATCTGAACCTAACCCTATCCTGAGCCATCCTACTTCCAGTGCATCTGAAACTTGGACAATGAACAAAAATGATAGAAATAGAGCTGTTGCCTATAAACACAGTGGTTTAAAGCAATGCTCATTTATTAGCTCCTAGTTAGTTATGCAGGGCAGAAGTCTAAGTGAGCTCAGCTGAGTTTTCTGCTTAGGCTCTCATAAGATCACATCAAAGTGCTGGCTGACTGAACTCTCATCTGCGGCCCTGGGAAAGAATCTGCTTCCAGGCTCATCTGAGTTGTTGGCAGAGTTCAGCCCTTTTGAGGACTGAAGGATGTCAGCTGGCTCTCTCTAAGCCACAGTGGATGCCCACATTCCTTTTCAGGGAGTCCCTTTTCCATCTTCAAAGCAACATAGTCAAACCAGCTCCTTCTGGTACCTTAAACTGTCCAATTTCTACCACTAGCTGATGAAAATGTCCTTTACAAGAACTAGAATGATTAGATTTATCCTATGCCTCAGGAAAATCTTCCTATTATCAGGTTGACTGTACTATAAAACACTCTTATGGGACTGATATCTTATTTTAATCACATGTCCCAGAAAGTGGGCCATTGAATTCTGGGGGCCATGTTAAGAATTCTGCCCACAATTAAAAAAAAAAAAATCCAACTATTTTGTAAATATTTTGATTCTACCTAGTACAATGCTTTATATGCATATGAAAGCTGAACAATAAGTTAAAAGACCAAAGGAAAATTTATGTCTTTGAATCACAGTGTTCTAACATGTTAAAGAGGTATTTTCAGTAATTCTGAGATGGTTCTTATTACATACTTGCCTAATGTAATATGTCTCTTGATTTCCTGACTGCTGATACCAAGGGTGTTGATTATTGATCCAAGTAAGGTGAAATCATTGACAGCTTCAAACTCTATCTATTGTAATGTTGACTATTTGGCTTGTGGTGAGGATCCTTGTCTTCTTGATGTTGAGGTGTAATCCATACCTAAAGCTGTAGCAATTGATCTACAGCATCAGGCATTTCATATCTTCCTCACTTTCAGCAGGCACAGTTGTTTCATCAGCATAATATACGTTGTTGAGGAGACAACCTCTCCTCAGGGACCTCTCCAAAATACTCTCCAAAATGCAAAAGAGCAATGATGTGAATTTGAAGACCAAGGTGAGTCTGATTCAGCCCATGATCTTCTCAGTCACCTGCTATGCATAAGAGAGTTGGACAAAGAATAAGGATGACAGAAGAATAATTGATGCCTTTGAGTTGTGGTGCTTGAGAAGAATACTGAATATCCCATGGACTGCCAAAAAACCCAAACCAGTATGTCCTGGAAAGGGCGCGGCATGAGTGTTCCTTGGAGGCTAGTATGACCAAGCTTCATCTTTCATACTTGGACATGTAACTAGATGAGGCTACTTCTTAGAAAGGGATTTTGTGCTTGGAAAGATGGAGGGTCAGCAAAGGAAAGGAAGACTCTCCCTTCAAGATGGATTGACACTGACTCCAGCAATGGGCTCAAGTGTCTCAGGGATGATAACGACGGCACAGGATAGAGCAGGTTTTAGGATGGCTGTTCAAAGGGTCACTATGAGTTGTACTTCGAAGCCAGAACACTCCTTATAAATGAAAGTGAATTGTGACTATTTCTCATAATGGGGCAGTACTTTGTTTTTCTTTGCCAATTTTTCCCTTGTGCAAAGTCATTAAAGATCAACGTCCATTCATTAGAACAGTTCAGGGGTTTTTTGGTGTTGTTTTTTGTATTTTTTTGTTTGTTTGGGGTTTTTTTTTTAGTGGAAGTTCAACATTTATTTCCAAATGAATCAGTTAATTTCTGACTTGATTATTTTGTCCTTATAATTATCTATATTTAAAATTGTAGTATATTGAATGTGTATTTTAATTTGTTGTTGTTGTTTTATGTGCCGTCGAGTCGTTTCCGACTCATAGCGACCCTATGCACAACAGCCCTAAACCCTGCTCTATCCTGCGCCAACCGCACTGCCTCTGACACACCCATCCCAATTACCCCAGTCACTGAATCGATCCATCTCATAGAGGGTCTTCCCCTCCTGCGCTGTCCCTCCACCCTCCCAAGCATGATGTCCCTCTCTAAGGACCCGTCCCTCCTGGCAACATGTCCAAAGTATGTCAGACGAAGCCCCAGAATCCTTGCCTCCAAGGAGTAGCTTGGTTTAATCCTCTCCAAGATGAATCTGTTTGTTTTCCTGGCAGTCCATGGTACATTCAGTACCCTTCTCCAGCACCACAGCAAAAGCATCCACTCTCCTTCTGTCCTCCCTAGTCATTGTCCAACTTTCTGATGCATAACAAGCGATTGCAAAGACCATGGCCTGTATCAGGCGCACCTTAGTCTCCAGAGAGACACTGTTGCTCCTGAGTACCTTTGAGAGATCCCTAACAGCAGACTTTCAAAAAGCGTATCGCAATGGGAAAGCCTGCTGTTAGGGACCTCTCAACGGTATTTTAATTTAGGCTAAGGTAAACCAGCATTACCTAAGAGCTATATATAGACCTTTTACACAGGCACTTAGGCGCATATCTAGAACCTGATGGGTTACTGGAGCATCCGTCTGTGCCGTCGATATACTACAATTTTCAACAACCAACTATGTTTAATAAAATATGTATAAAATATTTTTGGAACTTCTAGTAAGAAATTTTACTTTTGTCTAGTTAAAAAATTTATTTAGCCTTAAAATAATATTTTTATACTATGTTAGTGCTAAGAGACCTAGGGGTCTTTTGGGTTGAATTCAAACTTCATGATGCTTGAATTATCTATGTGAATTTTAAAATAACTGTTAATATTACATGGTAATTAGATATTTTATTCTAGGTCCCAAAATGCATACCTAGTTAATGAATAATTTAAATATTTATTCAATCAAAATGATCTAAATGCAACCTTGCGTTTTTAAATAAGATTTTCCCAAATATTCAGTGTTTTGATATTTACAAATAGCATTTTGAACATTCTTACATGTTTTACTATATTTCCTAGGAAATATATGTTCATTTGTCATGATAGATTTTATCTTTTTAATTACTCAGTGTTGTTGATTGTTACTGGTGTTAGTCACCTGTACTAGTGTGAAGAATGTAAATTTTTCAAATGTTATCTTCAGTCCCATATAAGTCTTGTGTTCCATTACCTCTTCTAATTGTTTGTTGTATCTCTTATAAAATCTTAATACTTATTCTACATGTAAATAACAACATTTTCATTTAATTTTTATTACATTGTACTAGGTAGAATCTAAGTGGATTGTTTATAAAACTAGATAGTTGGAATTCTTTTTTATGGTAGGCAGAATTCCTTACATGGCCCCCAGAATTCAATGGCCCGCTTTCTGGAACGTGTGATATTATATAAGAAGATATCACTTCCGTAAGAGTGTTATATGGTACAGTTAACCTGATAATAGGAAGATTATCCTGAGGCAGGGGACAAACCTAATCACTCCAGTTCTTTTAAAAGAGGGCACTTTCACCAGCTAGTGGCAGAAATTGGACAGTTTTGAGGTACCAGAAGGAGCTGGCTTAACTTCATTGCTTTGAAGGTGAAAAGAGACTGAGAAGGAATGTGAGCATCCACAGTGGCTGAGAGAGCGCCAGCCACAACAGAACTGAACTCTGCCAACAACTTAGAGAGCCTGGAAGCAGATTCTTTCCCAGGGCCGCAGATGAGAGTTCAGTCAGCCAGCACTTTGATGTGATCTTATGAGAGCCTAAGCTGAAAACTCAGCTGAGCTCACTTAGACTTCAGCCCTGCATAACTAGGAGCTAATAAATGAGCATTGTTTAAACCACTCTGTTCATAGGCATCAACTCTACTGCTATCATCCTTGTTCCTTGTCCAACTTTAAGTAGCATAAGCAGCTCCAAATGGGGTAAAGTTCAGATCTGCTGTTGATGGAATTACTATGAGTCATAGTCAAAGTCAATGGCAAGTGCCTATAGAAATTTGTTATGAAATAAAAATAATAAACCTAATGCTCTTGTCTTATTTTATTTTCAGTTTAACAAGCATATGTCTAAAGCTTTATAATTACGTAAGATGTTTCTTTAAGGTGTAGTCAAAGTAAGAACTTGCTATTCTATTTCATATTTGTTTTTGTTGTGTACCGTACAGTTGGAACTGACCCATAGCTGATCCTCCAGCAGGTTTTCAGAGGCAATGAATTGCACAGGAAGAGGTTGTCCATCAGCACACAGTGTGGTTTTTTGGTTTTGGGGGTGTTTTGCATCATGTAATAAGATTATGGGGTATTCCACTTTTTATGCATTGTTATTAATATGAGCATAGTTTAAGTTTTCCAGTGTTGGGTACTATACATGGACCTTGTAAGTAAACCAGTATAAAATCTTAAAAAAAATTAATTATTAAGTTAATGACCTGTACTTATTGCTCCACTGTAGATATAGTACATATTTATGCTATTTTTATATTTTACCACACCTAATTTGAACCATCTTAAAGCAGTGAGCAAAAGTTTTCATACAGTTATGCTTAGATTGATAATCAATTTAGGAGGTTGTAACTTGTTACTCTGAAATAAATAAATGGTGAGAGCTAGTCAATGGGTTACTATCTAGCAGATTTGGAGGCGGTTAAGAACACAGAGTTTGTTTCAGAGTGCTCTTCGATTTACTTGTGAGAAGAGGGAGACAGCAGGATTGGGTAGGCTGGAAAACAAAGCTGATGGGTCAGCCTAGGGGACTGTGGTTTTGGGGTGGGCCTTTAAGGTTGTGCTAAGTGGCTCTGAGGGGACCACGTTTTCACATTTCCACGCTGATTAGTCATTGGTTGTGGGCCACCTGAGGAAAGACCATGACCTTGAGGAACACAGCTCTATGAATTGCAAGCAATCTCTGAAGAAGCTGACAGCTGAAAGCTGTCTACCTTCAGTGAAAAGTCACCTATTGTCAGCTCTTTCTTTTGCTGGGGCCATAAGTCCTTCCATGAAAGGGCAGCTGTGGGCATCTAAGTCTGCAGCCCAGATATGTGTAAAGTAATAATGAGAAAACCTCTTCAAATTTGAATGACTGTTCAGACAGGGGCAATGCTTGTTTGGTTGACCTATAGAGAAGGTTTTCAGATTCTCCATAAAAAATATCAGGCACATTTAAAAAGACCCTACCTATCATTAAAGATAGAAAAATCATGTGTTTGCCTTGCAGATCATCCCTCCCAACTAATTAGTTGAAATATTTGTAGAATGGCTACTTGACCTAAACAAAACAAAAAACAAAACAAAAACACACCACTAAAAAGTATTTAGATTTTGTTTTGCTTCCCTAAGATCTGGAAAGCTCAACTTTGCCCCAAATAATCTTTTTGCCTGTGAGAAATAGGAAACTAGCCAACATGTAGAGCCAGAATTAATCAAATTGTAATTTTTGTAAAAATGAGTAAACACCTTATGGCATATGAGGATTTGGCTGTCACACTGCCCTCCTTCAGACGGCTGCCACCTGGAAAAGGTAGCTTAAGATCTGCAGAGAGCTGGAAGGGTCACGCTGAGCTCCTACCTCCTCTCTTTACTGCCTTTTTGGGACCTCTCTGGACCATCTTTTTTTGGTCTGGCCCCAAATGGGTTGTTTTAATCTGTTCAACATAAGAATTTGGGAATGAGGATCAGAAGCCAGACCAAGTGTGATTTATTCCAGTACAACAACCAAGGTGCCTCTAGAAGAATAATATGCTTGTTTTTACGAGATAGCAGTGATCTAACCTGGCACAAAACAGAAATGGTTCATGCTCTGGTCACAGGCTGACAGTCCAGAGGCCTCAGCCATAGGTTGTGCTTATTTGTTAGTTGACCTCAGATCAGCTCATTTCACCTGGGCTAGATTTATTTTCCCAGGCTCCTAAAATGGAAATTATATTACTTGAATTTATATCACAACTTCACATTGTTTCTTCCATTTATTAAATTCAATGAAGTTTCCATGTATTATTTCACTTATTTATATGCCCATAGGAAGACATATCTTTTGTTAGAACCATCTATTAATGGATAAATTTAAGGGATAAGGAATCAAATGAATCATCCTGGGTCAGAGTTTCAATGGGTTATATAGCCTAGATGGAAAACTCATATCTTTTGCCCTATAGTTTATACATTTGCCAAATTGTTAGGATTTATAGTTTCCCATAGCTTCTTGGCTGACAAATGATCACAAGTTAACCTCAGATATAGCACATATTTGATTCTAGACTATGGCATAAAGCAAATATTACAATGAAGTAAGTCACACAATATTTTTCAGTGTACATAAAAATTATGTGCCCTACTGTCCTGCAGTTTATAAATATGCAGTAGCATTGTGAAATTCTTTGATATATTGTTAGAATTACCAAACTGACACAGGCATATGAAGTGAGCAAATGCTGTAGGAAAATGGCACTAATACACTTGTTTACATGGGATTGCTTCAAACCTTCAATTTTTAGGGGAGGAAATGCAGTATTTGTGAAGGAGCCTAGTCCATAGGAAGTTGTGCTACTCAGTAAAAGACTGTTTTCTGACAGTTGGGATTTGCTGCTAGTTCCAAGAGAGAAAGATGGACAATCTCCTCTTGTGTGATTTACAACCTCAGAAACCCTATGGGAGGGTCAACTTTGTGTTGGTTCTGGCTGGATAACAATGAGTTGTTAGTTTGTCTTGTGAAGCACAATCAAATAACTTATGCCAGTTTTACGTAGTTACTATTCTGGTTGTTAGGTGTTGTCCAGTCAGAATCAATTCATAGCTGACCTTCCAGCAAATTTTTAGAAACTATCTATTCCCCAGAAAGAGAGAGCCATCTATCTCCTGAACAGCTAGGGGATTTGAACTACTTGCCTTTGGGTTGGCAGGACAACTCTTTACCCATTAGGCCTCCAGAGCTCCCTATTTCCTTAATTGTTGTTGATTGCCTTCAGGTTTAGCACGACTCATAGTGACCCAATGAACAAAAAGCCTGAAGCCCTTGTTGCAGACCAAGGGTCCCAAAGAATGGAATAATTTTATAATTATTAATAAAGAGACAAACAGCCAGGAATGTGATAGAGCAGAGAGCATAAAACAGGGGGCCAGCAGTTCTCCACTGAAGACCTCAAGCCAAGCTTCTCTGTATCTTTATTGAAAATTATCAGGAAGTAAATCACAAAGAGAATTCAATGCAAATGAAGCCAAGCTCTTTCTATTGAAAACCTTCTGCTTGACTCAGGAAGGAGGGGTTCACAAATGCAAGAATTTGTTTTACCCTTGATGCCTCAGGGTGAACTCTAACTCAGGAAGTAGCACTCTCTCTGTAGGGGGCCCCTTGCTGTCTCCTGTCTGCAGGAAACAAACAGCTCATTTTCTGGGATCTGTCACAAGAGAAATCCTAACTTATAAATCTGCAATTCCTTCAATTCCTGAACAAGGATTTTCATAATAATATTTGGTATAAAGTTTGGCTTCCCATAAGCCCCTCTAAGACTATCGATATTTATTAACATTCATAGAGTTTCCAGAGGCATGCTGTTTAGGAAGTGGCTGCCACTCCTGCTTCCATTTCCTTACTAGATAGTCCGATATCAAGAAAACGTTTTATTTCTTTCACAGTTTCTTTTTTTCTTAGCAGCTTCAACTATTTTCTTTTATTAAATGACTGGTCATTTATTCCTTCCAAGAAGTTCAGCGTTTTTGTTAACTTTTTCAATTTCAATATAAGCACATAAAATATAAACTATTTTCTATGTTTCATGTTGCTAAACAGGATCTTGTCTTTGCATATGTGAATGTGTAAAACTAGAATATTCTTCAAATGTAAAGTAAATGCATGAAATGAGAAGAAAAAAGGGCTAAATTGTTATTTATATACATATATTAACTTTTAATAATATATTTATACAAGGATTTTTTTAATTTTTCATCTTTGGAGAGAAATTATAGCTGACAGGGACAATCAGAAATCCAGTATGTGGGACTGTTTAAGATATAAAATTAAGATGATAAGAAAATCACCAATCCATAAGGCTCGTAAATTATATAACTGTTAAAATCATTGCATTCATCATTCTATTGTTGAATCTATCTACTTTAGATTTAGATTTGGCTTTTTATAATGTACATTAATTTAAATACTCTTAATTCTAGATATTTTTATGATAATAAATTCATACTTTTAGCTTAACTAATTTAGTTAGTCATGCCATTCTCTCTAGACATGATTTAGCTTTGACACTGAGGTCTACATTGGACCAATTGATTGGCACCATGATGGGTAGAAAAGAGGTTGAGGTTGTTAACACTTTCATCTAGCTCAGCTCTGCATTGCTGTTGTTGTTAAATACCATTGAGTGGTAGGCGACTGACTGCAACCCTATAAACGAAAGACCTGAACAATTGTAACATTTTCTTCATTTCTCCACGTTCATAGGGTTTCCAGAGGCAAGCTATTTCAGAAGTGGATGCCACTCCTTCTTCCAAGATTGTTTTAATTGGGGAGCTCCACCTAACACTGTCCACCATGGTTCACCAATATTGTATTTGGCACCTCAGGGTCACCGTGTTCAGCATCACAGCAACCACGAGTTACCTCTGTACATCAAATTGACCAACCAGTGCTATTCCACCTAGAAGAATGTTTGACCAAAAACAATTAAAAGCAGGCCCAAAAGGCACAGGCCCAATGGCTCAACAGGATTTAAAAATTCTGGCATGCCCACATGCTGGTGGATTGTTAGCCAGAGACTCCCACTTCATCTAGCAAGTCCCATCTGCTGACATCCATTTGGGATGAAAAGAAAGGCATAAGAGCGCTAAGCATTCAATATCTGTCCTTCCTCACGATGTGAGAGGCCATCACAACTTCTAGCATACAACTGACTCACAACACACTAGTCCTCAGCCTGAAGGCGAGGCCAACCATTTCAGCATTTAAAAATCCCGGCATGCCCACATGCTGGTGGACTGTTAGCCAGAGACCCCCAGTTCATCTGGCAAGTCCCATCTGCTGACACCCACTTGGAATGAAAAGAAAGGCATAGAGTGCTGAGCAGTCCATACCTGTCCCTCCTCAAGATATGAGAGGCCATCACAACTTCCAGTATAAAACTGACTCACAAGAAACTAGCCCCCTCGGGAAATAAAAAGATGAACTGCATTATAGAAGTCTGCTGTCAAGGAACTCTCCAAAGTGCTAAAGAGCAATGATGTAAGTCTAGAGACCAAGTCACAGTCTTTGCAGTTACTTCCTATGCATCTGAGAGCTGGACAAAGACTAATGGTGACAGAAGAATTGATGCCTTTGAGTTGTGGTGCTGGAGAGGAGTATTGAACATACCATGGACCACTAATAAAATAAATAGGTCTGTCTTGGAGGAGTGAATCCAAGTTCTTCCTTGGAGGCAAGGATTTTGAAGTTCTCTCTCACATACTTTGGACACGTGGCCAGAAGGAATCAGTCCTTTGAGAAGGACATTATGCTTGGAAGGGTGGAGGAACAGCATAACAGCAGAAGAGTCAGGATGAGATGAATTGATACGGTAACTGGAGCAATGGAATTAGGTGTATCAGAGTCAGGGAGACTGGTTCAGAATAGGGTAGGGTTCATAGTTATTGTATATAGGGTCATGGGGAACTCTATGTCATATAACAACAAGCTTGAATGACCTCCAGCTCACAGAAATATTCAGCCTGCTGTTCCAAGTGTATACTTTCAGTATGGGCTATAGAATATAAATATGAATTAATTCCTGTAGTTGGTTATTTTTCTCTCTTAAAATATCCTTTATAAACAGCAAATATTATTTGTCTTGTACTTAATAAACAAAACAAAAATAACCATGTATATTCTTCTCAATATTACAACAAAATATATAGCTTTCCTTCCCGCAAAGCCATGCTGTTTCAATTACTCCCTATGAATCTGCAAGCTGGGCGATGAATAAGGATGACCGAAGAAGAATAAATGCCTTTGAATTGTAGTGTTGGTGAGAGTATTGAACACATCATGAACTTCCAAAATAACAAACAAATTTACATTAAAAGAAGTGCAATTAGAGTGCTATTTAGAGGCAAGGATGTGGAGCTGTCTCATTTCTTCTGGGCCTGTTTTCAGGGGGAACCAGTCTTGGAAAGAGAAATCATTCTAGGAAACATAAAGGGTCAGCAAAAGAAAGACCTTCAATGACATGGATTTATGCAGTGACTACCACAGTGGACCTGAGGATATCAGAGATCATGAGGACAGTGCTGGAGAGGACAAGGTTAGACCTGTAGTTCATAGGGTCTCTATAAGTCCTGATGGAACATAATAATGTCAATAATATATACTTGTCAAATTCCTCCTCTTTAGTTCTTATTTGCCTATTATTCCAGTGCAACAGTCCAGTTTTACACACACAATCACACACACACACAGACACATACAGGCACATATGTGAAATTAATAATTAAACATTTTATTCTAAAAATAAAAACTTGCACCAAGAACCGTATCATATGGTTTCTGTTCCCAGTTTAAGCCATCTGACTTCAGGGACATAATTACAGGCAAAAGCCAGTCGTAAGTCCAACTGCATGCTGGGCTGGAGCTGAGGACCTCCTGTTTCTTAGAAGATGAGTAGCCAAAATTAGAATTTAAATTGTCAGCTCCATGGAATCCAGGGTATGTTTAGTTTCTGCTAGTTAGAGTGTTAGAAGAACCCAGAGGACTCTCACATGACATTCATACTTTTTTCCGTGTCCTTGAACTTGATCCCAAGGTTTCAAGTAAGAAAGGGATCTTTGGTTTCTGAGAACCAGATGATTCTGTATACTTCCTTTGAATTACTTATTTCTGTGCTTTCATTAAAATACTGTATTCCTAATATATCTATATAAATTAATATCATTCCATTCTTTCACATTGAATTTTATGGGGAACAAACAAGAGGAGGGAAGGAATAGGGATATGAAAACGTCTTAATACAATAATTTTTTATTTGAAATCTCTGAGTTTTGTCAAACAATGCTAACAAGCAGTAATATTCACCCTTGGGAGATGAGAAAATTGTCAAACTTCATTCTTGAAAAACTTTTTTGCAAAAACACAGGCATAGTCAATTCAGTTTTATTCTGAAGATTTATTTTACTCTAGTCAAGCTACTCAAGATTAATTCCAACCTGTCTGCCAGGTGCAACGAGTGTGAAGAACTAGAACTTACTGTCATCTGATTTTTCATCTCGCTGTCCCTAAATATTGGCTTCAGATGTCATAAATGGACTACTATCTAAAATCTATATTAAAGAAGCTTCAGCTCGGGAAAATTTGTGCTGATTGTGTGTGTGTGTGTGTGATATTTTCCTTTCAAGAGAAGTATGTACACAGGGTCGCTATGAGTCGCAAGTGATTCAACGGCACATAACAACAACAATGTATGTATGTTGTTGTTGTTATGTGCTGTCAAGTCATCTGCAACTCATAGCAACCCTACATACAACAACCCTAAACTCTGCTCTGTCCTGTGCCGATCGTACTGTCTCCAATACACCCATCCCTATTACTCCAGTCACTGAATCAATCCATATCATAGAGGGCCGTCCCCTCCTAAGTTGTCCCTCCACCCTAGCAAGCATGATGTTCCTCTCCAAGGACCTCTCCCTCCTTACAACATGTCCAAAGTATATCAGATGAAGCAGAATCCTTGCCTCCAAGGAGCAGTCTGGTTTAACCCTTTCCAGGATTAATCTGTTTGTTTTCCTAGCAGTACATGGTACTCTCAATACTCTTCTCCAGCACCAAAGCTCAAAGACATCAATTCTCCTTCTGTCCTCCTTGGTCATTGCCCAACTCTCTGATGCATGACAAGTGATAGCGAAGACCATGGCCTGTATCCAGAGAGACACCATTGCTCTTCAGTACTTTGGAGAGGCCCCTAACAGCAGACTTTCCTATCACAGTACGTCTTTTAATTTACTGACTACTGGTGCCGGGAGTGTTGACTGTGGAGCCAAGCAAACTAAAGCTGTGAACAATCTCAATCACTTCACCATACATCCTGATGCTGCCAGTTGGCCCAGTGGTGAGAATCTTTGTCTTCTTGACATTGAGCCTCAA
Source organism: Elephantulus edwardii (assembly GCF_000299155.1). Lineage (NCBI taxonomy): Eukaryota > Metazoa > Chordata > Mammalia > Macroscelidea > Macroscelididae > Elephantulus > Elephantulus edwardii. Next base: position 3,646,113 of record NW_006399848.1, read on the forward strand.
TATTCTCCTTTTATTATTATATTGTTGTCGTTAAATGCCATTGAGTAGAGTACGAATCATATGAATAACATATCTGAACCTCGTCCACCCTGTGCCAACCTCAGAATTTCTGACACACTCAGGCCCATTGCTGTAGTCACTGTGTCAATCCACACAATGTGGGACTTTCTGTCCTTTCCTACCCCTCTACCTTTCTAAGCATGGTGTTCCTCTCCAAGAAACAGCCTTTCTGAAACATCAAACCCCACTGCCCCAATTACTGTTATCCATCTCACCCAGGGTCTTTCTCTCCTGCACTGTCCCTCCACCCTTTCAACCATGAGGTCCTTCTCCAAGGACTGATGTCTCTTGCTCATATGCCAAAAGAATGTGAGACAGAGCTTCAAAGTTCCAGCCCCCAAGGAGAAAGTTGGTTTCACCCTCTCCTAGTCTTCCTAAAAAGTTAGTCTTGCTGCCAAATGCTATGAGAAACAATTTTACTCACTACAATAGAAGTGACATGTTTGAAAAACTACACGGCAGCCCTTCAAATTACACTAGAGAATTCCAGAATTAATTCAATGGAAAATTAACTGGTTTTGGAGCCAAATGAGAACACAGATCAGTAATTAAAATAGTAAATAATAATTCTATTCACTGTTTAGTTCCCCTTCTATGCTGGTAACGATCAATTGTAGAATATGGATTCAGAAACCTAGTATATACAGATTTATAATATTTTTCATTTCTTTCAAGGTTGTTATTGTGGTTAAGTGCCAGTGAATGGATTACAAATCACAGCAAGCCTATGAACAACAAATCAGAACCTTGATTTTACCAGTGGCAACCTCACAATTAATCTCCCCATTTTTTAGCTCATTGTAGCTGAAAATATATCTATTAATTCTAGGAACACATCTGTCAGTGAGAATCCTATGGATCACAATCCATTAATGCATTGTTTATGACGTCAGCATGAGGAAAGGTCCAAATGAATGGCAGCTACAAACAATAATCCTTAAAAATATTCCCTCTGTACTCCTCTATTTAATAACAACAACAAAAACAAGTGAGATTTTTCTCTGTCATGCCTGCAACTAAAAAATAGTATAGAAAATATGCTAGCAGAGCAGCATATTGGTGAGTATGAACTACACTTATGATTTGTTGTTAGTGTCATCAAGTCGACCACAACTCACAGCAATCCTATGAACAAAAGATCTGAACACTGTTCTGTCCTGCACCATTCTCACACTTCCTGACACACAAGAGTGCATTGCACCGTGTCAACCCAGATGGTTGAGGTTCTTCCCCTCCTTCACTGACCCTCCTCCCTTCCCAACAGCATGTCCCTCTCCAAGGAATAGTACCTCCTAGCAACACACCCAAAGTATGTGAGGCAAAGCCTTGTCATTCTTATCTCCCAAGATTGTGTTTGGAGAGAACATTGTTTTAAGTGGTGCAATACTTGTCTATCAGTTTGCTGTATTGAGATTACTTGGAGCTGCTGTGATACTGAAACCTTTGCCATTGTTGCGTCAAATTTGAAATGGGTTTCCCATCATGGATGGGTTTTGGTGGAGTTCCCTGATTAAGACATACTAGGAAGCAGGGTGGGCCATCTACTTTCTAAATAAAAGGCTTTTGAAAACCCTATGAACACTAAACAAAAAGCATAGTTATAGTAATGTCATGGTACAGTCCAAATTAGAAGTCAGTTGAAATGAGGAAAATCAATAACAAACATCATTTAATAATTGGAACATGTTATAGACATAGTTTGAATGTTGGAAAACTGGAAATTGTAAAAAATTAAATGGAACACATGAGTATTGACATATTAGGCATTAGTGAGTTGCAATGGACTAGCTTTGGTCACTTTGAATCAGATAATCATACAGTATACTTATGATTTAGTCTTCATAAAACTCCAAACTGACATATTGACATGCAGTTAGTCTTTAAAAATTCATTAAAATATTAGTTGATCTCAAATTCATTCATATAGTGATCACCTAATTCTGCGGAAAATGAGTCATTTCAGGAATTTTTTGCCCTTGGAATTAGGTTTGCTTGATTACTTTTTTGGCTGAACTTTTTAGGTGTTGTTGATGTTATGTGCCATTGAGCCAGAACCAACCCGTAGCTGACCCTCCAGTGGGTTTTCAGAGGCCGTATATGTGTGAGAGAAGGCTGACTATCCTTAACCTAGAGCAGTCGGTGGATGCAAACACTGTGCTCTTCAAACTACAGGATAGTTTTTTAACTAGGGTCATCAGAGCAATGAGTTTACAAATTATTTCTCTTTTTATTGTTGTAAATAAAAGTTAATTTTCACTGTTTTCTACATCCTACGCAAATTTTCAAGTGATCTTATATTTTCATATTTATAATCATCATAAACATTATTTTCACTGAGTATATAACTATTCTACTGCATATATCTACTATGGTCTACTTGATTATTCCAGTGTCTGAATATTTGTGGAGTTTTAAATATTTTTTCACCATTAATAAAGAATATTCAAGTAAGTATATTTATATGTACATAGATTATTTTTTATTCAGGATTCTTTCTTTAGGATATGCTCAGAACTGTAAAATTATTTGGTTAAAAAAGAATTGGGTCACATTGCAAGATGATGGATGAGTTTTAATTAAGTTCCAACATTGATAGCTTTTATTGAGATCCAAACATTTTTATAATACAAAAAGTTCAGAAAATGGGAATAACAATATTACTTAGCTTAACACATGTCATGCAAAGTGCATAAGGTAACCTAAATTCAATGCCTGGGAAAAGATACATCAAAGGATAAGTTTAAAAATCATTGTTAGTTATCATAAGACAATGAGGAATCATTTAAAAGATTTTTACATGGCATTCTGTAATTACTATAATAATTTATACTTCTATCAACAAACTCTTATAAATGTACATAAATGATGTGAATTATAGAACAGAGTTCAGATGTCTTGTGCAAAGCTTACTCTTAGTCATATTTGATTCAAAAACATTTAACAACTACTAAATGAGACTAGTGCCTTTATATCTGGAGGAACATTCTTCCACTTTGCACATTACTCTTTGTCAATGTGTTGTTTGAGGTAACCTGGGTTTCCTATGATGCTGAACCTCGTGCCGTGGGGATATCAAATACCAGAATGGTTTCCCATTGTGGACAGTGGTGAAGCTCCCAGTTGTAAAACAGGTTTGGAAGCAGGAGTGGCATCCACTTCCTAAACCACATGCCTCTGGAAACTCTATGAACTTGCAGAAACAATGATAGCTATGGAAAGGCATTAGGTCTTTTTTTCATAATCACCGTAAGTTGACCTTGACTTGACAGCAATCAGCAACAAAAACAACATCTATAATGCATAACAATCAAATATTGCTACTGAACAATTAACTTTAATTTTATTCTGAAAATATCAGTTCTCCCATTGTTTCATAATTACCTTTGTATCGTGATACGCTCAAAATATCAGGACTGTGTATAAAACATAAAAAAACAACCCATGAAATTAAAAATTGGAATTGAACTGGTAGAGAATATTTAGTATACCCTGAACTGTCAGAAGAATGAATAAAGGAATCTTAGAAGAAATAGAACAAACCTTAGAAATGAACATCATATTGTCTAACGAAGAAGATCAGTGAAGAGAAAAGAAACTCTCAATATTTCTGCAATACATAAGGTTTCCAGAAGTCAAACTGATGAGACAACTATTACTAAAAACAAAAACACTGTTTTTAGGCGTCAAGTTGACTACGACTCAAGTGACCCTACAAATAACTGATCCGAACCTTGTACTATATATACTAAGCCATCCTCACCAGCTTTGATATACTTATGAATATTGGTAGTCACTGTGTCAACCTTATCTTGTTGAGGGTCTTCCTCTCCTCCATTGATCTTCCACCTTTCGAAGAAATCTGTCTTTATCCAAAGATTGGCATCTCTTAATAACGTCCAAAATATGTGAGAGGGACATTCGTCATCTTTGCCTCTGTGGAGCATTCTGGTTTCATTTTCTCCAAGACATATTTATTTGTTCACTTGGCAGTCAATAGCATTCTTCAGTGCTTTTGATGACACCACAACTCAAAGGCATCTATTCTTTAAAAAAAAAAGGGCATATCACTTCTATTGTCATCCTTCATCATTGTACAATTGTTAGATGCATAGCAAGTAATTGAAGATGAAGATCTGTATCAGGCCCACTTTAGGCTTCAATCTGGCATCATTGCTCTTTGGTACTTTGTAGAGATCTTTGATAGCTGACTTTCCCAATGTGGCATGTCTTTTGATTTCTTGATTACTGGTGCCAAGAGTGTTGTTTATAGATACAAGTAAGATGAAATAATTGACAATTTTAACGTTTTCTCCATCTTCTATCATGATGTTGTCTATTGCCAAGTGGGAACACTTTTGTTTTCTGGATGATGAAATGTAATCTATATTGGAAGTTATAGCCTTTGATCTTCCATGGTAAGTGTTTCAAGATCTCTTCCCCTTCAACAATCAAGGTTGCATCATCTGTAAAATTCAGGTTATTGATATCCTTCAATCAATCCTGATGCCACAGTGTTTTTCACTAGTCCAGATTTTTAAGTCATTTTCTAAATATACAGATTGAATTTTGCTTCTTAACAGTTAAAAAAAAATATATGGTAGTTGGTTTTGTTGTTAAGTGCCACCGAGTACCATAGTGACCCTAAGAATAACAGATCAAATCCATGTCCTATCCTGTACTATCCTTATCATCTCTGTTATACTTGATCCCATCGCAGCAGCCACTGTATCTGTTTATCTAAACTAGGGGTCTTCATCTCTTTCACTGACCCACCATCTTTCCAATCATGATGTCCCTGTCCAAGAATAGCCTCTCCTAATAACATCCCTAAAGTATGTGAGTTGATCCTTCACCATCCTTGCCTCTAAGGATAAATAGACTCAAACTAAATCCATTGCCATCTAGTTGATTCTGACCAATGGTGACCACACAGGACACAGTAGAACCATCTCATAGGGTTTCTAAGGCTACAATATTTATGGAAACAAGCTCAAAATTTTCTCCTATGAGAGGTTCATAGGTTCAAATCACCAACGAGTAGAAGCTAAGTGTTTAACTTCCATTCCACCAGGGTTCATTCAGACAAAAAAATATGCTAGTATTAAAAATCTTAGTTTTATATTTGTTCACAGTTGTTAAGTCACAACCTATTTATATCTGACTCCTCCACAGGATTTTAAAGGCTGTAAATCACATGGGAGGATAGTTGCCATCTTACTTTTGCCAAGCAAACAGTAGAGTCAAACAATCTACCTTTGGATTAGTAGCACAACTTCTTACCTCCCAGGCCAACAGACCTCTCTATTGCTGTTAGGTGCCATTGAGTCCAATATGACTCATTATGTTTCTATGGACAGACAACCTGAATCCTGCCCTATCCTCATTATCTCTGACGCACTAGAGCCCATTGCTGAAATCACTGTCAATCCATCTCAATGGGGTCCTTCTTCACCTTTGCTGGCCTGTTTTTCCAGGCTTAATGCCTCTTTCTAAGGAATAGCTTCACCTAGATACAACTTCAAAGCATGAGAGGAGAAGCTTTGCCATCTTTGCCTCCAAGGAGCACTCTAACTGAACTTTTCCCAATACATAGCTGCTTGTTCTTTTGGCAGTTTGTGCACTCTTGTCTATCACCAGAACTCAAAGGTACCAATTCTCATAATTCTTATTCATTGTCCAGCTCTCTGATACATATCAGGTGACTGAGAAGACTATGGTATGAATCAGGTGCACCTTTGTCTTTAAACTGACATCAGTGCTCTTCAGTATTTTAGAGAGATCCCTTACAGGGGACTGGCCTAATACAGTATGTATTCTGATTACTGGACTGCTGGTACCAAGGTTATTGATTGTGGATCCAAGAAGAAATCATTGAAAGCTTCAATCCTTTCTCAATCTATCATAACTTTGAGTGTTGGTCTTGTGGTGAGTGTTGGGGAATGTTGGAGAGGAAGGGAGAGCCTCTGGCCAGGACATATCACCTAAGCTCCAGATAAGTGCAAGTCTCCCAACAACCTTTAATACGGGGTAGAGAAAGCTCCCCTGTGTTTGGCTGTACCGACTTGAGGAAGCTCGCCACCTATAAAGATTGCTGCTGCATCTGTTGAGCTGGGAGTAGTCTACATGAGGCTGAAGTTCTCCTAACCAATCTACATGTCCCACATCTGTAAGCCCACCCTATCTTGTCTTCCTGTTTACTTGCTTGTATATAAGTTCACTGCAGTCCCCAATAAAATTGAGCTGGATTAACTCTCTGATCCACTCCTGGAGTGTGTGTCTCTGTTGTGCATACCCCCATCAGGGTGTCACTGTTAGTTGCTGGCAAACAGACAGTGACAGTGACGATTTTTGCTTTCTTGATGTTGACATGTAATCCATACTGAAGGCTATAATAATTGATTTTCTGCAGCAAGTATTTCATATCTTCTTCACTTTCAGCATGCAAAGTTGTGTCATCTGCATAAGGCAGGTTGTTGAGGTTTCTCCCTATTCTGATGCCACATTCTTTTTTTTCATAGAGTTCAGCTTCACGAATTGTTTTCTCAGTGTACAGTTTGAAGAGAAAGCGTACAGGTTAAGAGAAAGGATGCAATGATGATGCACACTCTACCTTATTTTAAACCATGCAATGTTCCCTTAATTCCTTCAGAAAAACAGCTTCTTGATATAAATATAGACTTTTCATAAACTTTTCATAAACACAATTAAATGTTCTGTGATTCCCATTCTTTTAAGTGTTAGCCATAATTTCCCATGATTCACATCAAATGTCTTTGCATAGTCAATAAAACACAAATAGACATTCCTCTGGTATTCTATGTTCTCAGCCAGTATCCATCTGACATCAGCAATGATATCCCTGGTGCCATGGCCACTTAGAAATACAGCTTCAACTTCTGGTATTTCCCTTCTGTGAATATACTATTCTCATTAATTGTGGATGATCTATGTGATATTAATTATATTGTTTGATAATTTCTGTATGCTGTTGTATCATTTCTTGGGAATGGTGACAAATTTGGATGTCTTCCAGACAGTCAGCCAGGTAGCTCTCTTTGCATAAGCTGTTGAACACATCCAGGGTTACATCTGTTAGTTGAAACTTGTCAATTGGCATTATGTCAATTCCTGGGACTTCATTCTTTCTAGTGCCTTCAATGCAGCTTAACATTCTTTCTTCATTACAATTGGCTCTTGTTCTTTCTGAATTTAGTATTTTCTGAAATTTGTCAGTGCTAACTAACTCTTTTTGGTTGAATGATTCTGTGTTTTGCTCCCATTTTCTTTTTATGCCCCCTCAATTATTCACAATTTTGCTTATAGCACCTCTCAGTACTGCAAATTGAGGATTGAATTTGTTCTTTAAGCCTGAGAAACACCAGGTCAGCTCTTCTATTTTCATTCTTTGACTTCAGGTCTTTGCATATTTCACTATAATATTTTACTTTGTCTTCTAGTTGGCCTTTGAAATCTCTGTTCATCTGCAGCTTTTTCTTTTGTTATGGCTTCTTGATTCTCTAATGCTATTTTCATAGTCTCTTATGACATCCCTTTTGGCTTTTTCTTTCTCCTCCAGCTTTGTAATGACATCTTAGTCTCTTCACTGATGATATCTTTGATGTCCTGCCACAGTCTCTCTGGCATATAATACTGATGTTCAATGCCTCAAACATCTTGAAATGGTTTTTAAATTCAACTGGGAGAGATTCAAGGCTGTATTTTGGTTCCTGTGGACCACTTTTAATTTTCTTCAGCTTCAGTTTAAACACAGACATGAGTAGTTGATGGTCTGTTCTACAACGGGCAGCTGGTCTGGTTTTGACTACTGATACTGCACTTCTCCAAAGATTTTTTCCACATATATAGTCAGTTTGATTCCTTGCAGTCCATGAGGTGAAGTCCATGTGTAAAGTCACATTTTTTGTTATTTTTTAAAAGGTATTTTCTATGAATAAATCATTAAGGGCACAAAATGAGATCTCTCAATCTCCAGGCTTATTTTTTTTATCAAGTGATACTTCCCAACTACCCTTCCTTCTTCATTGTTTCTGACATTTGCCAGTAATGAATAATCATTGATGCATCTTGATTGCAAGTTTGGTCAATTTTGGGCTGCAAAAGTTGATAGAAATCCTTAATCTCCTATTCTTTGACATTAGTTGTTGGTACATATAATTGCATAAGAGTCATAGTATCAGGTCTTGCTTATATGGATATGGAGAGCATCCTATCATTCACAACATTGTACTTCAGAATGGACCTTGAAATTGCTTATTACTATGAATGCAACATCATTCTTTTTCAGTTTTTCATTCCTAGCAGAGTAGATCATATTGTCAATGGAATGATTTACAAAGAGGTCTATAGGCCTCCTTGAGTAAGAACTAGAAAGTTATAGCTTGGATATACAAGAAAGCCATCAACATTGGGCAAGAGCAAGAAAAAGAAATGGACTTTGTTGTTGTTGTTAGGTGCCATTGAGTCGAGTACGACTCATAGGTATCCTATGAACAAAGGATCTGAACCAGATCCTTTCCTGTGCCATCTTCACACTTCCTGACAAAACTAGAACCCACTGTGGCAGTCATCATGTTAATCCATCTGGTCAAGGGTCTTCCTCTCCTTCATTGATCCTCCATTCTTCCAAGCATCATGTCCATCTCTAAAGAACAGGCCCTCCTAACAATATGCCCAAAGTATGTGAGGCAAAGCCACATCATTCTTGTCTCTTAAAAGCTCTCTGGCTGTACCCTCTCCAAAACAATATCTGTTTGTGCTTTTGACAATCCTTAGGAATCTCAGTGCTCTTCTCCAAAAACACAGCTCAAAGGCATCATTTCTTCTGTCATCACTGTCCAGCTCTCAGACGCATAGCAAATGATGAGAAAGATCATGGTCTGAATCAGATACACCTTAGTCCTTAAATTAACATCATATTTTTCAATAATTTGGAGAGGGCCCCAACTTCAGACTTTCCCAGTGCAATGTGTCTCCTTAGAATCTTTGTTTTCTTGATATTGAGATGCAATCCATATTGAAGGCTAAATTCTTTGATTTTCTGCAACAAGTGCTTCAAGATAGACAGGTATTGTACCTCTAACAGCAAACTCTAAAGACAATCAAGCATACAGAGATTATGACATAGGGCACCTTTCCAGTCCCCAGCTGAGGTTCATGGCAGTATGGTAGGATGGGATTCTGGACAGGGAGTATTGGAACAGACAGTGTCTCAGTTGAATCTTTAGTACTGATGCTTGCTTGAGACCCACAAGACCTGAAGGCTTGATATCATTGGGTAGGGAATTGTCTGCCTTCCTTCTCCCCTGTAGACCTCTGCTCCAGGCATCACAACTCTCAGCAGGGTGTCATTGCCCCACTGCCCTAAAGTCTCAGGATACCCGGTGAGGCACCGCCTGCCCTCATCACTCATAGACCTAAGCTCTGGACCTTTGGTGGGGCCATAGCTGTTGCTCTCGTTGTTTACAGACCTCTTCCCCAGTCCTTGGAATATCTAGTGGGGACCTGCCTACCTTTTTGTTGACCACCAGAGTTCTTCTATGTGTATGGAAATTTTTCTTAAATTGTCAAGTTTTCCAGTCTTAAAATGTGAAGAAAAATTATACCTCATCATTTTGAGAATTAGGAATATTATCAGAAAATATTTGTTGTTTTTAGTGCCATCAAGCCAACTGTAACTCACAGCAATTAATAGTCTAGCAATGGCAAACAGACAACTTAAGAAATGTTCCAAATCTCTGGCAATAAGAAAGATGCAAATCAAAACCACAATGAGGTACCATCTCACCCCCAGTAGGAGTGGCAAAGTTTAACAGGGCAGCAAGTAATAGATATTGGAGAGGATGAGTTGAGAAAGGAACCCTTATACATTGTTGGTGGGATTGTAAAATGGTGTAACCATTCTGGAAGGCAGCTTGGCGCTTTCTCAAAAAGCTAAACATAGAAATTCCATATGACTCAGCTATTCCACTACTTGAAATATACCCTGAGACTATGAGAACTGAGGCATAAACTGATATTTGTACACCAATGTTCATCGCAGCATTATTCACCATCTCAAGAACATGGAAACAGCCTAAACGTCCAACCACAAATGAATGGATTGAGAAATTATGGTACATTTACACAATGGAATACTATGCAGCACACAGGAGCAATACCTTTGTAAATTATTACCTAACTTAGGAGGGACTAGAGAGCATTATGCTGAGTGAACTAACTCAGTCTCACAAGGATAAATGTTGTATAAAACCATTATTGTAGAAGGAGTATAAGGACCCAGGAGAGGTGGGAGAGGCTGGAAGCAGAGGGATGTGGATGTACAGTGGGAAGAGAGGATTAAACATTGGGTTGTACAATTTGATGGAGGGGGTGAGGGAAATTTAAAGAATTTGTTTGAATGTGGATTATAATTTTGTAAATAAACTAGTGGGAAAAAAAGTCAGCTTGGAGAGGGAGAAGGGAAGGAGAGGGGGTAAAATATGCAACAATGAATAAATGAAAATCTAACTTTTCTGTAAACTTTTGTTCAAATGACAATTAAAATAAATTTTATTAAAAAAAAAAACAACCAACCAATACAGAACAATCTAGCAAGTGGATTGGAACCTTGCCCTTCCTTGCCATTTTCAAACTCTCCACCAGGTTCAAGCTCACTGTGGTGGTCACTGCGTCATTCCATTTTCTTGAGACTCTTATCTCTTTGCTGATGCTCTACTTTCCCCAGCAATGATGTCTTTTTACAAGGACTGACACCTTGTGACAATATGCCTACAGTATGTGAAATGAAGTTTAACCATCCTATGCTTTCAGAAGCACCCTGACTGTTCTTCCTCTAAGAAAGATTTGTTTAGCAAACCAATAGAAAATAAAAATTAAAGAGAGATTTGTTTGTTATCTTGAGAGTTCATAGGCTATTCAAAATCATTATTGTCCAGCACCACAATCCAAAACCACAATTTGTCTTCAGTCATCCTAATTGTCTAACTTCCATATGATGCAATTGAAAATACCATGACATGAGTCAAGTACTTATTAGACTTTAAAGTAATATCCTTGCTTTTTAGCACTTTAAAGAAGTCTTTGATAACATATTTGGCCAATACAACATATATATTGATGTCTTGATGGCTCTTACCATGAGTATTGATTATAGAGTCAAATTCTGGAAAGCAATACATCATTTACAAATTCAATATTTTCTTCATCTCTCATGATCCTGCCTACTGGCCAAGTTGTGAAGATTTTATTTTCTTAGTGTTCAGGTATAATCCATTTTGAAGGCTGTATGTAGTCTTTAATGTGACTCAATAAGTGCTTCAAATTTTCATTTTCCACAAGGGAGATTGTGTTATATGCATAATGCAGGTACTCATGAGTCGTCCTCCAATCCCATAGTCTTCTTCAGATAGTCAAATGTTTTGAATTATTGGCTCAACCTACAGATTGAAAGTTATTGTTATTGTGTGACATCAAATTGCAAGAGACTCATAGCTGATTTACAGCAGGTTTTCAGGGCCAGTTAATCCCATGGGTAGATTGTCTACCCTTCTCTCATGGATCACCTGGTGGATTCAAACTATGCCTTTGGGATTGCAGCACAGCTTCTTACCACTAGGATATCAGATCTCCTTAGGGATTAAATAGGTATTAAGAAAAGACACAATCCTGATGTTTATCTTTCCTGATTTGAAATTGTACAGTATCTCCTTGGTTTGTTCAATCAACTGTCTTTTGTTCTATGTACAGATTTCACATGAGCACAGTTAAATTTCTAAAGTTCTCGTTCTTCTCAATGGACTCATAATTTATTATGATTCACACAGTTTTATGCTTTTGTGTAATCAATAAAACACAAGTAAACATTTTTTTTTAGTATTTTCTGCTTTCAACCAGGATTCATCTGACATTAGCAACAATACCTCTTATTCCTTGGCCTCTTCTGAACCCAGCTTGACATTCTGGCATTTCTCTGTCAATAAACTATTCCAGCTTGTTATTATTAATCTTCAACAAGATTTTACTTGGATGTGATATTAATGATACTGTTCTAAAATTTCTGTACCCTGTTATTTAATATCTGTTACATATTAAAAAGAAGGTCACTGTCCTTAAATGAGCATTAATATTACCTGGGGAGCTTTAAATACAAGATGTCAAAACTGTATTCCAAACCAATAGCATAAGAATCTCTGGAAGTGGTTCCCAGTTAGGAATATTTGTTTAGAGTCTCCTACAAATCTCCAGTTAAATCTTAAAATGAGAAAGTCTAGGCTGTAAAGTTTTGGCATATTATATGTGTATCCACATTATATGACCCCATAACAACTACAAATAGCTAGATCTGTTAAAAAGATCTTTGTGAAGACCCTCATCAAGATGTAATGATACAGTGACAAAAACAATCGACTTGTGCCTGACTGAGACTGTGATGATGGCACAGGCAGGACAAGGTTCACATCTATTATTCCTAAGGTACAACAATAACAACCCAACAACCAAAATTCATTAATTATTGCAATTTAAAAACTACTTTCATCAATTTTTGAAATATGTTGTTGAAAACAATATCCTTACAGGAAAAGAGGATTCTGCCCTATGATAATTAACAAAATCCAATGATACATCTCAGATGTAGTTTACAACATATTTTAGCTCCGACCTCAATCACGGAATCTGTCTACATGTTTGATTCATTGATATTGTATACTATAATACTTCTAGTGAAAATTCTTTGTACTGTCAAATCCTTTCTCACAATCTTTAAAATTAATGCTCAAGATTTTATTTTGCTTCCTAATCAGTGACATGTTTTACCCAAACACACATAAACACTCAAAGTTACTTTATTGTCTGTGAAAACGTTCTTTTCTTTGCTTAAGAGCATGAGGAACTTAGGTCTATAGACTTTAACAATATTTTACAATCTTGCAAAGAAGAAAATAAATTTTTTGGATTTAGGAGAGTGAAACTATCACGGAGCATACAAGAGAAAAGGCCCTGCTGCTGACAGGTTGAAAGACTGCTTTTAGATTTTGCCTTAATGCAAGACCAAAGCTTTAGGGTACCTTGGCATAATACCACAACCAAAAATTATTTTCTCTTTGCATATGTGAATCTCTTTTCCCCCTCTTGCTCTCTAAGCTACTATGTGTTAGTGTATGCACCATAAAATTAGTCAAAAGAAAAGACTTTTGACAAATAATATTGTATACTTCCCCTCAACATTTGAGAAGCCTCATATATGACTATTTGGTTTAGACTATTTGCATCACCCTGTAAGCTTTTGTAGCCAAATTATATAATGGACTTTGAGGCATGAAAACTGTTAAATTAAGAAGATACTTTTCTGTACTGTTGAAGAAATACATATGGGACCCATCCAAGGATCTGTGGATCCAACATAATTGCTAAAAAGAAGAGATTTGTTGACATAATCAATATAATGTAAATGGAAAGAACATTTTTTCTTTAAAAAATCTGCTATTTGAAAGTTTACAGAGCAAACTTATTTTCCCCTCAATAATTTGTACACTTTATGAGTTGTGATATTGATTACATTACACCATCATAGAACTCTTCCCACTTCCTCCCTTTATATCTTATTTCCACTCTTCTCTAACTACTGTGCCTACTGAGGTTTTACTGTGAGTAATGTTGTCTTTTTTGATCTTATATATTTGATTGTTCTAAGGATTGCCTTCTTCTCTGGTATTGCTTTCACTTTATAGGCTTAAAATTAAAACATGAGAATAATTTCAGCTCCAGGATATAAGTTTCTATGACTAAGGGTCATAGCCATGGAGGTTCTACCAATTTATATCAAACTACTAAGCCTGAACTTGTGATTTTTAATTTTGTTTCCTATTTCTCTCATTCTCTCAGGAAGCTCCTATTGTGATTCCTTCTGATGCAATAAGCTGTGGTTTCTGGTCACCACCTAATTCTGCTGGTCTCAATGCCATGGAGACTGATATTCATGAGCTCCATTAGTCCTTGACCATGTGAGATTCATACTGGGTGTGTAAGATGGTTAATCTTCAAATAAACATGCAATATCACATTTAAAAAATGAGAAATAAAACCTCCCACTTATTATTACAATCAATTAAAACCAAATTCCTAATAAAATAAACTTAGCAAAATAGGAATAGAGGGAAAATTTATCAATGCCTTGGAGGGCATTGCATAAAACCAATGGCCTACATTGTTTTTAGTAGAAAGACTGAGAACACTGTCCTTGTGAACAGGACACAGACAAATATGCCCTCTATTAATAGTCAATATTGTATTGGAAGGTTTAGTCAAGGCAAAAAGTAAAAAAAAAAGTAATAAAAGTCATACAAATGTATAATAATTGAAGTATATCCAATTAAAAATTATCTGATAAAATGCAGTGAAAATCCCAAAGACTCATTAAGAAAACTATTCAAACTGAAAGATTCATCAAAATAGCAGGATATAAGAGAAAAACACAAATATCAGTAGAGCTCATCTATATTAACAGAGATAATATTGAAAGAGGAAAAAATGAAAATAATAGCATTACAATGCCTAAAGAAAGGATAAAATACATAAGAATAAACTAGCCTACAGCATCTCTATCTCTATATCTATCTCTATATAAAGAAACTACAAAGCATGATTGTAAAAAATCAAAGGCACCTACATAAACATTTGGCCTAAAGAAGACTTACTGTTGTCAAAATGTCAATACTGCTCAATTTTATATAAACATATATAGTTATTGTGGTACTGAGTCAAGTATAACTCATAGTAACCTATGGACAACAGACTTGAACCCTGTCCTATCTTGCACCATTCTTATCATCTGTGATGCACTTGAATTCATTGCTTCGGTCACTAAGTCAATCCATTTCTTTAGTCTTCATTTTTGCTGATTCTCCATCTTTCCAAGTATGCTGTCCCTTTCTAAGGCATATATTCTCCCAGCAACATGTCCAAAGTAAGAGAGATGGATCTTCTTATCGTGTTTGCCTTCAAGGAGAACTCTGTCTGCACCTTTTCCTAAAAGACATCTCTCTTTGTTACTTTGGCAGTCTATCAGATACACAGTACTCTTCTCCAGTACCACAACTCAAAGTCATCAATTATTTCTCTCTTATCTTTTTTCATTGCCCAACTCTCAGATGTGTAACAGATGATTGAAAATGATGATCTGATTCAGCTTCACATTAGCCTTCAAATTGACTGCTTTGTTCTTAAATAATTTGGAGAAGTCCCAGATGAAGACTTGTCCAATGTAAAACACCTCTTGATATCCTGACTGCTGGTTCCAAGGATTTTAGCTGTTGATCCAGACAAAATTAAAGAATTGAAAGTTTCAATCTTCTCCATTTATCATTATATCTATTGAGCCCATAGTTAGGATCTATGTGCAGAAGGAATCCTTGTAAAAGCTTAATATCAGCAGTGAAATAAAGTGCTGATTATGGAACAAACTATTAATTACTCAAGTGTAAGTTCAAATTGAAGCTGAATAAAATTAAAACTAGTCCACAGAAAGTAAAATAGGATTTCAGTCTATCCCACTTGAATTTAAAAATCATCTCAAACAGGTTTGAAACTCTGGACACCAGTGGTCAAAGAACAGAAGAACTGTCAGGGGATATCAAGAATATCATCCATGAAAAGAGCAAAAGAAAGAAGCAAAGAAATACAGACAGATAGACACATACATATAAATTTTCAATCCACATGCCATCAGCTTTTAAGGAAATGAAAAAAGCAATCAGTAACTTTATATAGGAAGGACAAGGAAGGATATATAGAAAAGCAAAGAACTAATGAAAAAAGAACTTTGATGGTATATTATATAGGGAGTTGCACTGCTAGCATAAAGCAGCCAGCTCAAATCCACCAGCAACTTCTTGGAAGAAAGGCAAGCCATTTCCTTTTGTGTAATTTATAGTACCTGAAAATGTGGTTGGGATCAGCAATAAGTTTACTGTGACTCAATGGCAAAGAGAAATAGTAGTAGTAATATAGTACTGAAGAAAAACTAAAAGAGTAGGAAGAATCCCACTTCTGATACTAAAA
>NW_006399848.1:3663940-3666359 GCF_000299155.1 Elephantulus edwardii
CCTTGAGCTTAAGAAATGCTGAACGAGTTCTGCCCTTTTGATTTTCCAACTCTAGCTCCTCGCACATTTCATTGTAGTATTTTGCTTTGTCATTCCGTGCTGCCTTTTGGAATCTTCTGTTCAGCTCTTTAGTGTCTTGGATTCTTCTTTGTGCTTTGGCTTAGGACTTATACCACATAAACATATATCAGACCAAAACTGAGAACCTAGAAGTAAATTCATTCAACTACCAAAATCTGGTCGTTGACAAAGGGTTGAAAAACAGCAAATAGGACAGGCATGCTTTCTTATACAAAGAGAGTGCAAGGTCAAACAAAGCAAGTGGTGCAATGTGCAAGGTCAGAAGAACACCTTTGAAAAAACTGAATTACGTTGCAGCTGCAACATTGAGCCCAAACACAGCAGCAGTTGAGAAGATGGCACGGCACCAACCAGGCAACAGTTCATTCAGTTTTACATAGAGGCATTATGAGTCAGAACCAATCAACAACACCTACAAAGATTATGTTAAGAAACATCGGAAATTTAACTGACTGCTTCCTCTAATCCTGATGCCACATTCTCCACATTCTTCTTCATTAAGTCCAGCTTCCCAAATATTTGCTTCACATACAGATTGACTAAATATAGAGAAAGGATAAAGCCCTGATGTATTCTTTCTGTATTTCCAACCATACTCTGCTCCCTTGCTATGTTTAGACAATAGTTTCTTGAATTAGTCATAGCTTTCATAGACACTTAATCAATTGTACTGGGATTCCCATTCTTCTCAAGTCATTATGAGTTGTATTAGACTTGATGGCAATAATTAAAAAACACGATAGCCACTCAATAACCATGTGACTTTGATAAATTTCTTTTACCATGTAGAGCTTTAGTTTCTTGATCTTTAAAATGAGGATACTAATATGTGTATGGCTCTGGTAATCTTTTTAAGTAGAAGTAGCAACCAATTCCTAAACAACATGCCTCTGGAAACTCTTTGAACTTCGATAAATGATGATAGTCATAGAAAGGCATCAGGCCTTTTGTTCATGGGGTCACCATGAGTCATGCTCGACTCTACGGCAATCAACAAGAATAACACTGGTAGCCTAATACATAAGGATTTGCTCCGCCAACCCAAAGGCAAGTGGTTTGAAATCCCCAACTGTTATGTTGTTGTTGTTGTTGTTGTTATGTGCTGTCAAGTCGCTTGCCACTCATAGCGACCCTATGAACAACAGCTCTAAACTCTGCTCTGTTCTGTGCCAGTCTCACTGTCTCCGACACACTCATCCTGATTGCCCCAGTCACCGAATCAATCCATCTCCCAGAGGGCTTTCCCCTCCTGCACCTGCCCTCCACCCTCCCAAGCATGATGTCTTTCTCCAAGGGCCGGTCTCTCCTTACAACATGACCAAAGTATGTCAGACGAAGCCTCAGAATTCCAACTATTATGTAGGAAAAGATAAGCAATCTACTCTTATGCAATTTACAGCCTCTGAAAACTTGCTGGCGGGTCAGCTATGAGTTATTTCCAACTTGATGGCACTCGACAACAAAAACAATTGGGTTCTTAACAAAATCAATAAATCTTCCTCCAGATCAGGAAAGGAAATCTGTATGTTGAGTGAATTTCTTAGAAGGTTTACTGATCCCAGGATCATAAGTTAAAACAAGTAATATTTTGTGACATCACATTATAAATAAAGTATATTGATTCCATCCCTTATATGCCATCCCATTGATCACTATAAAAAGAGACTGATTTATTTCAATATTTTGTTTTTAATTAGTCTGTAACTGTATGTACCTTATGAGTATAAGCTGTGAAGTTTCATACTGGCAGATTGTTGCAGGATTATTATTTTATTCTTAAGGAGAAAATTATCAGCACAGAGTATTGGGTAACGCTCCATCACAGGTTACTTCCAAAGTTATATATATTCCATTAACAAAAGCACAAAACATATCTTGTTATTCTGACTAAATTTGGATTTATTAAAAAACAAACACTTGCACTATATTAGACATCAAATGCAATTAGTTATTTAAACTGGAACTACACAAGATTCCTTACCAACACCAATACTGGCTTAAAGATCACTTTACATCTCTAGATGTTTCACTCCATTAATATAAAACTAGGAAAAAGATTAAAATTAGCAAAATTATCATTAATGGCCCATACACATTAGATTAAAACAAAAATAGGAATTAAATGTGCATCGTTTAATATTATAGATAATATGGAACTCTGGTGGCTAGTGGTAAGGAGCTGTGCTACAATCTCAAAGACATGTGGTTTAAACTTACCAGCAGCTCCACAGGAAAAGGCTATCTTATCCTGTGCAATTTAGCGCCTCTGAAGACCTGTTGATGATAACAATGGTTAGATAATAATTGTAAAGAGATGTTGTTGTTGTTGTTATGTGCC
>NW_006399848.1:3666615-3691358 GCF_000299155.1 Elephantulus edwardii
CTCTGTGGTGTTTTGTTGTTGTGCTTTGTTTTGTTTTGCATGTATATGATAGCCTACTCTTGACACCATTCCAACAGTCTGAAGAAAAACAGAAGTATTTGGGAACAACTGAGTTGGAGCTTTTATTTTCCTTTATTATATGTGACAACTTATGGTATGGGCTTTGCCACAAAATCCTCATTACCCGTAGAATGATATGGGCTTTCCCGCAAAATGTCTGCCTTGAGGAAAGTGGAGAGCTTAATACACAATTCTCTTTCAGTCAGTTATTCCAGAATAACAAAATCATAATTCAGCCTATGATGATGACAGTCACTAAGTGGTCTCTTTTGTGGTCAGAAAACTAGCACATGTTCCAAATCAGATAATGTCATCTCAGTGAATACTTGTCCTGTTAGCAGAATCTGGTCATCTATGATGAGCTAAAAGCCAGTACAGGAATGACTAACATTACAACGGTAAGTTTCGAATCCTCAGGGACTCTACAAAACACTTTAGTTTTCTCTAAGGATTTGGAGTAAAGGCAAAGTATTATTTATAAAGATCAATAATTTATCTATAGTCAAGGTCATGAACATTTCAGAAATAATGCAGAACAGAAGTCCAGCATTAACATTTTTATGTACTAGAGACACAGGCATAATTTACTTGACAATAATAGGAATCTATCACTGACAGGGAAAGAGTATTTTCAAGGAGATTGCATCCAGCCTATGTACAATTAAACAGTACTACCCACCCACTGAAGACACTTTATAGGGTCTCAGCTTTTCATTGCAACCTGGCCATTTGTTAGTTTAAATGAAAGGCTTAGTGGACACAACACCAAGGGCTCTGGCTAATAAGATGTTAAAACAAAGTAAAGGAATGAACTGCAAAAGACTAACATATTTAAACACAAATTATAATTCCAATAAGAAATAGAAGCTACATGGCAACGTTAGACCACATCTACACTGTAAGTAAAGAAAATAAAAACATAAGCTGCCCAAAGTAAATACAGCCTGTGGCTACTGGGATATAGCATTACAACGCTTTTGCCACAGCTTCAAAATTGAAATGGATAGCATTAAGTTGTGAAGTTATTGTTCCGATAGACTTGTAACAATAAAATCAAGTTCAACATCAGTAAGTAGCAATGACTGAAGATCCCTCTGTGGTTTCCAATGGGAAAATTTTATTTCCTACATGGTATAAACTGTTCTATGTAATCTGCCCTGTGTTTACTTGTTAAATATTACCTTTTACCACTTCTTTCCAGCTCACAGTCTAGGATCTTAAGGTCCAACTTTCAATTCCTCAAGTGTGTCATAATGTTTCATAACTGACACAGATCTCCTTCACACACACACACAACTGTATTCCTGAAGTCAACAAGTGTAAGTGGTACTTAAATTCTTTCAAGTAGCATTAGATACTCTACTTATTTAGAGAAAGTTTTAACTGTCTGTAGCCATGTAGAGGGAGCACTGGTGGCCTAAACAATAGGGAATTATACTTCCCAGTCAAAGGTTCAACTCTACTAAACTGTTACTGGGGAGAAAGATGGGAAATTTGATTGTGATTTATAGGCTTTTAAAAAACACTGGAGGATCAGCTATGAGTTGGTTCAGACTTGACAACAAGGAGTTTGAGTTTTTTGAGTTATCATATAAAAATACTTAGTCCATTCTCTCTGCCCCCCTAAAATTTCTATATATTTTTGTTATAAACCTGTGTCATTTTATACTAAACACACACTTTGCCTTAAAGAGTCATTTCATGGAAGAAATCACCCTCTCAGCCCCAAAATAACCAAGTACAACTACAGTGTTTACCAAAGAATTGGTAACTCTATGGTATTTTGTTAAATAGCATTGTTGGTAGACATCAAAAAGTCAGTTCCAACTCCTTGTGACAATATGTATAACAAAGCAAAAGGCTGTCTGGTCCTGTGACTTCCTCAGAATCACTGTTGTGCAGTGGACCATTATCGCACCCTCAGTGTCAATGCATCTCACTAAGGTCTCTCTTCCTTTTGTTAATCTTCTGTTTTACCACACCTATCTTTCTTCAGATACTGGTCCCTCCAGACAAAAGTGCTAAGACCATCCTGACAACTTCTTTATAAGGAGTGACTTTGAATGTATTTCTTTTAAGACAGATTTCTTAATTGTTCTGATGTTCTATGGCATGACTAAAAAAGAGCATTCAGTTTAACTAATTTAACAAAAGATAGAAGAAATGGTATTTTGTGCCATCAAAAGCCAAGGACAGCTCAATGTTGTCCACACTGTCAAGAAAGCTCAACTCCTAATCATTCTGAACCAGTCAGTTATACGAAGATTATGTTTCATCCTATTTACTTCAAGATAAACATCATTATATACTTGAAACTTTAGATGTGTATTTTGTTTGACTATTTTTATTTTGCTATTTAATATATATTGTTGTTGTTGTTGTTAATACTGTTGATAACCTTAATTTTACTATGCTTATTTTCAGTTTTGTCCAGATCTCCCTCCATGTGAAACAGAGTCTAAGGAGAGTTTTCTTGAGATGTGCAATTCTAGACCAGATGATACATTGAGGGAGAGAGAAAGTGAAGAGGAAAGAAAGAAAAAATAAAATTTGTAAGTACAGGAAATCCTTAGGTTACTTATATTTAACTTTTATAAAGTCTAGTAGTTATAAAGCAACTTCTATAAAAACTTCAATTTTTTTAAAAATGAGATGCAGTGGTTCCAAATAATAAGCAAGTGTTAGTTGAGATATACACATCAAGACATTATTATTATGTTAAAGATATTTTAGTTTATCTAGAACTATTTCTTTAATGTCTTTTAATGCATAAAAAGGTACACTATATATATTATACCAATAAACTGAATGACGTGAATAGTACCTTTTTTTATGGGAACAAGCAAAAGAATGAGCATGCTACTAAAGGATGTATTGGTCACTTTTGCCAAATCGCCATGTCGAAATTGGGCAGGTCCAATGACAAATACCAGGAATCTTGCTACCATTAAGAGGAAAAAAGTGGACAGTGCAGTGTGTTCTTTTGGGCCAGCGATTCCTTTGCAAGATTGACGGAGACCACTAGAGCAACAGATATGCAATGAACCAAAGATGGACTTGAGATAGAGCTGACAGTCTTAGCCCAGGACTACTGTAGGTCTGAGAAGCTGGGGGAAATATTATAATTGTAATATTATAATTGACAGGACTAAGTGAGTTGTATTACACTGACCTGAAGACACAGGCTGAAGGCCGAGGGCCTGTGAGGATTTCTTAGAAGATGAATCACGGCTGTTTCCAACCTGAACTATAACTTGGTAATTTCTCTAATACCTCTCATGATTGTGAGTCTGGTCTGTGAGTTCCACATCTACATTGCAACAGATTAGCAGATATAGCAGTTGAGTATCTGGTTATTATGAAAGGGTGATTAAAATGTTCTGTATCTTGACTGACTGTTTTAATAGTAATAGAGATTCCTGAAAGGTCAGCTGGTATTAAAATTTATTCTCCCTTGTGGAGTTAGTGTGGCTCAGGTGGTGTCACTTCCTCATTAGTCACACTGCTTTCAGATTCCTTATCTCAAGCTGGACAGCCACCACTGTGCTGATTCTTACCAAACATGCAATCAAGAAGAGTAAATAATAATAATAATAATTGGTGCCTGGGATGCAAAAGGTGAAAACAAAGAAGAACTGGTAGTCAGAAATTATGAACTTGGGAGACAGAAATGAAACTGGGGATAGAATGACTGAATTCTGCACAATCAATGGCTTATTCATCACAAAATCTTAAAAAAAAAACCCAACAACACACAAAGGGTGACTGTACACATGGACTTTACTTGTAGGACTGTGTTGAGACCAGAACAACTACATGTGTAGAAGGAGTCATTGAAGAATCTCAACATCAGCAATCAAAATCTGGGAGCATATTTATTAAAAAGGAACAGGAGATACTTCTAAGTAACTTGTTAATAAACATTCTACCTTCCAGGACAGGTTCTGATTTTGAAACAGACCATCAATTGTTGCTGTGGTTATGTGCTATTGAGTGTCACCTGTGACTCATAGCAACCCTATGTATAATAGCTCTGAACCCTGCCCTATCCTTAGCAAATCTCACTGTCTCCAACACACCTACCCCCCCAGTACTCCAATTACTGTGCCAATCCATCTCCATCTAGGGTCTTCCTCTCCTGTGCTGACACTCTCCCCTTTCAGGCACGATGTCCTTCTCCAAGGACTGTTTCCTTCCTTCTGGCAGCACACCCAAAGTATGTGTGACAGAGCTACAAAATATTCAAGTTTAAATTGAAGAAAATGAATTTAAGTCTTCAAGAACAAAAATATGACTCTAAATATATCCTATCTGAATTTAAAAATCATCTCTAGAACTGATTTGAGGCATTGAACACTAATGAGTAAAGATCAGATGAGTTATTAGACAACATCAAGGATATCATCCATGGGGTAAGTCATTACAAAGACAAGAGAAAAATGAAAATGGATGCCAGAAGAAACTCTGAAATGTGCTCTAGGGCATTGAGGAGGTAAAACAAAAGGAAGAAATGCCAAAGTAAAAGAGAAGAACAGATTTCAAAGACAAGCTCAGAAGTGAAAGAAAAGCATTATAATGAAATATGCAAAGAGCTGGGAAATGTGTGAAGAGCTAGAAGCAGAAAACAAAAATGGGAAGAAATCACTAGACATTTCTTAAGCTGAAGGAACTGAAAAATAAATTAAAGCCTCAGGAGCAAACCGAAAGATATTCTAGGAAAAATCTGGAATGATCCAGGAAGTATCAAAAGAAGTTGGAGGACGTATAGAGTCCCTTTAACAGAAAGAATTGGTTGACATGGAATATGATCAAAATCCAATAGTAAAGAAGAAATGTTAAGGTTCACTGAAGGCATTAGCAAAAAAATAAAGTACTAGGAATTAATGAGATACCATTTGACATGTTCCAACAAACAGATTCAGCCCTGGACGTACTCATTAGTCTGTACCTGAACATTTGGAAGACAGCTATCTGGCCAACTGACTGGAATAAATCCATATTTGTCTCCATTCCCAAGAAAGGTGATCCAATAGAACATGAAAATTATTTAACAATATCATTAACATCACATTCAAGTAAAATCTTGCTGAAGATTATTTAAAAAAATGGCTGAATCAGTACATTGACAGAACTTACAGAAGTTCAAGCTGCATTTAGAAGAGGCAAGGATATAATTTTTTACTTCAGATGCTTCTTGACTGAGGGCAGAAAATAACAGAAGGACATCTATCTATGCTTTACAGACTATACAAAGGCATTTGACTGTGAATCAAACCAAATGATGGCTAATATTGAGAAGAGTGGGAATTCTAGAACACTTACCTATGTTTCTATCAAATCTATACCTAGACTAAGAAGCAGATGTACGAATAGAGCAAGGGAACACAGAATAGTTTAAAACCAAGAATGATGTGCATCACTATTGTAAACTTTCTCCATATTTGTTTAATCTGTATTCTGAACAAAATATTCAAAAACTTCGACTTTATGAAAAGGAATGTGCTATCAAGATTAGAGAAAGATTCAATTAGCAATCTGTGTTATGCAGATGAAGAGAACTTAAAACACTTCCCAGAAAAAAAAAAAAAAAACACAACCCGAAAAAAGATCAATGACTGAAGCCTTCACTAGGATTACATCTCAACATCAAGAAAACAAAGATCACCCCCACTAGGCCAAGATCTGATGTTATGTGCCATCGAGTCACTTGCAACTCATAGCCACCCTGTGTACAGCCTTAAGCCCCGCTCTATTCTGTGCCAGTCACACTGCCTCTGACACACCCATCCCAATTACTCCAGTCACTGAATCAATCAACCTCATAGAGGGTTTTCCCCTCTCGCACCATCCCTTCACCCTCCCAAGCGTAACAGATGAAGAAAAAATTGAAACTGTCAATGATTTTGTCTTGCGTGGAACCACAATAAATATCAGGCATCAAGAGATCAGAAGAAGACATGTTGCATTTGGAAAGTCTGCTGTAAAGGAACTCTGAAAAGTTATAAGGAGTAAGGACGTTGGTCTAAAGACTAAGATGAATCTGATTCAAGTCATGGTCTTTCAAGTTACATCTATGCATCTGAAAGTTGAGCAATGAATAAGGAGGACAGAAGAAGAATTAATTAATACCATTGAGTTGTAGTATTGGCTAAGAGTACTAAATATCCCATGATCTGCCAAGGGAACAATTAAGGTGTTTATTTTTATTTGTTTTGTTGTTTTTTAATTTTATTTTATTAATTTTAATGAACATTTACAGAGGTTTTGGATTTTCATTCATTCATTGTTGCATTTTTCTCCCTGCCCATCCCACATCCCCAGTTCACTCTTCTCTTTGAAAAGCAAAAGAAAAAGTCCTTCATTGGTATACAATGTCCCCCTGCCCCGCACCACCCCACCCTGAATACACTCCACTATGCAATCTTCATTCTGGACTCTTGTCATAACCATAATAGCTAATCATATATGGCTTTTAAACAATTAAGTTTTAAAGAATGCACAACTACCTTGCTACTTGGAGGCAAGAATAGAGAAGTTTGGTCTCACATAGCTGGGATATGATTTTAGGAGGGCCCATTCATTGGAAAAACACATCGTTTTTGGAATGGTACAGGGACAACAAAAGAGACAGAACCTCAGACAAGTTTATTGACACGGTGACTGTAACAATAGGATTAAGTATATGAGAGAAGGTGCAGATGGCAAAGCATAGAGTAAGGTTAATACCTTTTATCCTTATAGTTTCTTTGTATTGTGCTAAACTCAACAGAATCTAATAGCAACATGCAGACTGTGACAATAATCAGTTTCCAGAGCATAAAAATGAGGGCAGTGGCATCTAGTATTCTTCAATGAGTAAAAGACCAAGGCTTGAAGAGGCAAATAAATTGATTTTTTTTTAAACTGCCCATTCTCTGTGTCGTTTAGATCTATTTGCACCTTTTAATATCTGAGAACAAAATGCCAGCACATCTTTTGTAACAGGAGATATGGACATTAAATATCTTCAGAAGACATAGCAAGCTGTAGTAAAATTTGCGATCATTTGCAATGTTGTAGCTAGCCTCAGAACGAAGATTAACATGTATCCTCTCCCTCCTCTAGCACCCATTCATGATTCCTCTTACCTTTGGCCCTCATTTTCTCTTACCTTGCTTTCTGAAGTTAATGAAATCTTAAATTTCAATTCAAAGAAGTTTAGTTTCTTAATTAGACAAATACTGATTCACAAGTTTTAATATTGGTGAAAGTTTCATAACATACTAGTGAAATAGTTTCCTGGGTTTCAGAAGCCTTAAGATCTTCACCCATTGGGTAGTTTTGACTGTTTTTCTCTGTGCTTATCAAAGATAATTTATCATTCAGTAAAGTAACGTCCTTTCCTGTGCTGTCCCTCCACCATTCTGAGCATGATGTCCCTCTCTAAGGACTAATCCCTCCTGACTACATGGCCAGAGAAAGCAAGATGGATTAAAAAATCTTTGCCTCCAAGAAGCAACTTGGCTTCACCCTCTCCAGGATAAATTTGTCTGTTCTCTTCAATCCATGATATATATGTTCAAGACTCTTCTCCAGCACCACACCTCAAAGGCATAGATTCTTCTGTCATCCTTAGTCATTGTCCAGCTCTCTGATGTACAGCAAGAAATTGTGAAAAACATAGCCTGGATCAGGCACATCTTAGTCTCTAGACTGACATCTTTGCTCTTAAGCACCCTGACAGTAAATTGTCCTAATGCAATTCATCTTTTGATATCCTGAGTGCTGGTGCCAAAAGTATTGATTTTGGAACCAAACAAGCTGAAACTGTTAACAATCTCAATCTCTATCTATCAGGATGCTACCAATTAGCTCAGTGGTGAGAATCTTTGTATTCTTGATGTTGAGCCAATTCAGTACCTTTTTGGGATTTGATTTCATTTTAAAAACTGATCATTTCTTGACTTTATTTTAAATATTGAGAATTTCTGTAAACTATGGACATGGAAAAATGATCAAAGTTATACAAGTGTTCAGGTTTTGTTCATAGGGTTTCTATGAGTCTTCTACAACTCCACGGCACTTAAAAACAACAAAATAGCTTACATTCTCTATTTTCTGGCACCCTGGCATAAGGAGTCAAAAGTAATTAGGTGATAGCAATAGCAAAAGGTAGAGTAAAATCCTTATTTGTTTAGTAAAATTATTATCCCATATGTTGCTGTTATATGTCATTGGGTCAGAACTTACTCATAGATGATACTCCAATGGATTTTCAGAGGCTGTTAATCAGAGAAGGGGAAATTGCCCATCTTTCTCCCATAAAGCCCCTGGTGAATTTGAACCACATGCCTTTGGATTTGCCCTACAACTCCTTATCACTAGGTCATTAGAGCACCCTAAAGAACTGCCAAGAAAGGGTGAGGCTTCTGTGCTGGCACTGAAGTTTAAGTAGCAGGAAATTTAAATTTTATGAAGGGGCCACTGAAGAAAGAAGTCATTCCTAATGTTATCCATTAGTTTTGAGACACAGGGTCTAGCTATTTTGCATAGAACCATATATTAGCCACTGGTTTAGGTCACAAAAAAAGTTAAAATTCCAACTACTAATATATTCAAACTAACCTAATATCTTAGCTATTTCAAGGTAGTTATCAACATGAGTGCTTCCTCAGTAAAACCTTCAGTTATGTCTCTGCTATTGAAACTAATTGCACATCAAGCCATCTACAGGGCTGAAACAATGTCATTTATACATAAAAACGAAAACACATGCACACCAGAATAAAAACTGTAGTATAATTTATAATATTTAAAAAAATTAAAAGTACAGGGGGATTAATCATGGGGTTGTACAGTTTGATGGAGGGGGTGAGGGAAATTGGAAGAATCTGGTCTGAAAATGTATTCCAATTTTGTAAATAAACTAGTATAATAATTTTTTTTTAAAAGTAAATTGGCTCAGTGGCAGCAGCTTTGTTTTTTAGAGTTATTGTTGTTGCTGTTGTTGTTGGTAGGGGTAGGAAGAAGGGAAGTAAGTATGGTTTTATAAAATGATAAGGAAAATGTTCTGTATCTTTACTGTTATACCATTTAATATACAATTTCTGGTATGTGAAAGGCTAGGTAAATGATTAAAAGGATCTTTGTGTTATGCCTTATAGCCATATAGCAATCTAAAATTATCTCAAAGTTAAAAAAGAATGATTTAATAAGACCATAGACACTATTTTTTGCTGTTGTTAATATTGTCAGTTTCAACTAATAACATCCTATTGTTGTTGTTGTTGTTGTTATACGCTGTCAAGTAGCCTGAAACCCATAGTGACCCTATATACAGCAACTGTGAATCCTGCCCTGTCTTGAGCCAGTCTCACTAATTCTAACACAGAGACCCCTATTGCCCCAGTCACTGTATCAATCCATATCATCTGGGGTCTTCCTCTCCTGCACTGTCCCTCCACAATTCTGAGCATGATGTACTTCTCCAAGCACCAGTCTCTCCTGGCCATGTGCCCAAAGTATGTGAGATAAAACTTCAAAATCCTAGCCTACAAGGAGAAACTTGGTTTCATCCTCTCCAAGACAGACCTATTTGTCTTCTTAGCAGCCTGGTATATTCAAAACTCTTCTGAAGCACCACAATTCAAAGGCATCAATTCTTCTGCCATCCTTAGTCATTGTCCAGCTCTCTGATACACAACAAGTAATTCTGAAGATGATGGACTGGATTAGGCACACCTTAGTCTCTACACTCACATCATTGCTTTTCAGCACTCTGGAAAGGTCCCTGACAGCAGATTTTTCCTAACACAATTCATCTTTTGATTTCCTGACTG
Organism: Elephantulus edwardii; assembly: GCF_000299155.1. Taxonomy (NCBI): domain Eukaryota; kingdom Metazoa; phylum Chordata; class Mammalia; order Macroscelidea; family Macroscelididae; genus Elephantulus; species Elephantulus edwardii. The sequence continues at coordinate 3,676,494 of NW_006399848.1, forward strand.
CTGATGTCAAGAGTGTTGATTGTGGAACTGAGCAAGCTATAATTGTTAACCACCTCAATTTCTTCTCCATCAATTATGGTGCGGCCAGTTGGTCCAGTGGTGAAAATATTTGTCTTCTTGATGTTAAGCTTCAATCCTTATTGAAGACTACAGTCCTTAACTTTTGCAGGAAGTGCTTCAGGTCTTCTTCAGTTTCAGCAAGCAAGACTGTGTTATCTGCATAATGTAAGTTGTTGATGAGCCTTCCACCAATCCTGCTGCCACATTCCTCCTCTTAAAGCCCTACTTCCCAAATGATCTGTTATGCACATAGATTGAAAAGGTATGGAGACAGACTGTGTCTCTAATACACTCCTCTCCTGATTTTGAACCATGAACCATACCAACAACAAAATGAATGTTGGCTGGTTCTGTGCCAATCTCACATCTATTGCTGTGCTTGAGCCCATTATTGTAGTCATAACACATGTGCGTATCATTTGGGATGTTCTTTTGGGATTTTTCTTCATCCTGTATCTTATAAAGCATGATGTCCTGTTCCTGAGAACATTCCCAAAGTTTCTGAGACATAATCTTGTCATCCTCACCTCTACAGGTTATTCTGACCATATCTAGTTCAAAACAAATTTACTCAGTCTCTTTGTAGTCCATGATATATTTAATATTGTTTGCTAACACCACCATTGCATTGATTTATCTTTAGTTTTCTTTATTCTATTTCTAACTTATGCATAGGTATGAGGCAATTGAAAATACCATGGCTTGGGTCAGGCACACGTGTGTCCTATAACTGAAATCTTTCTTTCTTACTACTTAAAAGAGGTTTTTCGCAGCTGATTTGCCCAATACATTAAGTTATTTGACTTCTTGACTACTACTTCTGTTAAGTATTTTGGATTCAAATAAAAAGAAACTTGAGGGTGTCAATACTTCTATTGTTTAATAGTATGAGTAAGTAGTAGTATTTGACAGAACAAATGTTACAAAATAAGTATGTGTTTGAAAGGAAAAATTGTGGAACTCTGGAGTTCTAACTTACTTAGTGATGTAAAAGTATGCTTTATAATTGAGAAGTAAACTGCCATTACTGAAACATCTATTATTGCCATAAATGTTTTTATATAAAAAAAATTATGCACCAGACATTAGATCAATGAACTCAGTCACTATAATTCTTCTAAACCTCCAGATAGTGAATCAATATTCATCTTATCCTGTATCCACTTCACTAGAGGAATGAGTTGCAAGACTTTTGCATCTTTCTAGAGCACAACTGTTGATGTTTGGTGCCATCAAGTCAGAACTGATCACAGCTGACCCTGCAATGGGTTTTCAAGGGTAGTAAATTTCATCAGAGGAGATTTCCATCTTCCTCCCATGCACCAGCTGGTGACTCTCCGAACTTTATCTAAATAGCACCTACCAACAGCAACATACAATAAAAATAGTCTCAAGTTGCTTCCAACTGAAAGGCAAATTTTAAGACCTCTCAGACTAGTTGAAAATATTAATAGTCTTTCAAAAATATATTAAAATGTCTTTTAAAAATGGAAATAAGGCTAATTGGAATTTTTTTCCTATAATTATAACAATCTCAGTGGCATAGGTTGTTCTTTATTATAACTGAAAACAAATATAAGCCATCAGTTCTGTGAACAGTGAGCCACAGATGCAGGGTGACACCATCCTTTACCCTTGTAGTTTAGGTTCCACTCTGCAGTGATAGTTGACATCAAGTTAAATCAGAAAAACAAATCTGCTTCAGAAAATACAATGCACTTCAGGTAAAATCCGTATGGGACACTCTCAACCATCACTCCCCTCCTTTAGCAATGGGAAGGATTAGCGGACTGAAACCATCCGTTATGCAGCCACACTCTTTTTTTTTTTTTTAGCCACACTCTTTTGTGTCATATGTCTCAAAGGCCTTTCCAGAATTATCATTAGAAATTGGCAGGCTTGTTAATTTACACTCAAATTTGAAATTGTATTGAATAATTAAGTATCTAACTATCCATTACTGGCAGGAACATTGAGCTTGCATGTATGAAAATGAGCAAGAAAATAGACCAGTAATGGGGAAATGTCCAGCTGGGGAGGCCGCTCACTAACTGTGCCACAAATCTCACTGTCCTCGTTTGTTTCAGTTAACCTCTGGAGGGTCACCTCCCAGTAGAAATGTTAACCTCTAATAAAGACATTAAACCATTTGACTATTTTTACTTTTTTTTATTATCTCTGCTTCGGTGGAACATATGGAAAGCTGTGGATGTTTCTAAAAAGTTGGTAGAAAGTTGGTAGAAGAATGTCTATCTCTGTTTCATTGATTATGCAAAGGCGTTTGTGTGAATCATAACAAACTGTGGCTGACTCTGAGAAGAATGGGAATCCCAGAACATTTAATCATGCTAATGCGAAACCTATACTTGGACCAAGAGGCACTTGTCAGAACAGAGCAAGGTAACACTGAATGGTTCAAAACTGGGAAGGGTGTATGCCAGGGATGTGTCCTATCTCCATACCTTTTCAACCTGTATGCAGAGCAGATTATCTGGGAGGCAGGGCTCTATGAGGATAAGTGTGGCATCGGGATTGGTGGAAGATCTATTAACAATCTGCATTATGCAGATGACACAACCCTGCTTGCTGAAACTGAGGAGGACCTCATGCACTTGCTGCAGAGGGTCAAAGACTGCAGCCTTTAGTATGGACTGAGGCTCAATGACAAGAAGACAAAGATTCTCACCACTGGACCAATTGGTAGCATCAGGATGGATGGCGAAGAGATTGAGATTGTTCACAGCTTCAGTTTGCTGCTCCACGGTCAACACTGTTGGCACCAGCAGTCAGGAAATAAAAAAAGGTATTGCAATGGGAAAGTCTGCTGTTAGGGACCTCTCTAAAGCACTCAAGAGCAACAGTGTCTCTCTGGAGACTAAGGTGCGCCTGATACAGGCCATGGTCTTTGCAATCACTTGTTATGCATCAGAGAGTTGGACAATGACTAGGGAGGAAAGAAGGAGAATTGATGCCTTTGAGCTGTGGTGCTGGAGAAGAGTACTGAATGTACCATGGACTGCCAAGAAAACAAACAGATTCATCCTGGAGAGGATTAAACCAAGCAACTCCTTGGAGGCAAGGATTCTGGGGCTTAGTCTGACGTACTTTGGGCATGTTGCCAGGAGGGACAGGTCTTTGGAGAGGGACATCATGCTTGGGAGGGTGGAGGGATGGCGCAAGAGGGGAAGACCCTCTATGAGATGGATCGATTCAGTGACTGGGGTAATCGGGATGGGTGTGTCAGAGGCAGTGCGATTGGCACAGGATAGAGCAGGGTTTAGGGCTGTTGTACATAGGGCCGCTATGAGTCGGAAACGACTCGATGGCACATAACAACAACAACAACAAAGAAAGTTATCAGTATTCATATATAGCAATTAGGGATTGGAAATTTACTGGAAAACATAAAATCACCATATGAAATTATGATGAGACTACTGTGAAATATTCTATCAAAAAAATCCAGTCAACGATATGTCAAAAACTACAATACCATCAGCAGTTAACTATAAAACTTCATGAGAATTTATTAATAAAAATTACCACCTCCATTCTATCAAAAATTGAGCAACATTAACCACAGCTTCATCTAAACTAGTTTAGGAAATTAAAGTAAGATCAGTAATTTATGGTGGAAAATCCCTTGTTACTATTCATCATATCACCAATGAAAGGAGCATCTTTACCTTCAAAAGAACCCTTCTAGATAATCAATTACTTACAGTATTGGAACCTGAAAAACATAGTTAGGATGAATGTCATGAGCTTCAAGCCTTCTGTAGGAATTAAGAGATTCTAATATGCATATCTATGTTATACACAGAAACAGAAGAATGGAAACAACCTAAATGTCCTTCCATGAATGAATGTACAGGCAATATGCAGCTTATCTCTATAATAAAATACTACAGGCCATAAAAAAAGACAAAAACCAAAAACAAAACTAAAATAATGAGTCTATGAAACATAACACTATAACATTGATCTAGAAGAAATGATGCTAAATGAGGTAAGACAATGAAACGAAAAAAACCAAATACTTTATGATCCTACTTTTTATAAGTGGGAACTCAGATGGCTTAGTGGTAAAAAGTTGTTGCCAATCCCAAGACGCATGATATGAATCCACGAGCTGCTCCACAGGTGAAAGATGGGCAATATCCTCCTACGTGATTTACTGCCTCTGATAATCTGTGAGAGGGTCACCTATGAGTCAGTTTCAACTTGATGGTAAAGAACAAGAAGATGAGCTATTAAATGCGTTCAACCATCCAACCTTTATTTTAAATTATTAATTACAAACTAATTGTCACCAGTTAAGGAAGGAATAACGTGAAAATTCTGAATCCTAAGACCACTTCCAAGGTTTAAGAGTATGGACATGACTGACATTTCGGAAAGAACTAATTTTGTGATTCAATGGACCCCATCCCTTAATGCCAGTCTGACAGAGGAGAGAACAAATTCATGGAGGACTATGCATGGCCTAGTCTCCTCCAATACTCCACCTGCCATTCATAGCAACATGACGATAAGAGACCCTAGGTTTTCTCATGGTTGAAATTATATTAAAGGGTTACTGTGAGAGTGCACTAATATCAGAATGAGAAACTTGCAAACTAATGTTAAAGAAAATGGTAAAGGATTATATTAAAAGCTTAAAACCTTGAATTTTTTTAAAATGTTTTTAACCCTTCCAAGATCTTTTTATGATATCTGCTGTTGCTGTTATAGGTCATCAGGTTGGCTCCTATATAAAAGGACTCCATTTATAATAGAATGAAATGCTGCCTAATCCTGAGCCACCATCATAATCTCTGCTGTGATGCTTAAACGCATTGTTGCAGTCACTGTGTTAATACATCTCTTTGAGAATCTTATCTTTTTCACTGATACTCTAATTTAGCAAGCACGATGCAGTTCTCCAAGGACTAGCCCCTTCTCCCTCCACATCCAAAGTATGTGAGACAACATCTACTATCCTCACTTCAAAGTAGCTTTCTAACTTCTTTCTGAGACACATTTGTTTGCTTTTTTGGTTGTTCTTGTTGTTGTTAGATGCCATCAAGTACAATATGACCCAGAGCAACTCTATAAACAAAAGATCTGAACCCTGTTCTATCCTGTGCCATCTTCATACTTCCTGATGCACAGAGCCCAATGTGACGGTCACTGCGTCAATCCACCAGGGCAAGGGTTTTCTTCTCTTTCACTGGTCCTCCACTCTTTCAAGCATCATGTTCCAATCCAAGGTATACCCCCTCCTAGAAACACTCCCAAAGTATTTGAGGCGAATCCTTATCATTCTTACCTCCAAAGACCAGTCTGGCTGCCTCCTGTGGGAAGCAATTGGTTCTGGGAGGTAGGTTGTTTTGATTTAATTGACAGTCAGGTATAAGCTGCTTGATCACTTTGATTCAGTTAACAATTAGGTATGGTCTGGAAGCCTTTTGTTTAAACCAATCAGGACCTGGTGGGTGGGCTTTTCTATTTAAAAGTTGGTTGGGTCTTGCCTAAGAGCTTCCAGTTTGGAGCCTCCTGTGTGAAGCAGCTGGATTCTGGGAGTAGGTTGTTTTCATTGACAGTCGGGTGTAAGGTGATTAGTCGCTATTTTGGTTGTCCATGATATATTCAGTATTCTTCCCCCCCATCACAACTCAAAGGCATCAATTCTTCTTTCTTTTTTATTCTCACATATATAAGGTAATTTAAAATACAAAGACTTGGGTTAGAGCACCTTCATTTTCAAAAGTATGACTATAAATCATGGTTGCCTGAGGAAACCTAACAGCAACAACTGCTTATGAAAAATACTTACTACTCCAGGCAACAATTACTTCAGTAAATATTGCTTCAGAAAAGCAATGTAGTAACAAGATTTTGGTCCATAATTTGCACTTTTTCTTGTCAGAGGAAACTCTGGATACTTCACCAGTAGGATGGTAATGGTCCCAATCATTTTCACATTTGATAATGTCATACATGTTCATTTCCTCCATGGTATTCATCATATTTTAGAATTGTGATCTTGATAATTCACTTGCTTAATATGTTGTTGTTGTTCTTGTTATGTACTGTCCAGTTGCTTGTGACTCATAGAGACCCTACGTACAACAGCTCTGAAGCCTGTCCTTTCCTGAGCCAGGCTCACTGACTCCAATACACCTACCCCCATTGACCCAGTTACTCTATCAATCCATCTTATCTGGGGCCTTCCTTTCCTGCACTGTCCCTCCACTCTTCCTTCTCCAAGGGTGGTCTCTTCTGACCACGTGCCCAAAGTATATGAGACAGAGCTTCAGAATCCTAGCCTGCAAGGAGAAACTTGGTTTCACTCTCTCCAAGACAGACCTATTGGTTTTCTTGGCATTCTTATACACTTTTCAGCAAATACATTGTTGTTATTGTGAGAACAGAGATTGTTTCTAACCTTTTTATCACTGACTGCTCATATGTTAGCATGTAGTTGTTTCAAGACGTGTTGTTGAATAAATGAAAGGATAAATTATTAAGCAAAAAAACAAAGTCAGGATTTACGACTTGCTATTAATTTTAAGAATGAATGTTTGTTTAGCTTTGAAATTATTGGGAAATGGCTTGAGGAACAACTTGATATTTTGGCCTATATGGTATTATAAAAGCTCATAGAGTCATTTTCCTATGAGAAATGTAATGTTCCTATTGACTGACCACTGTAATCTATGAAAATTATTTTTTTAAGAGTTGTAAATTATTTAGCAGTATTTTAAATTCTTGATTTTAGTTTCAAGAAACTGATAGAATTTAGTAAAGAAAAAAATTTTAATTAAATGGTCTGATATATCTTATCTGGAATATTTCACAAAAAGTGAACACACTGGTTGACTGATTTCTTTTTTTAAATCACTCTAAGTCATGTCCTTCAAATTGTAGTCTTCAAATCCATCACACAACTCTTTATTAAAATAGTTTTGCCTGTACTTAAAATGACAGTATTTCTGACAAGTTTCAAAACAAAAATTTCCTTTAAACTGGAATTGGAAAAAAAGCAAAACAATCCTGCAATCTACAAACGACAAACTTAAAAACTATTAATATAAAAATAAACTTACATTAGAGAAAAATTACCATTATTACTTAAAATTAGTTAACAGAAAATCATTCTCGCATTCTCCCATCCTATTGAGATTGATAACTTACATATACATTCTCAGATGAATATTTATGGTGGGTAATTCCTCCCTTCCAGAAACTTGAATCCACTTCCTAAACAACATGCCTCTGGAAACTATGAATTTTGATTAAGGACGATAATTGCAGTAAGGTTTCAGGCCTCTTGTTCATAGGGTCTCTATGACCTGTGCTCGACTCGACAGCAATCAAAAATAACAACAACATAGTCATAATTATGCTATTGTTTTCTGTACCCTAAAGTAACAACTGACCCATAGCTGGCCCTTACCTGGGGCTTCAAAGATAACACATTAAGAACAAAGACCACAATTTTCTTCCACAAAGCAGCTGGTGGATTCGAATTGCATGCGTTTGAGTCAGTAATACACGTCCTTACCACTGAGCCACCAGACTTCCACATATAAATATTAGAGAATCATCTTTCAAAATACTGTTTTTTAAAAACAATTTTTCAGCTGTCAGTACTGATCATTGCATATATCTTGTTATCTTTGAATGTTTCCCAGCTACTATAGGCATCAGCTGATAATAATTTGGGTTGTCATAGCTGTTGCGTACTATTGAGTTGGAACCAACCCATAGATGACCCCCCAACAGCTTTTCAGAGGTAGGAAATCCCATAGGAGGAGATTGCTCATCTTTCTCCCACAGAGCAGTTGGTGGATTCTAATACTATGCTTTTGGGTTGGCAGTGCAGCTCCTTGTCACTAGGCTACCAATCTTAGCCTTTTAAAAAATTGCTTTTATTACAATGTGCTTTCCTTAAAAAGCAAATACTCATTTAGCCATAAGTTGCTCTTAATATGCATCTGCATCTGTTTAATAATATAATTTACTAGACACTGAATAGCTGAGAAATACATCCTTCTTGTTTTATTACTGGACCTGAAATTGTTGCTATTAAAATAGACCTTTAAAGTTCAAATTTATGTATCCCTTTGAGTTTTGTATCAAAAACATAGCACACTAGTTAGGAAATTATTAAACGAATGTTCGTCAAATTATGTGCACAGGGCAAATATGGTTCACTGCAAATTTTTATACATAAAGTTTTACAGGAGTACAGCATGCTATTAATTTACACATTTCCCATAGAAGTTTTTGTGATGCAAAGGCAATGAGAGAAGGTATAAATGAAATTTTATGGCATACAGAGCTGAAAATATTTACTGTATACTACCCACATGTCTCAGACCAAGACTGTTTAATTATTGAAGGAGACTTCCCAGAAAACAATAGATTAATTGGTTTGGCGTTCTAGAGTTGTTTTGCAATATATAAGTCATAAAACATGACATGATGGGAAAAGATATGATAAATATAAATCATGTAATATTTAGGAAGGGTGTTCTGGTGGCCTAATGGGTAAGGAGTTGTGTTGTCAACCCAAAGGTAGGTGGTTCTAATCTACCAGCTACTCCTCAGGCAATCTCCCTCCTTATAACTTTATTTCGTTAAGTGCTGTTGAGTCATGTATGTCTAGTTGAGTGAGTGATCCTATGAGCAACAGATCTGAACCCTGTCCTAGCCTGTGCACACTCCTGTCACATTCTAGCCCATTAACATAATCACCGAGTCAATCTACCTCCTTGCAGTTTATAGCCTCAGAAAACCCACTGGAGGGTCAGCTACGACTTGGTTCCAACTCAACAACAATGAGGGAAAAAGAAAAGATATGGAAAGAGTAACAGTATAAGATCTCAGACAAAGAAAGATGATGTAACAGTGGATGAATACATTAGTGGATGAATGAAACTGAAGGCTAAGAAAGAATATATGAAAGCATATTACTGAAACAATGAGCCTCAGTAATGATGATAATGATATGGCAAGGCTAAGCAGCATTTACTTCTGCCATATATAAGGTTGCTACAAGTCACAGCCTACATTGTGAGACCTAACAAAAAGAAAGAATAAAACGAGAACCTGAATATTTGGAAATTCATTTTCTTAATATCATCAGAATGCATATGCCAATTGGGGAACTGTATACCCCTAAGTGAAAGGATCTCTAGTGTAAAATTAAGTTACATGCTGGGCTGTTAGCTGAAAGGTCAGCAGTTCAAATCCACCAGCTGCCTAACAGGAAAAAATAAGGCAATCACTTCCACTTAAGATTCCAGCTTTGTACCAAATGGAGAGTCATCATGAGTTAGGATCAACTTTAACTTGGATTTTAAAATGTAGGTATTATGCTTAAATGAGTATATTTGCTTTTTGAGGACAGCACACTGGATTTTGGTTATGGATTTCGAAGGTATAAGGATATTTTATTTTAGATTAGAAGGTTAAATTATAAATACATTAGCTAATAGGTGAAGTCCCATTAGTCTTCAAAATACGATTTCTTAGTAGAAATATTTCCATCTGTGTTTAGGTGTTGCCTAATTAATTTTGGTTCAGAGACCCTAAGAGACAGAACAGATTTTTTTCTTTGTTTATTAAGATGTTTTTAATTTGACCAGTTGTGAAGTTTGTGGGTTTATTTTTGGTTTTGGGGGGTTGCTTGTTTTTTAATTGTGCTGTAATTCATGCAGTAATGACTAATTTTCAATAGTCATTGTCACAAATCCCCTTAATTTTCAGCAAGTTGTAGTATTTGCATATCACCAGTTGTTAAGGAGCTTTCCTCTCATTTTGATTCTACAATCTTGTTTATAAAGGTTATCTTTCAGATAATTTGTCCGGTTTAAAGATTGAATAAGTATGTAGAAAAATATTTAACCCAGATACTTTTCCTTAATTTAAACCATCTCTCTCTCTGCTGTGATTGAACAACTGTCTCTTGACCTATGTAGGTATTTTGCATGAGCACAATTAAGTGTTCTGGAATTCCCATTCTCCACAGTGTTATACACAATTTGCTGTGACCCACACAGTTAAAAGCTTTTCATAGTCAATAAAACACAGTTACAGGTATTTCTGGCAGTCCATCCGACCTCAGCAAAGATAGTCCTTGTTCCACATCTTCTGAAAACTCTGATAGTTCTCTGTATTTGGCTCAAACCATTTAAAAATTATCATCACTAAGATTTTACTTTCTTATGATGCTTATAACATGATGATTTTACTTCTACTTGATCATCTTACATTGGAATGGTAAAAAATCTAAATCTTACAATCTATTGGCCAAATTCACTAGTTTATAAATATCTTTGCCCATACAACTGTGCAGCTCTGATATGCATTTATTTGTTGAAAAAATACAGTTGGGATATTGTTAGTACATGGAGTATTCTTTTTCTACAATGTTTTAAGTGAAATTTAGACTTCATCCTTCAGTGTCATTGTCCTTGATCATATGCTGCTGCTTGAAGTGACTGCTCATTGATCAACTCTTGTCACAGGACTCTATATATTTCTCCCATTTACTTTTTGGTGTCTTATATAATTCAGTACTTTGCTCATTGTACTTCTCAATGTCTGAAACCATAGATTTTTTTTTTCTTTCTTCAGTTCCTTTAACTCAACAAATGTAGGAGGTTCTATTTTAGGTGTTTGCATGTTTCATTATAATTTTCTTTGCCTTAATAAACTACCCTTTAAAATCTATTCATCTCTCTTCATCGTTTGTTCCATTCACTTTCTTCTGAAATACATATTGGTCTTTTCTTTCTTTCCAGTTCTTTTCCTAAAATTATGATTTTTCTAATTAAATTTTATTAATTTTAATGAACATTTACAGAGATTTTGGGTTTCCATTCATTCATTGTTGCACTATTTTCTCTACCTCCCCAGTTTGTTCCTCTTCCCCGCCCCCGAAAGTCTGTTTTAATTGTCCCATTGCCACAGTGCTTGTCAAAGCCAGTTCTGATTAATCTCCTTTGTCAGTGTATCCTTTGCCATTCCCTATCTCTCCACCCTGAGAGAGACTTCACCTGATTCATAAGGAAAAGGGGATGGCATATTCTCCTGGCTACTTCCTGCTGAAAAGGGATGCTGTAGGTTTCAGGGTGAAGATCTTCTCTCACTACTCTAAAGGGCCCCTTTGGCAGTAGGAAACACGTAGACTATTATGGAGATTGATTTTGGAATTTAGATGCACTGTTATCAATTGTGCTTAGCCGTACATGTTCATATCCTTGAAGATGTATCATGGAAGTGTTGCAGCCTAGAAGACACAAATTTAACTAACAAGTTAAAAGTACATGAGTCAAAAATTAAAAAGCAATAATATTCTAAGTAGAGGTTCTGATAGTGGCACAAATCAAGTTACAGAGGGAAGGTAGTTCTTAAAATAAAAGGCCTATAGACTAGCACTTTTTCTATTATAGTATAAAGATTAGGAATCACAAGATGTAGAGGCTCAACTATGTTATTTATTGTTCTTAAGTCCTGGTGCAAATTCCACTGGGTTGTTTTACAGCTCGGAAGTCCGCATGCAAGGCAGAGGTGAAGTAAGGAAACTGCTTACGTGGTTTTCCGTCATTTCCAACAACTAAGAAATAGTGAGAAGAGTTGGGACCTCACAAGGCTTTTAGGACCAAATAGTAGGCTCTTGTGTCCAGGAGAAAATTAATATACTTACCAGTAATGTTAATGCTTACCCACAGCTCTTCTGGGAGGATCTAAATCGTTGAAGCATCCTTCTTTGTTTCCAGCTGGGAGCTGGGGCCTGTCAGTCCTGTCAGCCACGAGGACCTGATGTGTGAGCCACCCTTGACCAAGTGTCCTTCAGAGACACACTTAAAGCAAGTGAGCGGGAGCTTCCTTGCCTATCTGTCTGTGGCTCTCGTCTGTGACACTGTCTACTGAAGTGGCCCAGCTTTCTACAGTGGAAGCAATTCTGACCTCCTTTATTACTTTTGGGTGGCATTGTTTATGAGTAAGACTTCCTTTTCCTAACACAGGCCCTAAATTGGCAGCAATAGCTGCCCCAATAATTTTGGCCATTCTCTGGTCTTTTCTCTTCCCTCTAGATCCCAGTTGTTAAATCTGAAATTGTTTTATATTGGCTTGCTCACAAATTCATGTATATTGTGTTTAACACTATTCTTCATTCATATTGTGTTTCTTAGAATCATTGCTATGCATTATGTTTTATAAAATCAAGTACCATTAGACCTTGCTCATCATTACCCAATCTTTTCAGGTCCCCAAAGGATCCTTCCCACTTCCTTCACCCTCACTCTCCACCCACCAAAGTGTGAAACCCTGCGTTTTCTCCCCAAGCCATCCTCACCCCTCTGCTTTACTCCCCTTTCCCCACCTGGGTCCCCATGTTTTACTAGTTATCCCTTTATTTTTACAATAATGGTCTTACACAGTTTATGAGACAGAGTTACTTCACTCAGCATAATGCTCCCCAGTGTCTTCCAAGTTATGTAGTATTTTTCTAAAGCATTGATTTCTTTATTTATAATACCTGTGATGTTATTCAACAACTTGTTTACTCTTCCATCATTAGTATTTAACTATTCAAATTACTCTTGAGATGTTCTTTAAGTTCAAGTGAGATATACTTAAGGTCATAATTTGGCTCTCATGTACATGTTTCCATTTTCTTCAGTTTCATTTTTCATTTGTGTATGAGCAATTGATGATCTGTTCCTCAGTTGATTCCTGGCTAGGCTCTGATTAACCTCAAGGAGATAGATTGAGAGTGACAGCACCAATGGACGTAAGCATTGCAGATATTGTGTGAATGATGCAGGATCGGGTATAGTTGTGTTCTGTTGTACATAGGGTCAGTACGGACGCCATTAAAAATGAAATGTCACCGACAAGAAGACTAAAAGAAGCTCAACATATCCAATTTTGTATAAGGGAAAAGTTACTTTCTTCTTCTTCTACTTTTTTAAAATTTTCCCCCCATTTACCATCAAATTAGATTCATCTGGTACAGGAAGAGTTTGCCCCTCTTTCTCCAGCAGAGCATCTGGTACATTCAAATGCCTTCAGGATTGCAAGGTGGCTTCTTGCCACTAGGCCACCAGAGCTCCCAAAAAGTTACTTTCTTCAAAGCATATTTATATATAAATTTTTCTCTACATGTCAAGATATTAATCACACAAAAATTTAAAATTATAAATTACCCCACTTACTGCAATTACTATTTAAGTCTATAGTAAAAGTGATATTTTGGTGTTTCTCCTTTCAAATTGTTAATTCACCATATAAAGCATTTATTTTACTCAAAATGGTCATTATGGAATTCAAGCTATATAATTTCTCTTTAAAACCAAACAATCATCTTATTTAAAGCATGAATGAGTAGATTAAATTAGAAATAACTAATTAAGTTAAAAACTCTCCATTTGTTTAAGACTGTTTTGTTTCCCCTTCTCTTTTTTAAAAAGTGTATTTTATCACTTTTCACTCCAGGTTTCTTATTATTCTCTTTTAAATGACTGGGGCCATTTCTGACTTAGTAAATGGAAATATGATCAATAATAAAAAGGTTATCTGTAATTCAGGCTACAAGTGATAAAACTGTAGGGGTCACGGTCCGTAGAGACTAGAAATAAAATTGGAAAAAAATAATAATAAAGATTTCTAGACATGTGGCTATTCAAAGAAGACCAAGAGCTTCCAGTTGCTGAGAAATCAAATTGATGACCAGAAAATAAGATCAGATTAAGAAATATGAGGTTGGTAGGGCTTTCAGAGGCATAGATAGGGGAAACTGAAATATATTTTTAGCGGATTATGAAGGGTCTGGGAACGGATAACTCTGAAATCCTTTTACACTACATCACAATGTGTCACATATTCCTAGAGAAACTCAATTACCAAACATCCCAGACAACATGAGGGGCTTTTGTTGAAGTGATAGAAATTTTGAAAGTGACATGCAATGCTAAATTGGCTTTCAGAGTTCACAGAAGTATTTTATGTAGGTGCAGACCCTGATTTTCTTCAGCACAGGAAACTCATATCTACAGACAAGTACCTGAGATCTGTGAAAAGGAATTAAATAGATAAAGTTTAAAATTGCTCTGGGTCTTAAAATGGATGTAGACAAGTGTTTGTATTTGTATTTATTTCAGGGGTTTTGTCTTTAGTTTTCCTCAACTTTAATTTACCTCAGAGAAACATCTAATAAGAACTAATCATAAGTAAGCATAAATAAACATTATTAAACTAATCATAAGTAAGACAGAAGTAAACAGGATAAAAAAAGATATGTGCTAAAAGGATTGTTTGCCATGGATACCACGGGGAGAGATTTCTTAGGAGCTTGGGAAGTTGGTTTTTTGTTGTTGTTTTTTATTTTTTTCCTTCTCTTAAAAATCTTTTGACAAAAGAAAATAGAGAAATATTCTATTATGTTGCTGTTGTTGTTCAGTTAGGAACCAACCAATAGCTAACCCTCCAGGGAGTTTTTGGAGGCAGTTAATTACATTGGAGGAGATTGTTCTTCCTCTGTAGAACAACTGATAGATTAAAATTATATGCCATTACGATTGCACTGTAGCTGGCCTAGGCACACAACTCCCTTATACTTACATTGTTGTTGTTGTTGTTGTTGTTAGGCATTTTCGAGTTGAGTACACCTTAAGAGATTTTATAAACTGACCTGAACCTTGTCCTATCCTGTGCCATCCTCATCATCTCTGACACACACGAGCCCACTGCTGAAATCATTGTGTCATTTCATCTCCTAGGAGGTCTTTCCTTTGCTAATTCTCC
>NW_006399848.1:3691923-3722089 GCF_000299155.1 Elephantulus edwardii
TGTAAGCACAATTCTTTACTCGCTAGGCCTTAAGAGCTAATACAGTAACATATAAATTGAGCAGTTGTTGTTGTTGTTGTTGTTGTTATGTGCCATCGAGTTGCTTGCGACTCATAGCAACCCTATGTACAACAGCCCTAAACTCTATTCTGTCCTGTGCCCATCTCACTGTCTCTGACACACTCATCCCGATTGCCCCAGTCACCGAATCAATCCATCTTCTAGAGGGCCTTCCCCTCCTGCGCCGTCCCCCCATCCTCACAAGCATGTCCCTTTCCAAGAACTGGTCTTTCCTTACAACATGACCAAAGTATATCACACGAAGCCTCAGAGTCCTTGCCTCCAAGGAGCAGCCCGGTTTA
Organism: Elephantulus edwardii; assembly: GCF_000299155.1. Classification (NCBI taxonomy): domain Eukaryota; kingdom Metazoa; phylum Chordata; class Mammalia; order Macroscelidea; family Macroscelididae; genus Elephantulus; species Elephantulus edwardii. The sequence continues at coordinate 3,692,286 of NW_006399848.1, forward strand.
ACCCTCTCCAAGATGAGTCTGTTTGTTTTCTTAGCAGTCCATGCATTTAGTATGGAATTATTCCAACTCAAATAACTATCTTATGATGTAGGGACTTTTGTTATTATATAAACTTTTCAGGTGAAGAAATAGAGAATAAAACAGAATATAGTAACTTTTACCACATGTGAGCTGAACTAGGGTTTGTACTTATATACTTCTGGGTCTTTAACATCTATAACATATTACCTCTTGCACACTTCCTTTTCTTGTCTAGTAAATATATTGAATACTGCTAATTGACGTTAAATAGTTACTAAAATGTACTTTGTCCTTATTACTTAACCAAACCATGTTCTAAAGTGTCCACCAACATTACTTTGTTTTACTTACTGAACAACCCTCAAAGGTAGTTACAGCAATTGTTTCCACTTGACAGATGATGGAATTTAGTTCTATAAACCTAACTGGATCTGGGCCAGTGATTCTAAATTCTGACCATGCTTAAAAAATCTCCTGGAAAATTAATTAAAACACATTTTCTTGGTTCCCACCCCAGAGTTTGTGATTCATCAGCTTAAAAATTAATGATGCTGTTAACTGGATGACTACACTTTCAAGAATCTTCCAACTGATGGTATTAACAATCGAATAAACCTTGAAATGTTTTGTGATGTTTATTAAATACACCTTGATTGTTACTGCACCTAAATTTAATCAAACTAAATTGTTTATATACCATGACTAAGGTATTAAAGTCAGGTTCCTAAAAGACATTTGCCTCTAATACTTCAAGATTTACTTAGTATGTATAGTTTGGTGTGAAGGAATAAATTGAATTTCAGTAAAGCTTTCTATGGACTTAATTTTCAAAGCATATTAAATCAGTTTTGGCAAGCATCGCTCTAAGATGAATTAAAGATGCTTTGTTTAAAAAAAAAAAATAGAAAAGTTGAACACTAGTAAATTCCAAACTGATTAAACAATCACCAAACCAAACCTAGACAGTGCCAAGTTATTTGATGCCATATTTTCCCTTTTCTTGAATAAGGAATAATGTCATAGATTATTTCTTGTTCTCCAATATCCTTTCATTGTTATTGTTGCTATGTGCCATCGACTTGCCTGCGACTCATAGTGACCCTAAGCACAACAGCCCTAAACTCTGCTCAATCCCGTGCCAATCTTATTGTCTCTGACACACCTAACCCCATTACCCCAGTCATTGAATCAATCCTCTCATCAAGGGTCTTCCTCTATTATGCTGTCCAACCACCCTTCCAAGAATGATGTCCCTCTCCAAGGACTGGTCCCTCTTTGCAACATGCCCAAAGTATGTCAGACAAAGTTTCAGAATCCTTGCCTCCAAGGAGCAGCCTGATTTAACCCTCTCCAGAACAAACCTGTTCATTCTCTTAGCAGTCCATGGTATATTCAATACTCTTCTCCAGCACCACAGTTCAAAGGCATGAATTTCTCTATCATCCTTACTCATTGTCCAGCTCTGATACACAGCAAGTAAGTCCGGAAACCCTATGAACTTGGAGAGAGGATGAAAGGCACCCAAGCGTCAAGGACTCTCCTTCATAGGGTCGCTATGAGTCGCCTGCGACTAAACGGCACTTAACAACAATAACATCAACAGAGAGAGAGAGAGAGAGAGAGAGAGAGAGAGAGGAGAGATCAGCTGGCCCAGCGAAAATGATGTGACCAAGACAAAAGTGGGTAACTTTTAGTTCGCGGCCCTCAGGCCAGTCTTTCATTGTTTTTGTTCAGACATTCCTCTAGGTTGTATAGCCCTGGTGTACAAGTTGCCGTCCCGTGGTCACTTGTGGTTGCTGTGAGGCTGAACACTGTGACACGGTTGTGTCAAATGCGTTAATGGTTGGCTACCCAATGCGGACTGAGAGTGGCCTCCGGAAACCCTATGAACTTGGAGAGAGGATGAAAGGCACCCAAGCATCAAGGACTCTCCTTCATAGGGTCGCTATGAGTCGCCTGCGACTCGACGGCACTTAACAACAACAACAACGGCCTGGATCAGGCACAACTTAGTCTCCAGAATTACATCATTGCTCTTCAGTACTTTGGAGATGTCTCTGACAGTAAACTTTCCCAGTGCAACTCATCTTTTCAGTCCCTGCATGTTGGTACCAAGAGTTTTGATTGTGAAGCCAAGCAAAGTAATTTACCCTAGATTTTATCTAAGTGCTTGGCAACAATTAAATAGTAATTTCTTACACTCCTTTGCATGTAAGCATGGAATTGAGGATAAATTCTAATCAGTGGGATTCAAGTAAATTGAAACTCAACACCAAGAAAACAAAGGTTCTCATCACTGGGCCGATTGGTACATCATGATCAATGGGTAAGAGACTGAGATTGTTAACAACTTCATTTTGCTTGGCACCACAATCAACATTCTTTGTACTGGCAGCCAAAAAAAATCAAAAGATAAATTGCATTGAGAAGGCTCCTGTCAGGGACCTCTCCAGAGTACTGAAGAGCAATGGTGTCAGTGTGGAGACTAAGGTGTGCCTAATCCAGGCCAGGGTCTTCTCATGGTCTTGCTATACAACAGAAAACTGGATAATCACTGGGAAGATAGAAAGATAATGGATATCTTTGAGCTGTGGTGCTAGAGAAGAGTATTGACTATACCATGGACTATTAGAAGAGAAAAAACAGGTTCATGCTAGGTGGAACCAGGTTGCTCCTTGGAGTCAAGGATTCTGAAGCTTTGTCTGACATACTTTGGGCATGTTGCAAAGAGGAACCAGTCCTTGGAGAGGGACATAATGCTTAGGAGAATTCTCTGTGAGATGGATTGACTCAATGATGGAGGTAGTGGGGATAGTGTGTCAGAGATGAGAAGATTGGCTCAGGATAGAACAGGGTTCAAGGCTCTTGACTATAGGGTAGCTATGAGTTGCAAGAGACTCAATGGCACATAACAATTTCTAGAACCTTTCATTAAAGAAAGTAGGTTGCTCTTTCACCTTACTTTCCCATCTTCATCTCTTGTGAATTTGTTTTTTTCTTTAGCTTCAGTTTGAACTTGCATATGAGTAGCTGATGGTCTGTTCTATAATCAACACATGTTCTAGTTTCCACAGCTGATACTGAGCTTATTCAATGATTCCTTCCATAGATGTAATCAATCTGATTCCTTTGTAAACCATCAGGTGAGATCCATCCATGTGTATAGTCGCCATGTGTTTCTTATAAAAGGTATTTGCAATGAATAAAATCATTGATTGTATAAAATTCTATCATTCTAAATCCAGCCTTGTTTCTGCAATCTTGCACAGGTCCACAATCAACATTTTTTTTGTACTAGCAATCAAGAAACCAAACTATGAATTGGATTAGGTAAATCTGCTGCCACGGACCTCTCCAGAATGCTAAATGAGCAACACTGTCAGTCTAGAGACTAAGGTGCACCTGATCCACACCATGATCTTTGCAATTACTTGCTACACATCAGAGAGCTGGACAGTGACTAAGGGTGACAGAAGAAGAATTGATGCTTTCGAGTTGTGGTGCTTGAAAAGAGCATTGAACAGACAATGGACTGCAAAGAGAACAAACAGGTCTGTCCTTGGAGGCAAAGATTTTGAAGCTCCATTTGACATATTTTGGTCATGTTACCAGAAGTGTCCAGTCCTTGGAGAAAGACCTCATGTTTGGAAGGACAGAGGGACAGCACAGAAGAGAGACTGAATGACATGGATTGACACAGTAACTGTGGTAATGGAGGTGTTGTATCAGAGGCAATGAGATTGGCTCAGGATGGAGCAGGGCTTAGCAATATTATGCATAGGTTCACTATGAGTCACATTTAACTCGACAGCACTCCCATTGCCAGCAAGACTCCACTTCTGTCCAAGCTCCAACATATATTTTCTACTTGTGTTGATTTCCCAATGCTACTGTGACCCAAGTACTGCAAGTCAATGACTTTAAAGAACAGCAATTTTCTCATAGTTCTTGTGGATAGAAGTTCAAATTGAGATCTTCACCATCATAAGGATGTCTGAACATTCTTCATTTATTATTCCCCTTTTTTTCTTTACTTCTTTTCCCCCATACTGTATTGCATTTGGGAAAGTCTGCTGTCAGAGACCTCTCCAAAGTACTGAAGAACAATGATGCCAGTCTGAGACTAAGGTGCACCTGATACAGGCCATGGTCTTTGCAATCACTTTCTATACATCAGAGAGCTGACAATGACTAAGGAGGATAGAAGGAGAATTGATGCCTTTGAGCTGTGGTGTTGGATAAGAGTTTTGAATATATCATGGACTGCTAAGAGAACAAACAGGTTCATCCTAGAGAGGGTTAAATCAGGTTGTTCCTTGGAGGCAAGAATTCTGAAGCTTCGTCTGACATACATTGGACACATGTTACAAGGAGGGACCAGTCTTGGAGAGGGCCATCATGCTTGGGAGGATTAAGGGACAGAGCAGGAGAGGAAGACGCTCAATAAAATGGATTGATTCAGTGACGGAGATAATGAGAGTAGGTGTGATTGGCACAGGATAGAGCAAGGCTGAGGACTGTTGTACATAGGGTCGCTATGAGTTGCAGGTGACTCAATGCCACATAACAACAACAATAACATATGTGAGTATATCTCCTTTCATAATTCACAAATTACTACATTGCACATCCATCTTAAACTGCTGAAATATTATCTTGTTGTTAGGTGCCATCATGTTGAGTATGACTCATAGCAACCCTCTCCTGTGTCATCCTCAAATCTCTGACACACTCAAGCCCATTGCTGCTGTCACTGTCAATACACTTTATTGGCACTCTTCCTATCCTTTGCTGTCCCACTGTGTTACCAAGCACGATGTCTCGCTCCAAGGAACAACCTCTCCAAATAACATGCCCAAAGTATATGAAACAAAACTTCACTGTCTTTATCTCCAAAGAGCACCCTGTCTGCATTTTCTCCAATATATTTTTATTCTTTTAGCAATTCATGGTATCTTCAGCACCCTTCTCGAACACCACAGTTCAAAGACATCAATTCTTCTTTCATTCTTATTCATTTGTCCAGTTCTTGAATGAATAGTAAGTGACTGAAAAGATCATAGCCAGATTCAAACTTAATTCATTGCTCTTCAATAATTTGGGAAGTTCCCTGACTACAAACTTTCCCAGTTCAGTACATCTCCTGATTATTGATACCAAGTATATTGATTGTGAATCCAAGTAAAACGCAGTCATTGAACATCTGTCTTGAAATTGAAGAAAATGAAAATAATTCTACAAAAACCAACATATGATCTTAAGTGTATCTTCCCTGAATTTTAAAATCATCTTCACTATAGATTTAAAACATTCCAATTGTGGGATAACATTAAGGATATTACCCATGAAGAGAGCAAAAGATGACTAAAATGACAGAGGATAGATGAAACATCAAAATAGGTATCAGGAGAGACCCTGAAAATTGCACTAGGTGGCCTAGTGGCAAGAAGCTGTGCTGCATGCAATTCCAAAGGCATGGTGTTTGGATCTACCAGTTGCTCCAAGAATGGTCAATCTCCTCCCGTGTGATTAACTGAAACTGACAACCCACCGGAGGGTCAGCTATGGGTGAGTTCCAACTCTACTGGACACAACCACAACAACAATATGATAGTATATTACATTTTGGGCTGGAAAGTAACCTTCTCTTCTCAACTGATTTAATCTTATGGTCAAATTATAAAAGCATGTTGCAGAGATTTCAATAACTATCTGGGGGGACATATTTGAACCCACATATGTCTGAATGCTTCAGCATTATGTCTTTGATGTAGTTTCTGTATTAGAAGACTTTCGTTTGAGCCATAATTTTCTTGTAAGGACTCTGGCATTAAAAGAAAAATCTATCATTTTTTTCTTTTGTAAAAGAGAGTAATATGCATGTGATTCATATAACTTTTTGTGGTTTATACTAGATCCTCAATAAATGTTAGTAATTTCCCCACCTGAACACGAACATTCATTGAGTAAATGTATCTTGTAACTATTTTATTGAATTCAATTAAATGTACAAGCCAGCTCAGCTTTAATCAAATAAGAACGTTACTTATCAAATCTCTTTAAATTCCAAATACAGAAATACTTTTCTATGAATTAAATATTTTTATCTAAAGACCTCTGGAGTTAACAAGTAGCACATCCATTATTATCAGTTACACAGAGATAATGGAAAATGATGTAAATGTTCTTACAAAGAAAAAGTCCATTTCCAAATGAAAATGATCATCAGAAACACAAATGTATAAATATGTCTGAACAAAGACAAGCAGGTAACTGACCAACAACTCAGACTCTTGATAAAATAAATGGCTGATAACATTAATAATTAACTTTTTGCTGCAGCCAAAGCTTTCTCCTTTAGATGTAAAACAGGAGCTCCCCATTCATGAAACTGTGTAGTACTAGTAGGGAGTACTGGTGGCCTAGTGGTAAGAACCTGCATTGTAATCCCAAGTGCACGTGGCTCAGATGCACCAGCTGCTCCACAGAGAAGTGTGGGTAATCTCCTCCTAGACAATGAACTGCCTCTGAAAACCAGCTGGAAGGTCAGAAATGGATCAATTCCAACTGGACAGTACTCAACAACAATAGTAATTACGATGTACTGAAAAGATTTTTACAAATTATTGTATTTGAAGGAAGAGACACTTCCCTAGTAAAAAAAAAAAAAGAATCTATCTGAAGCTCTCGCTCACTTCTAATAAAAAAGCCAAGTGTATTAAAAATACTTGTATTCCACAAGAGAATAAGAATAGAAAATTGGAGGAAAATAGCAGTATTTGTGGTATATTTACAGGAAATGGATTAAAAGCTTCATTGGAAGTGATACAAACATCTTTGAGTCCTTCAGGAAGATAAACTATAGAGAAAGGAATTGACCGTCAGGTCTGAGTAAAGAACACTGACATTTGTGTACGACCTGGGGCATTTCAAGCTTTTAGATAAGGAAACACATTTCACTGTTCACTAAGCAACTTAACCCACATCACTTTCTGAATCCAGTATATGCTCTCAAATAGTCCCTGATATAAAGCGTGAATATGATTCTTAAAGAGAGCAATCAGTTCTTTCAGATGACACAATTCTCTCATTACTTAAGAAAATTGTTATCCCGTGCCATTGCACTGAATATGACCCATAGTTACCCATTAAACAAAAGATCTGAACCCTGCTCTGTCCTGTGCCATCTTCACACTTCCTGACACACATGAGCCGATTGCAGCAGTCACCATATCAACCTGGTTGAAGGTCTTCCTCTCTTTCTGCAACCCTCCACCCTTTCTAGCATCATGTCCTTCTCCAAGGCATAGCCCTCCCTAGCAACATTTCCAAAGTACGTGAGGAAAAACCTCATCATTCTTGCCTGCAAAGAGCACTCCAGCAGCACCTTCTCCAAGACCTTTTTCTCTTGTTCGTCCATGGGATGTTCAGTGCTCTTCTCAAACACCACAATTCAATGGCATCAATTATTTTTATATCATTCTTATTTATGAAAGTATTACTCAAGAAAGCAGGGCCCTATTTAATGAATTTGCTAAACATGTCATAAGCAGACTGTGACAGAAATTGAATGCAAAAGGAACAAATAGGCTATTTGTCCAGTTTCATTTCCCTTTTATTCAGAAATAAAGCTGTGCATTAATACACAAAAATAATTGACAGAGAATTTCATAACACTTTGCTTTTCCATACATACCATAGGGACTTTCAGTTCATGATTATAGAGTCAGGAGACGTACCATCTAAAGATCAAAATTTCAGAATATTAAGCCCAAGATGAATATAAAATAAAAGTGATATTGGAATTTATATAGTATTTTACACTTATTAAGTAAGTGGCCTATTCCCGTAAGATTACAATTTAGGAAGCTAATGGGACAATTGCTGTTACATATACTGGAAGTTAAACCACTGGCATTTCAAGAGCCAGAAGAGTCACTCATACTGGACAGGTTTTAGCAGAACTCCCAGATTAAGACTGAATAGGAAGCTGGATTGGCCATCCAACTCTGAAATAACAGGATTCTGAGAACCCTATGAGCAAAAGAGTAGGAGAGTTCGAGAGGTGGAATCCAGTTTGGCAGTCTTTCAAGATAAGGAGAAAAGGCTGCAAGCATCCTTTTTAATTACAGAAGTGTGGAATTTACCAAGGAAAATGACTGCAGGAAAACTAGAAGTTGTGAAAATTGAAATGGAACAGGTGAAGATTGTGATTTGAGGCGTTAGTGAAATGAAATTATTAGCAAGGCCCACTTTGAATCAAGCAATTATATGATCTAGTATGCCAGGTATGAAAATCTTAGAAATGGTTTGCATTCATAATGGCAAAGACAATTTCAAGGTCTATGCTAAAGGACAATGTTCTGAGTTGTAAGATACCATCCATACACATACAAAGACATTGGATAATAATATTATTATTCAAATGTATGCACCAACAACTAAAGCCAAAGTGAAGGAAATTGAGGATTTCTACCAACTTTTGCAGTTTGAAATAACCAAACATAAAACCAAGATGCAGTAATAATTATTGGTAACTATAATGCAATAGTTAGAAAAAACGTAAAATGGAATGATAGTTGCAAAGTATGATCTTGATAACATAAATTAAGCTAGTCATAGAATGCTTGAATTTTGTACATTCAATGATTTCTTCATCACAAATACCTTTAAAAAAACATGAAAGAGGACTTTACACATGAACCTCACCTGATGAACTGCACAGGAATCAGATTGACGACATCTGTGGAAAATATCACTGTAGAAGTTCCAGATAAACATTTAAAACTAGGCCAAGTGCTGACTATGAAACAATTATTCCTGTGCAAATTCAAGTTGAAGCTGAAGAAAAATAAGTCCATAAGAACCATATACAGCCTCGAGCCTATCCCACCTGAATTTAAAACCATCTCCAGAATAGGAACACCAATGATCAAAAACCAGATGAGTTATTGAATGACATCAAAGATAATATCCATGCTGAGAGCAAAATGTCAATACAAAGACAAAGGAAGTAAAGACCTAACTGGAGAACAGAAGAGACTGAATATTGCACTAGAGCATATAAAGGCCAAAACAAAGGAGAGAAATGCAGAAGTTAAAGAGAGGAATAAAAGATTTCAAAGGGCAGCTCAAGAAAACAAAGCTACGTTTTATGATGGAATGTAAAAAGAACTGAAGATACAGAATAAAAAAGGAAGAACTCACTCAGTGATTGTTAAGTTTAAAAAAAATGGAAAAGTAAATTTAAGTCTTGAACTCCAATACTACAGGCAAAATCTTGAATAATCCAGGAAGCATCCAAAAAAGATTGAAGGAATACACAGAGTCACTGTACCAAAAAGAATTGATTGATACTGAAAAATTCCAGGAAGTATTGAATAAAGCAAGAGTCAATGGTAATAAAGAAGTTCAAACTGCACTGAAAGGATTGGCAAAAAGTGAGGCCTCAATAATCAATAAGATATCAGTAGAGAAATTTTGAGGAAAACTGCTTGGCCTATTTACTTGAAGAGATCCATATTTGCTCTTATTGCCAAAAAGTAGAAAGGTTGAAATTATCTAACAATACTATTACTATCACATGCAAACAAAATACTATTGAAGATCATCCAAAAACAATTAGCACAGTGCATTGACTGAGAACTGACAGAAGTCAGTCTAGGTTTAGAACAGGATGTAGCACCAGGGATATCATTGCTAATATCAGTTCTGTTTTATTGACTACACAAAGACATTTGACTGCCTGAATCATAACAAATTATGGTTAATATTAACAGAATGGGAACCTCAAAACATTTAATTATGCTCATATGAAAGCTATATGAGACCAAGAGGTTGTTTTCTGAATACAACAGGGAACACTGCATTGCTTTAAAATCAGCAAAAGCATGCATCAGGATTGTATCCTTTCTCCATTCCTAGTCAATCTGTATGCTTAGCAAATCTGTATGCTTAAAATAAAAATCTGAATTCTATGAAGAAGAATGTGCCATCAGGGTCAAAGGAAGAAATCAACAATCTGTATTATGCTGATGATGCAATCTTGCTTGCTTAAAATGAGGAGAGCTTGAAATGCTTGCTGCAAAAGATCAAAGAATACAGCCTTCAATATTGATTGCATCTTAACATCAGAAGATAGAAATTCTCACACTTGAGTAATAAACAACATCATCACTGAGAAAAGATTGAAAATGTCAACTACTTCACTTTCCTTGGATCCATAATCAGCACTCTTGATCCAGCACTCGAGATATTAGAAGACATATTGCATTGGGCAAGTTCTCTATCATACACTTTTCCAAATTAACGAAGAGAAGGTGTCAGTTTGAAGACGAAAGTATGCCTGATTCAGGCCATGGTTCTTTAAATTACTTGTTATGCATCTAGAAGCTTGACAGTGAACAAGGTTGACAGAAGAAGAATGGTTCCCGTTCAGCTGTAGTGTTGGAAAAGAGTGCTAATTATTCCACGGACGGCCAAAAGAACAAAGAGATAGGACTTGGGGAAAGTGCTCCTCAAGGATGATAGAGCTTCATCTCACATACTATGGGTGTATTGCTAGGAGAAGCTATTCTTTGGAGATGGAGACTGAGGGTCAGCAAAGGAGAAGACCCTTGACAACATGGATGGACACTATGACTGCAGCAATGGACTCAGGTGTGCTAGAGATGAAGATGGCACAGGACAGGGTCAGATTCAGATCTGTTGTTCAAAGGGTTGCTATGAGCTATACTTCACTCAGTGGCACCTAACAACGTCAATGGGACAGTTATACTTTTTTCTTATAGTGTTTTTATGATTTGGATTCACATCTATGACATATGCAGTTGTCGTTGTATACCGTCGAGTTACTTGCAACTCATAGTGACGTTGTGTACAACAACTCTGAACCCTGCTCTATTTTGAGTCAACCTCATTGTCTCTGACACACTTACACCCATTACCCTAGTCTGACAACTGTTCCTAATCCTTTGTGTTTCCATAACTGAGGTCTCAGTCTCAGTTGCAGTATCTGCTAGCCTACTCTAAGTCTGCTCTATTTATTGTATACAGGATTTTCGAAGCCCCGTTACTTCAAAAGCGGACGGCCAATCCTTCCTTGTCATATTTTCAACCTGATTACTTCTCATCATCATCCTCATGAACCGATACAGAACAGGCATTACTACCATTTCAAAGAGGAGGGATTGAAGATTGTGAGGTTAAAAGAAACACCCAAAGCTAAATTTTTTAGCAATAAAATTTGTGGCACACCAACCTAGGTACAGTTCTCTAGCATTTAAATTATGTCTCAAACTCAAACTCACTGCCATCTTGTTGGACCCATAGCCAACATTCACTGAGTTGCTGAAGCTGTAAACAGAGAAGAAAGTCCACCTCTTACCTCTCAGAGCAGCTCATAGATTTGAACCACTGGAGCCAAAGACTTGGGTGGAGCATAACAGCCTAAGTGCTACACCATCAGAGCTACAAGCTGTGTTAACATTGTCCATAAATCACCCACTATCTATTATGTTATGAACACAAAATCTCAGATTTAAATATTTTTGAAGTTTTATCTCAAAGGAATTAAAATTGTTGTGCTTTAAGTACATTATTGTATTTCAGCCTGAGTAATACCAAGCATGATTTTCCCTTTTGGTTGTTCCATATCAGGTCTTTGCTCATTTTGTCATAATAACTTTGTTTTCTCAAGCTGTACTTTGAAAGCTCTTTCTTTTCTCTATCATTTCTTCCCTATGTTTTGATTTCTTTATATCTAGTCCTATATTTTTAAAAATTCTGTAATATAACACATAAAAACCAAAAATTAACCATATTGCTCCTTTGTTTTTAAGGATAGCATATCAATGATGAAAGTTTTGTGCTTATCCCATGCTTGCGTTTTCATAGGGGACATACCATCTTCCTATGGAAACTTTTAGAAACATACTTGGCTGTGATTTTTCACTTTTTTATTGTTGTTATCATTGTTCTGAAATTCAGGAGTACATATATGTGAAGCATCCTTCATTTACTCTTCCAATACTTATATAGCCAACTTATCTGAAATCTTTTCTAAAATATTAACACAAGTGTTTCAATTACGACACAAGCTTCTCCATGAGAAATTACATCAACTACAGGATGTGAGTAGAGAGATGTGGCTCTTTTAGGACATGTTACCAGTTAGTGACATGATACCAGTTGTTTTGTAAAGGAAAATTAAGGAAATTTTGTAATAAATCAAATATGAGAGTTTATTATTATCAAGAACTTTCTCAAAATATTATTTTAAGAAATGGAGAATTCATTATCTTCCAGATTTGGAAGTATGACTGTGTAAAAAGTCAAGTTGTTAACGCCTCTGTATTTTTGAATGAGAGATATCTTAGTAAATTCATAGCACCAAGCAAGTACATGCCAAAGTCAATATGAAATGGGGGAAAAAAATCTATCTATATATTAAAAAGGATGCATTGAAAGAATCTAATTCACAATTGAAATAGAAAGGTAGACTTTGATCCTGAATCAAGACAATTGTCTCCATAGTCCAAATAGCCTGGCAATGGCTGAGCACATGATCACCAAAGATAAAGTACAACATCCCCAGCAGTATTTTCTGAATGGCAGTCACAGGACCCAGATACCAGCCTTTCACTAGCAGCAGGATCTGACTCACTGGCAGGCTTTTCAAACAGTTTCTCTGGCAGCTTTGAAGTTGTCTCTAAGTCAGTTATGCGATTAGGCTCTACAGGGAGCCAGGTTTGCTTATCTTCTTCTATGCCACATCTTTGGACAATGCCACTTCTTTCAAAGGCAGGTAACTGCATTTGGGCCCACCAGTTTTCTAAGAATGAAATATCCATTTTGTTAAACTGAAACACCATCAGTTTTCCAGAATATATTTGTCTAAGCAAAAATGCAGGGTGGCCAGCAAAAACAGGTTTATTAAACTTTGATCTGTGTACCTGGTTCCCATTGCCATTTCAAAGCCTCCAAAGATTCTTTACTTTGTCTAACTTTAAGTCACCAACCATCTTCTCTAGGATCCTTCGAAAACTGTGTCAATGGAGGGAAGAAACACTTCCAAAAGAGCAGAAGATAAAGAAAGATTAAGAATGGTAGGGGGTATGTCTTTCCACCCTATATTAATTAGACATTTTACTAATGTGCTGTTGTTGTTTGTTGTGTGCCATTGAATTGAACTGACCCATAGCTTACCTTCCTCTGGTTTTCTGAGGCAGTTAATAACACGGGAGGAAATTGCCCATCTTTTTCCTGTGCAACAGCTTTGGAATTTGAACTGCATGCCTTTGGGATTACAGCACAACTTCTTACCACTGGGACACTAGAGTTCCCTGTATTAATGCATAGACCATGAAAACAGATTTGGTGAAAATGTGTGATTCACCCAAGAAGGGTTAATGTTCTGGAGGTAAGTCAACAACAAATAACCTGTTTTATTAACATGCTAACCTGTCCCTTTCTCTTTGCATTCATACCTCTACACATGGGAAGCATGGCTAGAATTGCTGGAAAGACAATGAAGCTTTCTAGGCAGGAGACTTCATTTCATTTCTGTTTTGTCAGAAACATCCATGACAATGAATTCTGATTTTACTCTAGCAAATTTGAATATAGATACCAGAACAAAGTGAACAAATTCCAAAAACGCTCCAACAAAACAAGATAATATTGTTCCCTGATTGAAGAGTTTTTACCATACGTGGATTTGGATCCTGTTCTCATAACCTGTTTCCTAGTCTATTACATTTAATTCACAGATTTTTTTTTCTTTCTCCCTATTATTGAGTGTTATTTTAATTTTTTTTTAAATATAGTAGGCTTAACTGAATTGATTTTGCCACTTACTTGGGACCCTGATAAGATCAAACATACTGTTATTATGCTAATGATATTCAGAGTAAGAAAACTAGATTCTATTTTTAAAAACTTAAAAGGAATGAGAAGGAATGTTTGGGGCATTAAAGTTTCATAGCTTATTGTTGTCACTGCCACAAACACAAATGAAGTGTCTAGGCTGCATGTAGACCCACAAGGAGCTGGAATGGCACAGTGGCTATGCAATGTCTCATCAGTATTAAGAACCGTGAGGATACTGCAGGAGCAAGCATTGTCTTGTTCTGGTGAGCGTAGGATTGCTATGAGTCAAGACGGAAAAGTGAATCTCAAAACAACAAGGTTACAGATGAAAGAATACCTATTTAAAAGACAATGTCACATTGAAAATATAATGACTTGATCATTTCTTTTACCAGTAAAAATCATTCTCCCCTTATTTTCCAGGGACTTTCTACACAGAATCTACACATCTTTGATAATTTTTTTTTCTTTTAATTTGGGTGACAATCAATCTGAAATAAAATAATACCACATTGATTCTCTTCAGCTCTCTGTATTGTTGAACTGCATAATATTTTTTATGATTTTCTGAACATTCTGCTCTCTTTTCTCATCTGGCAAAGTGGCCCTGCCTGTTTAGAGCAGAGGTGGTTCTCGTTGGCTGCAAGGACGAGAGCAGGTGTGTTCAATCTCAGGATCCTCCCTCCTTAGCCAAGGATACCGAGAAAATTACGAATGAGACAGACTTGATCTTCTGCCAGAGGAGACAGCACTCATCAATCTTAACCCTCAAACTATTCCCTGTGAGACTTCTCAGTTAGGCCAGCTTGAGAGAAGGCTAACTGGATTTTTTTTTTTTGTCTTTAATGTATTTTTCTGTATTGTAAGAAAGGTCAGGAGGGAATCTGAATGTGAGGTCTTTTGTTCAGCAAACTTTATGACTCCTCAAATAAAAATTTTAGCACTGTAGTAGAGTGTGGAAATTACCAAACAAAGGCATATTTAAAGTGTGGGCTGCAAGTTTAACTTGCTTCTTTCAGAAAATCTTATTTTAACATATGGCTGAAGGGGAGATTTGACAGTAGATTTTTTAGACGAGCACAGTGTGCTTTTCAGAAAGTACTGACCCCAATTTTTAGCATAACATATTCTGGATTGTCTTTCAAAATACTTGAGATGAAAGGAGATGACAGAATTTCATTGTCTGCCTGCTCCACTTTGTTTCTATGATAAATTAAAGAAAAAACATTTATAACAATAACTTTCTTTCCATTTTAAAAGTAAAATTCCATTCCATTTGAAAAGTGGCAATATTAACAAATTTATGAATGAAATCTCTGTCATGGACTGAAATATAGTCACCAATATGGAATCAACTTACCTAAGTCATGGTTCTCAGTATGGTATGGCTGTCTTCCCTTTAGAAGTTAAAATGTAGCTGTTTATGTGTTATAAATCCTAATCTCTGCCTGTGGTAAATGAGACAGAATTAGGATATGAATATTAGATTGTTAAAAGTTCAATTTCAGAGTTTTATGTGACATACTCCAATTCCAGGTTCCAGTGCAATTTTTAAAATCTCTTCTGATATCCATTTTGATGTTTTCCCTTTCCTGTTTTTGCAATCACCTTTTATTTTCTTTATGGATGAAATTCTTGGTATCATCCCACAACTCATCTGGTATTCAATTGTTGATGTTCATTGCCTAAAACCTATTCCTAAGATGATCTTGTAATTCAGATAGAGTTGATTCAAGATCATCTCTTGGTTCCTGTGGACTCATTTTCATTTCTTTGGCCTCAATTTGAACTTGCATATCAGTAATTGTTGATCTGATCCACAGTTCATTCCTGGCCTGGTTTTGACTGCTGATATTGAGTTTCTCCGATAATTTCTTCAAAAAATGTAGTAAATCTGATCTGTATCCAACTCATGAGGTGATATCCGTGTGTAAAGTCACTGTTTGGTGTCTTTTAAAAAGGTACTGCAATGAATATTTTATTGCAAATACAAAATTCAACCATTCTATTTCCAGCCTCATTTCTATCACCAAGGCCATGTTTTGTAAATACTATTCCTTCATCATTGTTTCCCACTTTTGCATTCCAGTCACCAATCATCATTAATGCATCTTGATTGCAAGTTTGGTCAATAAACTTTGGTAAAAAATATTAATTCTTTCCTCTTTGGCTCCAGATGTAGGAGCATATATTTGAATAATATTCACGTTAATGGGTCTTCCTTAAATGTGTATGGATATTATCCTATCACTCACAACATTTTATTCCAGGATAGAGCTTGAAATTGACTTTTTGGCTATGAATGCAAAACCATTCTACTGGTTTTTATTCCCTTTAAGGCATACCATATGATTATCTGATTCATAGTGGCCACAATTTGTCCATCTCATCTCACTAATGCCTAGTATGTTGATATTAATGCATTCCATTTCATTTTTAACAATTTCCAGCATTCCAACATTCAAGCTGCATACATACATTCCATGTCCCAATTATTCAATGATGTTTGTTATTGTTTTTTCTCATTTCAACTGATATCTATTCTGGGCCATACCACTATACTATAACTATTCTCATTACTTTAGTGTTCATGAGATTTTTTAATAAAAAGGGAAGAACTTGTTCTGCATATCTCAAGCTGAGAAAACTGAAAAACAAATTTAAACCTTATGTCACAATATTGAAAGGTGCTATGGGAAATATATTGAATGACACAGAAAGCATCAAAAGATAATGGAGGGAATACATAGAATCACTGTATGAGAAAGTACTTACTGACACTGAAAAAATTTCAGGAAATATCATATGTCAGGAGCCAATGATAATGAAGGAGAAAGTAGGAGCTGCTTTGAAGACATTGGAAAAAATTAGGCCCCAGGATCGATGAGATACCAAATGACTTGTTTCAATTAACATATGGAGCCTTGGGTGCACTTACCACTCTATGCCAAGAAATTTGGAGAACAGTTATCTGGCCAATAGATTGGAAGAGATCCATATTTGTTCCCATTTCCAAGAAATGTGATCCAACTGAATGTGGAAACTATCAAACAATATCATTAATATCACATGCAAGTAAAATACTGCTGAAGATCATTCAAAATGAACTGGGATAGTACATAGATAGGGAACTTCCAGAAGTTCAAGCAGGATTTAGAAAAGACAGTGGCACCAGGGTTACCACTGTTGATGTCAGGTGGATCCTGGCTCAAAGTAAAGAATACCAGAGAGCAATGGAGGAGGGAGCAGAGGGGTAAAATCACAAGGCTGAATAGTTTGGTGGGTGGAGAAAGGGGGAAGCAAATAACAAAGATCTGTGTGAAAAGACAGGGTAATGGTGGGCAAGGTCCAATGGTGATTGATTTTATAAAATATAATGTATGAGAATGATTGTATGAAATACAATGTAAATGAAGAATAATGTGAAACACAATCTATATAAACTTAGTAAGCAAAACAATTAAAAATAATGTAAAATAGAATGTATGTGTACAGTTGTAAGAAAAACAATATAAAGATTTTATAAAACACAAGGTATATGAATGAAACATAATGTAATTATTATATAAAAATCAATAAAATATTTTAAAAAGGAATACCAGAGAATGTCTATTTGTGCTTTATAGACAATGCAAATGAATATGATACACACGTATGATAGCAAATTGTGTCTGAGATTGAGAAGATTGGGAATCCCAGAGCACTTGATTGTGCTTATGCAGAACCTATACATGGAGCAGGAGGCTGTTGTGTGAACAGAGCAGGGGACACTACATGGTTTAAAACTAGGAAGAGAGTGTGTCAAAGTTGTATTCTCTCTCCTTATCTATTCAGTCTTTAAGCTGAGCAAATTTTCTGAGAAGCTGAACTCTATGAAGAGGAGTGTGGCATCAGGATTAGAGGGAGACTCATCAATAATCTAAACTATGCAAATGGCACGATCTTGCTTGCTTAAAGTGAGGACGCCTTGAAGCTGTTGTAGAGGATCAAGGAATACAGCCTTCAAAATGGATTGTATTTCAACACCAAGGAAAGAAAAATTCAATGGACCGGTAGACAACATCATGATGGATGGAGAGGACATTGAAACTGTCAATAGCTTCATCTTGCTTGGATCCACAATTTAGCATCCTTGGTACCAGCAGTCAAGAAATAAGAAGACATATTGCACTTGGAAAATCTGCAGTTAGGGACCTCTTAAAATTATTGAGGAGTAATGATGTTAGTTTGAGGACTAAGGTGCATCTGATTTAGACCATGATTTTTCCAATCACTTGCTATGCATCTGAGAGCTGGACAATGAATACGGATGACAGAAGAAGAATTGAGGATATTGAGCTGTGGTGTTGGAGAAGAGAACTGAGCATCTTATGGATGGCCAAAAGAATAGACAGATGGGTCTTGGACAGGGTGCAGCTGAAGTTCTCTTTGGAGGCAGGAACGATAAGGCTACACCTCACACACTTTGGGCATGTTACTAGGAAGGACTATTCTTTGGAGAAGGACATGATGCTAGGAAGGATGGAGGGTTAGTGAAGGAGAGAAAGACCCTCAACTAGGTAGACTGACATGGTGGTGACTGCTGCAATGGGCTCTTGTGTGTCAGGAAGTGTGTAGATGACATAGTATAGAACAGGGTTCAGATCTTTTGTTCATAGGGTTGCTATGAGTTGTACTTGATTAAACGACACCTAATAACAACAACAGCACGTAACACACTTACTCATGTGACAGCCCTAATTTACTATATATAAAGGAAATTTTCTAAAGTGTTGTCAACATTATGGGTTTCTTTAAAGAGATAAAAGCAAAGAGAATAGGACAGAGAAAGACTGACCTTACTATTACCAAGAAAGAAGAGCCAGAAGTGAAATGTATCCTTCAGATCCAAGTTCCCAGTGCTGAAAATCTCACAGACCCAGGGAAAGACCAAAAACACATACAGATCTCCAAGAAGAGCTAGGCTCACAAATATTATAAGGAGACAAGGGCCTTCCCCCAGAGTCCACAAAGAAACAAGCATTTTCTTTAGAACCGGTGCCTCCCGTTTGATCTTCTAGACTCTTACTATGAGAGATTAAATTTGCTTTTTAGAGCCATCTGCTTGTGATATTTTTGTTACAGCAGCATCAAATAACTAAGGCACTGACTATGCCCATTTTATTATTTCTATCTGTGCTTTTCTCACTTTCCATTTGAATGCATTTTAGACATGGTTTCGACTTCAAATTGTTAAATTGCATCAAAACCTTGATAAATAAATAAAAATTTAAATTATATTTAGAAATAACAAGTATCTAATGGCCCATATTGTCAGATTTTACTTGCAACATGCCATTTGAATCTCCTTCCAACTATGTAAACTATATAGGAGATAAGACTATAACCCAGGTTCACACATGTGGAAAATAAAATTCAAGAGGTTAAGTGATTTTCCCCAAGACAATGATACTATCACAATCTGATCAAAAGCCAGATCAAAAGCAAAAAATTTCTAAATAGTGTTCTGAGATTTTAAAGTCCTTGGACTTTGGGTTGTCCAAGAGTTTGGGTACCATAAATTGCCCTGTCAAGTGATGCGCTACACATTCTACTCCTCTTCTCTTGATAGTAGTGAGATTCCTGTTGTCTGCCTCTAAATCTATTTAATTTAAGCTTGATTGGATGGCAATAGGGGCTAGTCCCCTTATTATTAGTCTGTACACCTTATTTGTATGTTCTCACTCAAAACATGCTATTTATCTCTTTCACATTCTGGAACAATAGATGCATTTCAAAGTGGACAGGCAGAGTGGAAAGAGGGGAGGGAAGAAAATGTGCAACCATGAATGAATAAAAAGAATTTTAAAATATAAAATGCTAAAAAGCAAGTATAGGAGCTTAAAGACTATTAGGACAGCCACACACACCTATGAGAAAAGTAAAAGTGAAAGAAAAGTGGCTAGAAAAATCATTGGATAAGTCACTATAATATAGACAGTTAAAGACATACAGATAGAAATACAGAAATATATACTATGTTTCATGTGTTCAATTAACCATTTTCTCTGTAAAACTGAAGTTCAACCTAAACTTTAAAACTCTAATAACTAAAGTTCTTCCTCACAAAAAAGGTAATTACAAAAGCTAATATTTTTATGTTGCTTTGTTGTTGTTGCTGTTGTTATGTGCCATCGAATCGCTTGTGACTCATAGCGACCCTATGTACAACAGCCCTAAACTCCACTCTGTCCTGTGCCAATCGCACTGTCCCTGACACTCCCATCCCAATTACCCCAGTCACTGAATCAATCCACCTCATAGAGGACCTTCCCCTCCTGCGCTGTCCCTCCACCCTCCCAAGCATGATGTCCTTCTCCAAAGACCGGTCTCTCCTTACAACATGTCCAAAGTATGTTAGACGGAGCTTCAGAATCCTTGCCTCCAAGGAGCCACCAGGTTTAACCCTTTGGAGGATGAATCTGTTTTTTCTTAGCAGTCCATGGTACTCTCAATACTCTTCTCCAGCACCACAGCTCAAAGACATCAATTCTCTTTCTATCCTCCCTGGTCATTGTCCAACTCTCTGATGCATAACAAGTGATTGCAAAGACCATGGCATGTATCAGATGCACCTTAGTCTCCAGTGAGACACCATTGCTCTTCAGTACTTTGGAGAGGTCCCTAACAGCAGACTTTCCCATCGCAATATGCCTTTTAATTTCCTGGCTACTGGTGCCAAGAATGTTGACTGTGGAGCCAAGCAAACTGAAGCTGTGTACAATCTCAATCTCAATCTCTTCACCATCCATCCTGATGCTGCCAGTTGGTCCAGTGGTGAGAATCTTCGTCTTCTTGACATTGAGCCTCAATCCATATTGAAGGCTGCAGTCCTTCACCCTCTGCATCAAGCACTTCAGGTCCACCTCAGTTTCAGCAAGCATGTTGCTTTACCATTTAAAAATTCCCAAATTCTTTTTAAATGTGTTTTATATTTAAAATGCTCACAACAATGTGTGAACAAACTATTTTAATCCCTGATTTTCAAATGAAGAAACACAGGAGACATATTCTTTCTCCAATTAATTTTTGTTCATGTCTCACTATTGCCTTCATTGAAAGACTTAGAAGTGATCCTTGTTCACTACATGATTGGTGCCAAACTGAGTCACTCATTAATAATTAGAAATATTTTTCTTTACAAAAATTATAACTTTGTTTTCTCGACAAATTCTCAACCTTTGTTGTGTTTTGTTTCTTTCTCTGAGTGACATTAAATCCTGAGATTCAATGAATGATCCACATCTCCTTCGCTCAACTCATTAGGTCCACCTACCACCTAAAATCCTCAAGATTCCCATGCCTACCTAGGATGGTCTAAAAATAAACTATAGGTTTTTTATTTCAAAATAATATCACAGAACCATTACAATGTATCATTTATACTAAGGGAAAAAGAGGGTCATTTATCACAGAAAGTTTTCATAGTCAGCTTCTCTCTACTCAAGGTGGTGCCTTTGTTAATGGATTCTCTAGACATTAGATGGAGGGAAAATTTCCAACCATGGAAGGTTGCGCACAGAATCAAGTGGGAACTGTGAGGTCATAAAGAAAAAAAAATCATATGATGATAAAAGATCCAAGATCCTATGCTACTTATCTACTATCAGAATATTCTACCTTTCAGCAAAAATAGTACCATAATTTGCTGTACAGCCCCAAAGTCACATTAAATCCCTCTTCTCACATAAATATTTCATATAAAAGAAACCCCCTCAGAGACCCAGAGCTCACACAAGCTTCTTTCAAAATGACAGATGACCCTCTGTCCCACAGAGACAGATTTCACTGCTTGCCTCAGTATAAGTTTTGGACAGAGAATTCTGTGATGAATTTCAGTAACAACCATTATTCTGCTGCTCACAAGCCTAAAAGCCAGGCAGCAGTGAGAGGCCTTGATACAAGAATTCTAAGCCTAAGGTCCAGTTCTCTGGACAACAATCTACTTCCGTGTCTAGCAGTCATTTTTTTCCAGCCCCAGTGCTTGATATGTGGCAGATCATTAACTTCAGAATAGCTACACTGACAAATAAGGGAAACAACAGGCTGAACAGTGTCTGAGATTTGGAATCCTATGGTTTTAATATTAAGCAAGAAATTCTAAGAGTATGCACTCTAGATTATTGAAGTATATATTTTAATTGTCTTTTAAGGAAAAATGCTGCATAACACCACTGTTATAAAATAGGACTGACATGGGGGGTGGGGACGAGAATAGAAAAAGAATGGATAGATAATAAACACTGCATTGGAACAGATGTGGGGGATAACTGTCTGAAAGAAATATAAGATTAGGCATTATACATATGATCACAATCTGGAACAAGAGATGCAGTCCATAGTGTACTGGTTGAGTCGAGGGAAAGGGAGCAAAGGAAAATGTGCAACAATTAATGAATACAAATAAATAAAGTGCTAAAAAGCAAACACACTACTGTAAATACTAACATGCACCTTCCTCAAACCATATTTTCAATGGCTTCATATATATGTATAAGTTGGACAATAGATAGAGAAGAACAAAGATCAACTGATGCCTTTGAATCGTGATGTTGGTGATGTTAAAGTACTGTGCATTGTCAAAAGACCAAATCTGCCTTGGAGGAAATGCATCCAGGCTGTTCCTTAGAAGCAAGAGCAGTGAAACTTTGTCTTACGTGCTTTGAGTATGTTATCAGGAAGTACCAGTTCTTAGAAAAAGACATCATGTTAGAAAAAGAGACAGTCAAGAAAAGAAACACTCAGAAAGACGAATTGCACAATGACTGCAACCATGGGATTGAGCATGATGGAGATTATAAGGAAGGGCATCACAGATTAAGGGTAAAGTTCTGATGGTTGTTCAGTCACTCTGAGTCATAGTAGTATCTAACAACAACATAGTCTACCTGACCATTGTATGAAAAGTTTTCAACCATGTTGACCTGAAAACACCACCATTCTCAAGTCGGTTCTTTAATGAAAATGTCCATATTACAAGATGAAAAGTACACACATTTGGAGATTTCTTCAGCATTCTAACCTCAACTATAGATATCCTTTCTCACTATATTTTTCTAGAGTCAACATTAAAGGAGATAGTGAAAGGAGGAGATAATGAGTTTGATCATAAAATATTCTCTGGTTTCATACATCTATTCATTTTTTAATTCATTAAATCAGGAGTTCTTCTTAAGCATCTGTTCTTTGTACTCAGTGTTGGAGCAGTGATGATAGCATGGTAAATTAGATAAAGTCTAGTTTTAATACAAATTGTGATCCTGCAAATCTATATTCTAGGTGGTTTAGAGGGAACACATGCTGATGTGTATGAAAGAGTACTAGCAGATGAATACCACTAGTAGATATGTCCATATAATGTGAGGCTTTGTAGACTATAAATAGGGTTTTTTTCCCCTAAGTTTTATCAGAAGCTAATTAAATCATTTATACTGGAGAATAACCATATTAGGGTTACTAATAATACTTGTAATAATATTTCTTTGGCTATTCTCTGAAGAAAATATGAAAGCAGAAGTATAAGAGCAGTCATGATCATGAAATTAGAGGGTATTAAAATTAGTCTGGGGTGACAAAGATGAGGAAAAGTCAGATAATGTCTAACCTTATAGAAGGGAATATGAAATTTGAAAGACCATTAACTGTTCATTTAAATGAATGAATGATTTCTCTAACAGTTTAGTATAAGGAAATTTCCCATCAATTTCTTAAGTCTGTGTCACATTTCATCAGTTTTACTCTTTTATTCTCCTAATGTGTTATTAATAATAAAAAGATAAAACAAAAAAATAATCAATCCTGAGAACAATGTGGGTCAAGAGAAATGAGTTATATGTGATTGGAACTCCAGAACAGAAGAGTTCCATGAAACGACAGAGGATGTTGTTGAAGATATGCTGGTATAAAATTTCTCAAACATAATTTAAAATGGGAAACATGCCTTCAAGGAGTTGGTAGGAAAGTATAATGATACAACCAGTATAGAAAGCAATTTAGTGCTTCCTTAGAAAGTTGGGAATGGAAACACTATTTGGTTAAGCAAACACACTACTACATATATACTCCAAAGAAAGAAAAGATGAAAATAAACTGAAGTACAGCTATTGTTTTTGCAACACTAAAAAGAGCTGGAAATAACAAAGTGCCTGTCAGTTGACAAAGAGCTAAAGAAATGGAGGTATACTCACACAATGGAGTATTATGCATCACTGGAAAGTTGTAAAAAGATTGTTAAATACTGCATAGTGTGGATGAAATCAGAACAACTTCTGCTGAGTGGCATAAAATAGTCACTCAAAAGTATAATTACAGGATAAAAACACTAATATAAATAGTTAAGGAAAGGCTTGGAGAATTAATGGGCATTGATAATGGAGGGAGAAGAGAGAAAAAAATAATAGATAACTTTAATGAAGGGAAAAGCTACATACAGTAAGCATTTGATTAAACATTGTGATTCATTGCATTAACTAATTTTGTTATTGAACAAAATGTATATGAATGATTAAATGACAACAAATATGATTTGTAAACCTATAATCAAATAAAAAAAAACTGAAGAAAAAATTTTAAAAACATACAGTAATGTATGTTGTTGTTGTTGTTTTTGTTTGGTGCTGTTGAGTCGTAGATGACTCATAGCGACCCTATAAATGAACAGCCTGAGCACTGTTCATACATAGAGTTTCCAGAGGCAAGCCATTTCGGAAGTGGATGCCTCTCCTGCTTCCAGGCTTGATTTAGTCTGGAAGCTCCAGCCAACACTGTTCACCATGGGTGCCCATTACCACGATTGGCACATCACTGTCACAGGCTTCAGCATCACAGCAACCACGAGTTACCTCTGTACAGCAATGCACAGACCAGTGCTATACCACCTAGAAGAATGTTTGACAGGATATATGTATATGTATACGACAGTAATGTATAAGTAGTTAATTTATTCACTAAAAGAATCATTAGAAAAGTAGCAACTGAGAATTTTGTGTTAGATTTTGAATTTTGAGTTGTCTTTTGGACATCGTGGGGAGTTGTGTGAATTGAGAACTGGATTTTATTGGTGAGAAAGTACTTGGAGTTAAAAATACACTTTCGTTTTCACATTTTATGCATCTAAAATAATGATGAATTTGATGACTAATGTCATTATGGAATTGAGTCACAGTTTAAACGGCAACTCACTCATGTTTATACATTCATGTTTATATCATGTTTATACAAATAATGATGCATCTTACAATTTATGGTGGTGTACAATCAGTGAAATTTAGTGTGATAACTGCAACAAGAGCGATTCTGAGCAGTTGAGTGCACATCCATAATCTCTCTCCCTCATTTCCTATTACACCAGTAAATATTTGAACACTGTTCTTAATTATTCTTTTTTTCTTCTTCTTAATTATCCTTGATGATGCTATGATAGCAGACCATTTTCTTTAGAGAAAATAATGCATTGGTAACAACTTAATGTGATATATGAGGAGAGTTATATTTCAAACTTTCATCATAAAGCATATATAAATTTTTCTTTGTATATTGTAAAAGGAACAAATACAACATAGAGATGGCTGAGTCTGACTTCTACCTGCTTCATATAGGGGAACTGTTCCCATCAATAATACCCATGTTGTTGTTGTGTACCATCAAGTTGGAACTGACGCATAGCTGATCTTCTAGTAGGTTTTCAGAGAAAGTTAATTACACGATAAGAGGTTGCTCATCCTTCTCCCTCAGAGCACCTGGTGGATTTGAACTATGTGCCTCTGGCATTGCAATACAGTTTCTTACCTCCAGGCCATCTACATGGTCCGATATACCAACCCCACCACTACCCTAGTGCTCTTGTACCTATTTCTATGAATCATTGGTCAAAATATTTGTTACAAATAGACTCACAGACTTTACTCACAGTTGTGGGGTTTATTAGGGAAATAGGTTGGGGGATGAGAGAGAGACAAAGGATCTCACATAGTGAAAGTCTAGATTTAGTGAACTGTAGCCTCAAGGCAGACTAACATCAAGACACAATTTCTCAATTAATTCAGACAGCTTCTCAATCAACAAGTAAAAGTCTAAGTTCAGTTTAGCAGAACGAATAAACGTCTGGTCTCATCAATCATCCAGCAAAATTAGTCTCATAGAAGTCATAAGTCAATTCTTCATTCATTTTTCCAGAAGTATAACCTTTAACTTTGGCTCCTTCTTCAGGATTCTGTCAGGCTACACCTTGCCACAGTCTTCTAATAATCTCCTCACACTCTTGCCACACTGTTTTCACAGTCTTGACACAACATGGAGAGGGCTCTCTTATTGGCCCCACAGCTGTTGATGATTTACAAGAGTGTCTGCAATTGAGATGGCTGGAAACCATGCACCCAATAATGAAGATACTGAAAATCTATCAAACAATAATTGACTTTTCCTACTAAAAAGATAGTGATTTTTCTAAATTTCACAACAAAGATATAGCATGATAGAAAGTTATTATTTTCCATTTTCTAGGTAAAAGGAAAATCAGTTCATAGGAAGATACATAACTTTTATTCATGTCAATATTTCAAAAATATTCTGTTTTCAGGCATTTAAAATTATTTTTAAAAATCATAGCTGAAATTATACAGAAACTACATAATTATCTAATACTTATGTGTCAAATGATTTACTCTTTTAATACACAAGAAAGAGAAATATCCACAACATGATGGATTGACACAGTGACTGTAACAATGAGCTTGAGTATAACAGAGATAATGGGATGGCACAGGATAGGGCAAGCTTAAAATCTGGTTGTTCATCTGATCACTATGAGTTATAGTCAACTGGATGGCACCTAACAACAACTACTGAACTGTATAATGTATGTAGTTACTGTATATTGGTTATTTTTAGGAATTATTTTAATATAGTTGTTGTTGTTACGTGCTGTCAAGTCACCTGCTACTCATAGCAATCCTACGGACAATATTTCTGAACCCTGTCCTCTCCTGAGCCAATCTCACTGTCTCTGACATACCTGTCCTTATTATCCTGTTATTATCACTGTGTCAATCCATTTCATTTAGGATCCTTTTCTCCTATGTTGTCTCTCCACTCTTACAAGGATGGTGTCATTCTCCAAAGACTGGTTTCTTCTGGCAACATGCCCAAAATATGTGAGATGGAACTTCAAAATCTTAGCCTCCAGACAACAACTTGCTGTCACTTTCTCCAGGATAGACCTCTTTGTTTTCTTGGCAGTATTATATGTTCAGCACTCTTCTCCAGAACCACAACTCAAAGACATCAATTCTTCTTCTATCATCCTTATTCATTGTCCAGCTCTCTGATGCAAAACAAGTAATTGTGAAGACCATGACTTGAATCAGGCACTTCTCAGTCTCTAGACTGACATCTTAGCACTTGAGCAGTTTGAAGAGGTCTCTGACAGTGGCTTTTCCTAATCTAATTCGTCTTTTGATTTCCTTGCTGCTGGTTGTAAGAATGTTAATTGTGGACCCAAGCAAGCTAAAATTGTTAACGATCTCAAAGTTGTTATGTGTCATCAAGTCATTTGTGACTCATAGCAATCCTATGTACAATAGCCCTGTAGTGCATGGATATTCCTTCATGAATTACACATTGAAAAATAACTTCTAGCAAATTCATACGGTTTGTGGATATGAACATAATTCTGCAGTTTATTACTCCTACTGATGATTTTTAAATGATTTCAATTGAATAAAATAACTGTTTGATGTAGGCTATTTTCTAATTTTATTATAGTGTGCTTTCCTTAGTTTTAAGTTTTTATTCTGTTTCAAAGCTAGAGGTAAACTATTATCCTCTCTTGTCATTTTGTAAACAAACATTTATTCACATGTTGCTGAGTGTTTAGCTTCAGTAATGAGTCAAAGATCAATTAAGTACAAGCCTCCTAATGGATCAAGACACAAAGATCCCCCCCCAATCTATTTGAATTTAGAAAGAGACAGCCTGGTTTAATCTGTCTTTTGAAATGCAAGCTCAGCTGACTGGAGGATATCGGCTGCCATTCTTTTTGACATCTCTAATCAATCAATTTGATTGGCCATGCAATTGGACTAGGGAAGTAAGAAAATGATGTTTCTTGCCTCCTGTACTAATGCTTGAAATGGAAGTAAAATGTATCTTTATTTTACATTTTAAACAAATGATTAAGCATACTTTTTATGTATTATTCAATCTATGTTACCCAGAAACCAATTTAAAATGTATTTTAATGAATGCTCACAGCTTTATTTTATTTTGAAAATGGAATTCTTTTTTTAAAAGAAAACCTCTAACTGAACACATAATACTGGTATTTTAATAAAATATCATCTTTTTTTCTTTCCCCTTTTACAGCTAAAGGAAGAAAACTCACTGTCATAGAATTAATTCCGACTGATAGCTGTAAACTTTCAAGCTTGTGCTTAGCAACACAAAATACATGTTATACCAGCAAGGCAAAGCAAAGGAAAATGAAATATTTTTTAATTAGATGGAATAGAAAAGATTGTAGTGTATTTTTTCAAAAATATCATCAGGATTATTTGCATTTCAGAAATATAAGTGTGCATTTTTACTATATGAGTTACCATTTTAAATGGGTCTCAAACATTCCCTCTACAATGAACAATTAGGTAGAGAGATGAAAGCAGAACCATTGAGAGAAACTGGGATCATAATCATAAAATACCTAAATTTAGTCACTTTATAGCATGGTATGGTTTGTGATGTGTGTGTACACATGTGTATTATGTAAATCAGAAATGTGCTGTTTGAGTATATATATTTTGTTTAGCTTGAAATATTTAATGGTATGATTTTATTCTTTATTTATACTTACTGAAGTTTATTTTTAGCACTTCGTTTAGAAGATTTTTTTAAATCAACATCTGCATGGAGAAATTTGATGGCATTTATAATAAATAAATAAGAAAAAGCATTCAATACACTTATGGATTTAACTTGTCACATTCAGAGTAAAAAAAAAAAAAAGTCAAGATCTGTCCTAACATACAACACTATCAGGAATAGAATAATATCCTTAAACATGAAAAGAAAACTGTTAATATTATGCAAATATATGTACCAATCACCAAAGTCAAAGATGAACAGATGAAATATTTTTAGAACATTTGTAGTCTGAAATTGATCAAACATTCAATCTAGGTGCATTAATAGTAACTGGTCACTGGAATTAAAAAAACTTGAAAAATTGGAAGAAAATTTGATAATTTGAAAAATCTGACTTTGGTGACAGAATTGTGCCAAAGACCAAATGATGAAACTTTATAAAATCAATTATATATTTACACCAACTACCATTTCTGAAAACCCTGATAAATAATTATACAATGGACCTTGCATGATGGAATATACAGGAATAAAATTGAAATAAATGGTGAAAAAGTTCAATATCAGCAAAGAGAATAGACCAGGAGTCGACTATAGAACAGACCACAGACATCAACTACTCATACACAAATACAAGCTATAGCTGAAGAAAACATGGTAAATATCTATTAGAAGCAAAATATGACTTAAATTTTATCTACCTTGAATTAAAACCATCTAAGGAGAAATTATTTAATGCACTGAAACACTACCAAAGACTAGATGAGTTGTGGAATAGCATCAAATACATCGTGTATATAAAATCAAAAGATTACAAGGAGAAGGAAAAAAATAAAGTGTATTTTAAAAGAAATTGAAACTTGTTTTTGAACATAGCAAAGTTAATGTAAACAGAAAAAAAATAAGAGAGCTGAACAGAAGTTGTATTTTTTTTTAATTTTGGTTGTTTATTTTTCATTTCAATGAACATCTACAGAGATTTTGGGATTCCATTCATTCATTGTTGCACCCTTCTCCCC
>NW_006399848.1:3722825-3730175 GCF_000299155.1 Elephantulus edwardii
TATATGTTTTCACACACAAGTAAATCTTATGGAAAATTATTCAGAAACACCTGGAACAGTAAGTACATGGATCAAGAAATTCCATAAATTCAAACTGGATTCAGAAGAGGCCATGATATATAAACTGATAGTCTCTATTGAAGTCTTCAGCCTTTGATCCTCTGCACTAAGTACCTTGAATCTTCTTCACTTTCTGTATGCAAGATAGTGTCATCTGTATAATGCAGATTGCTGCTGAGTCTTTTTCCAATCCTAATGCCACAATCTTTATTGACTACATGCTGTGTAAATCATTGTGGTTTATCCTGGGAATGTAGAGATGAAATGAATATTCCCTGCCATAAGTAAATGATTGTATGGGGGAAGCACACAAACAAATACACAACTACCAGTATAGCTGTTTAGTTATTTCATGAGATGAATTCTATTTTACCATATTCAATTTATACTATAGCATACAGGAAAAAATGCATTCAATAATGTTGAAATAATATATGTATGATAATAAAAGATGGCAAAATGTCCTCAAACACATGAAAGATTTACCTTTGGATATTCAGAAAAGTAACACATCACATTGCTTTAGAGAATCAATGAAGCTGGTTCATAAATTAAACAAAATTGAAATTTTGAATAAGCCAAAATAAAAATAAATTGAAAAAGCCAAATAGAGTTAATAGGTAAGATGAAGGCAAAGAGAGTGCAGTGTAGTGTGCTTATTGTTCAAAATGGCTTTCTTAGCAATTGGATTTGAATTTACCACAAGGATGGGTGGGGTCATGCAAATAAGGCAGATTAGTCTATCTACAAGGAGATTGGTTAGTCTTTTCATTAAATTAAGAGGATCAGCAGCAGAATTTTTGGAATCTTAACACAAACAAGGAAGACATAGAAACATTCATATTTTGGGGCCAGGGATTCCTGCCCTGGCCAGACCAGGAGTTGGGCAAAAACAATAACAGCTTCAGCAGAGAGAGACCAACATAAGACAGAGCCAACTTGAGACCTATTCCATAGGGAATCCTATGGAGCTAAAGCCGGAGGCCTTCACCCAAGCTTGCTGGAGGATTGATTAAAGATGCCAAAACTGGTGGAACTAATGGAACTTTGTAACACTGACGCAAACCATGAGGCTCAAATTCGAAGAGACTGTGAACATGTTTGAGAAGTTTTCTGAACTAAGGGATTTTATGCTGCTGTCAACCTAAATTACAGCCTGTTAACTTCCTTAATAAAACCCGTAAATGTATGATTCTGTAAAGTCTGTGTAGTTATTACAATAGATTTTTGGACCCAGTAGAGTAGTAGGACATGTGTTAGAGCTAATAGAAGAAGGCGCAGGAGCATGGGAGAGCATGTCTGATCATACAGGAATTAATTTTGTATCATGGATGTTGTTGATAGAGTCTATTCCCCTTGTAGACTTGGTAGAGGTCAGATATAGCTGTTTTCATGTTGTCCTTGCTCTTTTTAGAACAGAGAGTGTTCAGAAACAGTAGTATTTTAGTTTGACTATAATATAGAAAATATCTGATGCAGAAAAGAAAGATACGTATATCAAAAGAAAGAAAAATGAAGATTTTTCTGAGAACTTGTTATATTTCACAACCAGACTGTAGACATTATCATCAGTGGTTTAAAGATAATGAAATTGATGTTTCAATAGCCTTGTATTTGTTTTAGCTCAGTCAGGTTGATGTTGTTCTTGTTGTTATTATTATTATTATTATTATTATGTACTCTCAGAGTCAACTGCAACCCTTGTGACCCTGTGAAAATCATATTGAAACCCTGCATATTCGGCATAATCCTCACAATCTCCTTCATGCTCAAGCCCATTGTTAAAGTCGCTGTGTCAAACAATCTTATTCAGGATCTTGCTCTCTCTCACCGACTCGCTACTTTCCATGCAGACTGTCCATCTCCAAGAACTGAGGTCTCCTGACACATGCCCAAAATATATGAGATAAAATTTTACCATACTTTCCTCAAGAAACACTCTGATTTAACTTCCTTCAAGACATATTTGTTTGTTCTTTTAAGCAGTCCATGGTATATTCAATACTTTTATTAATAATACTATTCTATAATTTCCACTTTCTGCTGCTTGAATGTGCTCACCAAGTTGTGCTAAGAAATCTGGAGAACAACCTCTTGGCCAACTGACTGGAAGAGATCTATATTTGTTCCATCCCAAAGAAAGGTGACCCAACAGAGTGTGGAAACTATAGAACAATATCATTGATTTCACATAGAAGCAAGATTCTACTGAAGATTATCCAAAGATGACTGGAACAGCACATCAGCAGAGAACTGCTGGAAGTCTAGGCTGGGTTTAGAAGGGTTTGTGGTACTAGGGATATTGTAGCTAATATCAAATAGGTCATAGTTTGAAAGCAGGGAATACCAGAATGTCTATCTGTGTTTCATTGACTATGCAAAGTCATTTGACTGTATGGATCATATCAAACTGTGGCTGACTCTGAGAAGAATGGGAATCCCAGAACACTTGATCGTGCTAATACGAAACCTATACTTGGACCAAGAGGCATTCATCAGAGCAGAGCAAGGAAACACTGCCAGGTTCAAAATTGGGAAGGGCGTATTCCAGGGATGTGTCCTGCCTCCATACCTTTTCAACCTGTATGCAGAAATATTATCCAGGAGGCTGGGCTCTATGAGGAGAAATGCAGCATCAGGATTGGTGGAAAATCTATCAACAATTTGTTATGCAGATGACAAAACCCTGCTTGCTGAAACTGAGGAGGACCTGAAGTGCTTGCTGCAAAGGGTCAAGGACTGAAGCCTTCAATATGGATTGAGGCTCAATATCAAGAAGGCAAAGATTCTCACCACTGGACCAATTGGCAGCATCAGGATGGAAAATGAAGAGATTGAGATTGTTCACAACTTTAATCTGCTTGGCTCCACAGTCAACACTCTTGGCACCAGCAACCAGGAAATTAAAAGACGTATCACCATGGGAAAAACTGCTGTTAGGGACCTCTCCAAAGTACTGATGAGCAATGCCTCTGAAGACTAAGGTGCATCTGATACAGGCCATGGTCTTTGCAATCAGTTGTTAGGCGTCAGAGAGTTGGACAATAACTAGGGAGGATAGAAGGAAAATTGATGCCTTTGAGCTGTGGTGCTGGAGAAGAGTATTGAATGTACCATGGACTGCTAGGAAAACAGATTCATCCTGGAGAGGGTTAAACTGGGTGGCTCCTTGGAGGCAAGGATTCTGAGGCTCCGTCTAACATACTTTGGACATGCGGTAAGGAGGGACCAGTCCTTTTATAGGACATCATGCTTGGGAGGGTGGAGGGACAGCACAGGAGGGGAAGGCCCTCTATGAGGTATACTGATTCAGTGACTGGGGTATTCGGGATGTGTGTATCAGAGACAGTGCAATTGGCACAGGACAGAGCAGAGTTTAGGGCTGTTGTACATAGGGTCGTTATGAGTCGCAAGTGACTTGACAGCACATAAAAACAACAACATCAATTAGATCATGGTTTTCACAATTACTTTCTATGCATCAGAGAATCGGACAATGACTAAGGATGACAGAAGAAGAATTGATGCCTCTGACTTGTGGTGCTGGAGACGAGTTTTGAACATACTATGGACAGTCAAGAGAACAGATAGGTCTGTTTTAGAGAGGGTGAAACCAAGGTTCTATTTGGAGGCAAGGATTTTGAAGCTCCATCTTTCATACTTTGGGCGTGTGGCCAGGAGAGATCAGTCCTAGGATATTATGCTAGGAAGGGTGTAGGAACAGTGTAGGAGAGGAAGACCCCAGATGAGATAGATTGACATGGTAACTGGGGCAATGGGATTAGGTGTGTCAGTGTCAGTGAGACTGCCTTAGAATAGGGCAGGATTCAGAGCTATTGTACATAGGGTTGCTGTGAGGCATGAGCCACTTGATGGCACATAACAACAACACTAGATCACCATTTTTGGAATGGGTACAAATACAGATTCTTCCAGTCAGTTGGCCAGGTCTTCAAACAAGAAATAAGTGGTAAATCCAAAATGTTAGCCCATGTATTTTGGACTCTTTTTACCACAACCTGTTCCATCACAGACAAATCTAATGGGACCAAAAATAGAGGGGAAAATAAACACCCAAAGTGCTCCCAAACAAACCATCTCTAGTATACTGGGATGGTGACAATTTGCTAAATTAATTATCTAATTAATAGTAATTATAAAAGCATCTACTTGTTTCACACCCTTTACAACCTATTCAGCACATGTTCTGACTCCTGATAAAAGTTTAAAAAAAAATGCTTGTCCTTTTTCCAATCATATTAAATATAAAATTTGATAAATTTGGTTTCAGTGTTTAGACTAGGGCAAAGAAGAGGACATCTCACATTCTGAGGGATTATGCTAAAATCAGGGGTAAACATCTCATTAATTATTCTTTAAACATATATCAACTCCTTAAAATATGTTAAAGGTACGTTGACAGAAAATGAAAGTAAAAAGTAGATTTGAGAGTTTTACCATGATTATTTACCCTAGATTTTTAAAATATATGATGTCTCTTTTGTTTTCTGAAAGCTAATTTTGATTTTTTAATCTTGAGGATTAAATAAATGATGTAGCAGAAAGTGGTTAGCCTAATATCTAGCATATTTAGATTCTTAAATTTATATTCATTCATGCATATAATGAAATTATATTTTATTAATTGAAATCAGTCTGCTTTGCAGAACTAGTCCAGCAATAAAAATATTGCTTATGATAACTCACTGCATTAATACATTCCTTAACAAAACATAAATTTGTTTTCAGATAATACTTCATAATGTAAAGCGGTAGACGGAAGAGTCATCTCTTTTTCCTTTTTCTTGTTATATACCACCAATGGTATATACACCTAGGAAGCTCTTGATCATGGTAACTAAACACTCCCTTGCCCACTTTATAGCCCTAATTGTTTTAAATTACCTTTTCACTGTTCATCCTTCCCTTTTTGTAATTTTAATTATTACTAACCACTCTTCAATTTTAGGCTGCAACATTTGGTAAAAATTCTTGATTTCTATCTATTTGGCTTAAGATGTAGGAGCATATACTTGAATATTAGTCGTGATAGCAGTTCTTCCTTATACGCATATGGATATTATCCTATCACTCAGAACATTGTATTTCAGGATAGAACCTGAAATCGACTTTTTGGCTATGAACGTAACACCATTCTTTCTCTGTTTTTCATTCCCTGCAGAGTATACCATCTGATTATCTGATTCAAACTGGCTAAAGCTGGTCCATCACATCCCACTAATACCTAGTCTGTCAATATTCATGTGTTCCATTTTATTTTTAACAATTTCCAGTCTTCCAACATCCAAGCTACACACATTCCAATGTTCCAATTGTTAAAGGATGTTTGTTATTGATTTTCCTCATTTCAGCTGACTTCCAATCTGAGCTGTACCACTACACCATTCTCTTTGTTTAGAGTGCATAGGGCTTTCAAAGGACTGTTATTTAGAAATTAGAAGGCCCACTCTGCTTCCTCTTCTGTCTCAATCAGGGAGCTCCACAAAAACCTATTCATGATGGGAAACCCTTTTGGCACTTGACACATCAGTTGCACAGATTTCAGGATAACAGCATCCTCAAGTAATCTTGGTAAAGAAAACTGACAGACAAGTGCACCACCTAGAACAATGTTCTCTCCAAACACAATACCAAGCCCTAGTATTCAACCAACTTTTAAATACAATGGGCTGCCGACCAGATCTTGTTTGCCTTCAAAGGGGGCTTCCCAATCACTGCTGATAGTAAAGGAAATCAGAGACAGTTAATCAGCTTACACTTGATTGCTAAAAGAATCAGAAATTCCTAGTTTACCCCAAGCTTTCAAGTAGTTAAAAAACACCCTCCAAGATCCAACTGCTCTCAATCAGGGTTTAGGAGAGTTTTTGGCACTAGGGATATCACTGCTTATGTCAGATGGATCCTGGCTAAAAGTAAGGAATACCAGAAGAATGTCTATTTGTGCTTTATTGACTATGAAAAGGTGTTTGACTGTGTGAATCATGACAAATTGTAGCTGACATTGAGAAGAATGGGAGTGCCAGAGCACTTGATTGTGCTCATGCAGAACCCCTATCTGAATGAGGAGGTTATTGTGTGAAGCAGGGGACCTGGTTTGGAATTGGGAAGGGAGTGTGCCAGGGTTATATTCTCTCTTTATACCTATTAAATCTATATGCTGAGAAAATTAAAACATATAAAAGGGGGAAAATCAAACATACATATATATATATATTAGATACTTTTTCCTATAGAATATACAGAACCATGTGGCTCCAATAGGTAACTATCATTTGCAGCATAAATAATATAAATTCTATACACAGTGTTAAAATAAAAAATGCTTTCCAATTAGTTGTATGAAGTTGGTATTGTCATAACAAAACCAGAAAAGGAAAATAAAATACAAACAAAACTAAAATCTTATGCATATAGACAAAAATATCCATAAGTAAATAAAAGTAAATTGAATCTCGTTAACTATACATAAAATAGCTTGTGATTAAGTGTACAATTTACTGTGTTTTGGCAAATGTACACCAGGATTCAGTTTAATTCTATATTTAAAGCATATCATTTACCATTGTAAAGAAACTAAAAAGGAAGAGTAACTTTTTCTCAGTAATTTAAAAAAACCAAGTTTTGTCAAAAATCAATACCTACTGACTGTGATCTGAAGGGACAGCAAAACCCCCATTTTTTTATAAACCCCCATTAATGCCAGAAGCAGAAGCGGGCCATAAAAATTCTTAGCTTAAGGCAAACACGAATGCCCCCGGTAAAGTCTTATCTGTCCTTGCAAAGTAAAGAATTAACTAGTGTCTACATGACACAGAAGGAGTAAAGGTGGGCAAAGTAGCCAGCCCATCAAAAGCCGACCCACATGACTGATCCCCCAACTCACCAACCATGATCTCAATCCCCCTGCCCCAATAGGGCACCCCAAAAAAGCTATAAAAGCAATTGGGAGGGGGGGTCTTGGGGCTTTTTCCGTCCCCACCATTTTGTGGAGGGAGAAAGTCTCCACATGTGGAATTAATAAACGCTCTTGAAATTTTCAGATGTGTTATTGTATATCCTTTGAGGGGAATTTCGTTGGCAGAACATGATCTACACAGTCAAATTCCTTTGCATAGTCAATAAAGCACAAATAGACATTCTTCTGGTAGTCCTACTTTCAACCAGGATCCATCTGACATCAGGAATGATACCTCTGGTTCTGAAGGACCCCCAAACCGCTGGTCCTGTTCTGTCCCGAGTGGACGGCGAAGACCCAAGACTCCAAGACAC
>NW_006399848.1:3730335-3736392 GCF_000299155.1 Elephantulus edwardii
GGGAAACAAAGGCACATGGGTTATCAGTTGAGCTTGTTTGTTCTGCACTGTTGCCCTGGATACCTGGGTGTGGGGCTTTAAAAATTAACTTAGCTGAGAACTATAGAAATTCAGCTGAGAACTATAGGGACTATTTTAATTTCAATCTTTTCAGTTCCATAGCCTCTCCTAAATCCTGCTTGAATTTCTGGCAGTTCTCTATTTACGTACTGTTCCAGCCATCTTTTAGTGATCTTTAACAGTATTTTGCTTGCATGATATAGCAATGATATTTTTTAATAGTTTCCACACTCAGTTGGATAACCTTTCTTGAAAAACGGGAACAAATATGGACCTCTCCCAATTCATTGGCCAAACAGCTGTCCTCCAAATTTCCAGGGATGGATGGTGAGTACATCCAAGGCTGCATCTATTAATTGAAACAAGTTAATTGGTATCCCATCAATTCCTGATGCAGCTTTTACTTTCCCCTTCATTACCATTGGCTCCTCTTGATAAGGTACTTCCTGATATTGTTCAGTGTCAGTTCTTTCTGTGTGGATCATAACAAGTTGTGTCTTGTGGAAATCCCAGAGCACTTGATTGTGCTCATAAGGAACCTATACCTGGACCAGGAGGCTATTTTGCGAACAGAGCAGGGGAGCATTGAATGATTTAGAATTGGAAAGAGAGTTTTATTCTCTCAGGGTTGTATTCTATTTCCATACTTCTTCAATCTGTATGCTGAGCAAATTACCCGAGAAGCTGGACTCTATGTGACATCAGGATTTGAAAGAGACTTATCAATAACCTGTGTTATGCAGATGACAAAAAAACCCTGCTTGCTGAAAGTAAGGAGGACATGAAGCACTTGTTGAAGAAAATCAAAGAATGCAGTGTTAGGTACGTATTGTATCTCCATGTCAGGAAAACGAAGATTCTTACCACTGGACTGATAGGCAGCATTATGATGGATGGAGAGATTTAAACTGTCAACAGCTTCATCTTACTTGGATCCACAATTAATACCTTTGGTACGAGATGTCAGGAAATACAGAGACACATTGTACTGGGAAAATCTGCAGTTAAAGACCCTTCCAAATTATTAAGGAGTAATGATGTCAGTTTGAGGACTAAGGAGCATCTGATTCAGGCCATAGTCTTTCCAGTTACTAGCAATGCATCCAAGAACTGGACAGTGAATAAGAACAAAAAAATAATTGATACCTTTGAGCTGTGGTGTTGGAGAAGAGCACTGAACATTTCACGGACAGCCGAGAGAACGAATAGATATGTCTTGAAGAGGGTGCAGCTGGTGTACTCTTCGGAGGCAAGAATGATGAGGCTTTGCCTCACATACTTTCTTACCCACCCCCACATACTTTGGACACATTGCTAGGAGGTGCTATTCCTTGGAAAAAGACATCAGGTAGGGTAGAGGGTGGGTGAAGGAGAGGAAGACCCTCAACCAGGTGGATTGATACAGTGCTGCAATGGTCTCTTGTGTGTCAGAAGTGTGAGGATGGTATAGCATAGAACAGGGTTCAGATCTTTTGTTCACAGGGTCATTATGAGTCATGCTCGATTTAACAGTGCCTAAGAACAACAACAACAACCATTCTTGGGACAATATCTATGTTTGAAGATCAGTATGAATATTGGGGTTAAACAAAATTATAAAAATGTAACATGATCTTTTGGCGGGGTTCAGAGCTATTATGCACAGGGTCACTATGAGTTGCAGTCAACTCAACAGCACCTAACAACAAACAACAACAGTATTTGGTAGTAAAATTATCATTTTAGGGGAAAAAGTATGTTATCTTATACTGGGTTTCATAAAAAAAAAAAAAAGTAAATCATGTATATCCTGCAAGTGTTTACTAAGGGGAATACTTTTGGGAGACATCTACGAAGATTAGGAATGAGTTTTAGTAAAGATGAAGGAGGAGTTCCTTGGCACCTAGGACAACCTGAACTTACAGAACTCCTTGGAGACTAGATAGCACAACAGAATTTTCCTGCTTGAGTCAAGGTGACTGGGATAATTCTAATCTTGTGTCAGTTAATCATTATCTCAGGGAAGGAGTTTGAGTGCCCAAGAATCCCCGGGGAAAGTGAGCCTTGTTAATCTAAGTCAGTCATTCTCAATTTGTGAGATCTAGACCAGTAGCACATTTCACCTGGGAACAGGTTACAAATTATAATTTCACGTGCCCAAACCCAAACCTACCTAATCAGAAACTCTGCAGATGAGGCCAAGACATAGATGGTTAAACAAGCTCTCCAGGTGATTCTGATATATTCTAAAGTCTGAGAAACGCTGATGTAGGGCAATCTCCAGGGAAGGCTAGCATTGTTCGTACACAACACTAAGAGCACTGAGTGCGGCTCAACACTCACATGATGGAAATTAGGGTGGGTCACCAACAGCACCCACTATCCATGCTAAATAATTTAGTCATTATCTTGCAAATCATTCCTTTCCGAACAATCCCCTTTATGGGAGATACACATAGGACTCAAATGATGTATTGGAGAGTCACACCAGATATGTGCGTGGGAATTAGGCAATACTTCTACTGATTTAGAGCTATAATTACTTCCTGGGGGCAGTCAATAGGGAGAAGATTTCAAACAGATTCCATATAAAATTCACCCCTTCCATAATTTCTCATCATGTGAAAGTTCTTTCTAGTTAAACAAGTAGAATAAAAGTTCGCCACAGAGATAGGACAAATATTTTAATTTTCCACATAGAATTTCGTCTGTAGACTCCATCTACATTGTCCTATGTGCCAGGATTTAAATAATATTTTCCTTGAAAAACCACATTTAGGCTGCAAATATACCTCTTACACTTACATGCAAAACAGTTGTAATTTTCAGAGAGTTGTTGAGAGCATACCCATTATCACCACCCAGGAATCTGTAGTAGGTAATTTCTTGTTGTTAAAATAAAACAACAGCAATAAATTACTCAGGTGGTTTGTTGGTTTTTTTTTTAAATTTCACTGTGAAAATAGATATGCCAAGGCTAAAATTTAGAGTGACAAATAACAATGAAAAATCTTGAGTGTAAAAGTATAATTACATCACAAAGCAATTTTACTGCTGTAGGTAATGTGAACTGGATTCCTTGGTTTTGATTTGCATTGTGTAATTCTATGAATTCTTCAGAGCTGACAGCATTACTTCATTATGTGCTGATTCTTGTTCATGATTGCATGTTTCCATTTTGAATGAAGATATTTTATTTATCTAGAACTTAAATTCAAAAGTGCAAACATAATCCCAGCTCCAGTGACCTTGTCTTTCAGGTATTCTCTGGTGGGCCAAACTGTGAAAATTGCAGGATGAACATTTATCTTAATCATGGATGTCTTGATAGCAGTTATTGAATTTCTAAAATTAAGCAGTTCGCCACCTAGGTTATAGTCCAACATTTTCTGCCAAATTTTCTATCTTATGTGTAATTTATTTGTAAGGCTGAAGCACCAGGGGCTATAAAGCTGTGGCCCAAAAGTCTCATTCTGTAGATTAAAAGATTTTATCTCACTGGAGGTGTAGCTAACTCTTTGCACAAATGCCAAAATCCAAAGGTGTATAACACAGACAACAGGTTATATAACCACCTGTGGTCATAGCTGGGCTCGGCATTGATTGTTGTCTTCCTCCTTTGTGAAATATTCCGCAGGAAACAGTCTTCAGCTATTGATGATTATTAAACATTAGTAGCATTATTCAAAATTTAATTCTATTTCTGATTTTAGCAGAATAATAGGAGGAATAAAACTTGATGTGTACGGGGCAATTAGCTTTAACCTGGGGAAAGATTTCAAGACTTATCAACACCGTGAAAGCCTATTTCATGTTGTGATGACATAAAAAGAGGTTGATGTTCTAAGCTACATAGATTTGTTTGTAAGATACTGTTTTTACTTGGGAGGAAAAATAAAAAGATTTCAAATGCAATCCAAACTGCACAGCTTTTAAAATTCATTCTTCTCAGTAGCTTGTACACTTTTTAAACATGGAATATTGTTTTCAGTATTAACAGCTCTTGATTTGTTGTTTCACCAATCTATAATGATGATTATGGTGAAAATAAGGATAACAACAATCACAGAATTGTCTGCTATTTCAAAATGTTCATGGATGTCAGGTATTGTCCTAGATGCTTATTTAATCTTACTTAATCATCAGAGAAATGCTAAAAATCCATTGTCACAGAGTTCATTCCTACTGATAATGATTCTTTAAGACAAAGTGGAATTGCCCCATAGGGTTTCCAAAGCTGTAATCATCACAAAATCAAACTGTTAAGTCTTTCTTAATAGGACTTATAAATGGGGTTGAACCACCAG
Source organism: Elephantulus edwardii (assembly GCF_000299155.1). Lineage (NCBI taxonomy): Eukaryota > Metazoa > Chordata > Mammalia > Macroscelidea > Macroscelididae > Elephantulus > Elephantulus edwardii. The sequence goes on from NW_006399848.1 coordinate 3,734,682, forward strand.
AATTAAGAAGCTGAACACTTAACTCTGTACCATCTAGGTTCCTTTGAATAATACTGAAAAAAATTCATAGCTATTGAGGCAGAACTGACTCAAAGCTGACCCATCATTGAGTTTTGGAGGCTGTAAATCACACTGAAGGAGACTGCTTATCTTTCTCCTTTGGAAAAACTGCTGGACTTGGACTTCCAGAGAGATGTGACCTTTGGCTTAACAGTGCAATTCTCGACTGTGGTGGACTAGGCCACCTGAATAGAATAACAATAAGATTCATTATCCAGACAAGCCTGAGATGATACTCTATTAATAGGTGAATACATTTCATTATCAGATTATCAGAAGAATGGACAAAGCTGTAGAAACTTTGAGTATCTGAAGAAAGGCTAGATTTGAACCCAGTCTCTGCTATAAGTAGATGTGTGATTCTGAGTATATTACTTGAACTAAGATACACAGAATGGTTAGTTTTATTCTAGATTTGTTTCTTGACATTGTTTCTACAATGAAATGGATTGACACAGTGATTAAAACAATAGGCTCAAAGATGTCAGAGATCGTGAGAATGATTCAGGATAGGGCAAGGTTCTGTTCTGTTTGTTCATAGGATTGGTAGGAATGGTAATTGACTTATAACTCTGATGGACTAGTGGTAAGGACCTGTGCTGTCAACCCCAAATGTATATGATTCAAATCTACCAGCTGCTTCATGGGAGAAAGATGGAGAAAGACTGGCAATCTCCTCCTGCTACTGCTTATGAAAACCCGCTGAAAGGTCAGCTAAGTCAAGATCTTCATCTACTTCAACTACATTCTTCTATTCAAAAATTAAGTGTTTTGTTCTAGAATCATATGCACAGACTCCTAAGAACACTACCACTAAATATTGAAGAATTCTTTAACCCAGTAGTTAAACCACTGGCAGCTTTAAATGATCCATAGTAGGGATATGCACAAAGGAGAAATCTGTAAACTCTGTCTTCCCTCCCTTCCTTAGTAACCCAGCCATCAGTATTAACGCTGCCAGGACAAGAACTGTAAAGGACATAGGCAATCAATTCACTAGGTTGTGATATACTTCCACTTCCTCTAATAAAGTCCATTTAGTTGTTAAAAGATATTTTTGTAAATTACAGAATTCTAGGCAAAGTGTGCCTTGTTATTGATGAAAAAACTGATGTGATTCATTGTTCTATTTAAAATCACTCTGATTTCAAATCATACATTTTAGATTTAAATGTTTTTATGAAGCCTCCTGACTCAGATGTTTTGACATTTTATTTAATGCCATTTTCTATTTTTGCTTCATTTTAGATAATCTCTACTAACATTAAATGAAGTTTCTTGATTCTTTTTTAAGCTTTATACATTCTTTTGATATTATTACCAAATTCTTTAAGTATGCTATCATGCTTTTATTTATATCTTTTTAATTTTTGTACCTTAAGTTTTGCTTTGATCTCTCAGTGACTTTCCCATCTGTTTATGAATTTTGTCCGTTATTTTGTTGTTTTTGTTGTTGATTGCTGTCAAGTCGAGCACAAGTCATAACAACCCTATGAATAAAAGACCTAAAGCCTTTATAATCACTTCACACCCTTCGACTGATAGTTCATAACTTGTTGTTGTTATGTGCTGTCGAGTCATTTGCGACTCATAGCAACCCTATGTACAACAGCCCTAAACCGTGCTCTATCCTGTGCCAATCTCATTGCCT
>NW_006399848.1:3741367-3753541 GCF_000299155.1 Elephantulus edwardii
TCAGAGAGTTGGACAATGACTAGGGAGGATAGAAGGAGAATTGACGCCTTTGAGCTGTGGTGCTGGAGAAGAGTATTGAATGTACCATGGACTGCCAAGTTCATAACTTACGTTATTTTTAAATTTTGTTTCTGATGATTACTTATCTCTTAACACTAGGTCCTATTTACCTGCTTGGCTTATGTGACTCAGAATTATTTATGGAGTGACAAATTGTGTGACAATGAAGAACAATAGAGGCTGATAAGAGTTTATACCTGCATCTAGGATAAGATTTGAGTTGTTATTCAGGTCACAATTCACATATAAAGATCATATATTATTGCATGAATTAGAATTCTACTAAAGTGAGGTCCAGAATAAGAGATGGCATTAAAGCTCTAAACTAGATCACAGGTCTAGAATATGATAAAGTTTTGTGTCACCCTGGCTGCATGATTTAATTAATCTGATAGTATTAGTGTTCTCTTTAGTACAGAAAATGTTTGAAGTCTGTAAAACTTCCATAAAAAGATGTGTTTCATGGGCTAGTAAGTAGCACTTCACCTTCAAACATATTGAGCATCCCATAATTTCCATTACGATACAACTCAGAAATGCTTGTGCCATATATTTATAAATATAAATAAGCTGACCCTCCGGGGAGTTTCCAGAGATAGTATAATTGCACAAACAGGAGAATTCCCATCCTTCTCCCACAGAGCAGTTGGTGGATTTGAACCATGTGCCTTTGGATTGCTGTGCAGCTTTGTCACCATATACACCATTAAGAATCTCGGCATGATTACCTCTTCCTCCTCTTTGCTCTTCCAGAGTACAGGAATGAATGACCTTTGCCTTTTATCACTTAGATGGACAGTTCTGAGACTATTTCATTAACTTTCTCATTAATACCTGCTGAAAAAAGTGGCATGACCACCTCAGTTACATAGTCTTGTGTTTGTTTTCCCTCTACATTTTATCCTCCTGGTCTATTAATTCAGCTCTCTATGGGCTCATTCTCTAAAACAGTATCTGTATTCAAATTTGTGACCCAGAGATTTCTTTCAGGGATCCTATGGGCTATCTCCTCATATGATTTATAGCTTCTGAAAACATGCTCAAGAGTCACTTCTGACTCAACAGCACATATCAAGAAGAAGAAAACAGGACGAGAGTTAGCAGAGGGGGGCATTCATGGCTTTGGGTAAGGAGTTGTACTTCCAACTCAATGGCACACAGCTTGAATCCATGAACTGCATCTCAGGAGAAAGATGGGTAGTCTCCTCCTGTGTGACTTCCTGTCTCTGAATTACCCACTGGAGGCTGGTCAATGATGAGTCCATTCCAACTTGATGGTATATTACAGCAGAACATGGAGAGTCACAGCAAATTGGAGCCAACTCAAAGGCACTAAACAATAATGAAGGCTCCTGGTTAAGCTGCTTTTTAAACGCTCAACGAAAAACTGCATTACTTCAAAGCAGAAGAGGAACAAAGTGGAGCGTGTGTGCTTTCTTATTTTCCTTATGTGCATTTATTTATAAATAAATAGTAAATAAATTTTAAAACTATATTAAAGAATAGGGAGTGATGAATTTTCCTCATGTAAATGAAAGGGATGGTATATTTAAATATAGCTTTATGAGACAAATAGAATCAAACTTGGCTGTAATCTGAGCTGATTGTCAATATTTGATATAATTTCAAGTTACTTAAATGATGCTTCTGTAATACTGTGAGAAGAAATTAAACTGAAAGGCAATTTAGTTTCATAGCTGAAAACAGATCAGGTTTTCCTTTGATGAGATTTTTTTTTCTACTTTGACCAGTCTTTTGTATGTCATTTCTTTCTCTATTATTTTGTGGGACTCAGGGAGAGTTTGGAAAGAAAAGTTAGAATATTCATGAAGAATAAAAAAAGAGATTGAACTCCTAACACTGTGAATTTATTTATTTTGAATCATATTTGGAGTCATAGCAATAGGTTCACCTTTATGTTCAACTTGATTTGAGGAGAAAAAGATAAATAGTTTACCTTCCAGGCTTGCATATTTTTGTTAATTCTTGAAACTAGAGATGTGTTGAGCAGCATAGTATGCCACTCTTAATAGGTTACAACTTCCAGCTGTCATTTTTTATCAGAAGGAACACACGTTTGAAGCACAAAACTTGGAAATAAAAATCAGGGAAATAAAAACAATTTCCATTTTCACTTTAAAATTCACAAACTATGGGCATTAGAGCAGCATGTGGTAGTTAAGAAAGCTTGTCTTTCATTTATCTTGCTTGTATAGAGAAGACTATTTGGAGAAGGAGAAAATGCTAAAAATGCATCTCCTAGCTTCCTGAGAATAGAGGAGTATCGTGAATAGATCACTTATTGTGCTGGAGGTCATGAGGTCTTAGATCTCATTTTTGTTTTCAAGTGGGATCTAAGAATGCTTAATGGGGCAGAAGAATCTTAATATGGCCTTTTAACTCATTGGTTGATAGCAACAGCTGGTATGATCTGCCCTATTGGCCAAATTTCCAAAATAAAATATGCTTCTGGAATTCACCGTTAGTTTTAAATGCTATCTTCAAAACTCCATGAGCAATTGCTCTAACAGAAGCTGAAACAATATTTAAAACAAATGAATAGTCATCACCATCATAATTGTATAATTAGTCCAATTTCAGCCTGCTTTCTCTGCCCGCAGCATCTTCTTTACAACAATGACTTGTTAGAAATTATCTTATTAGCTTTCAGTTTCTTTTTTTGAGTCTTGTCTTTGTTTTTGTTTTACTATGGAAGCTCTCCAGGTCAGGTTTTTAGACGGATGTGTGCACACATGAGTTTTTAATAACTACAAATATCCATGAAATATGTCATCACACTTTATCCTGAATGACGCAGCTTGGGTCTACTGTTGAGTCTGCTGATTATGCCTATCTCTTTTGGAAAAATACCAAGGCTTTTTAAAATTTAGAAATCAAACAACAACCATGTTGTTAGGCTATAAGATGATCGGTTAACTTTCAGACAACCCATGTATTAAGTCTGGTGAACTAAACCCAGGAGAAAACTCAGTCATTCCTCAAGTCAAAACCTTCAGTAGGTTTCCCAGGAAGTAAATCTCCATCTTTCTCTCACTGAAGAGCTAATGGATTTGAACCAGAAGCGAGACGAGACTTTTGGGTTAGCAGCACAATCCCCTATGCACTGTGTTTCCAAAGCTCCCAGAGGAGTGACCCTTAAATAGTTAAAATGACTCCTTTAGAAGTTGTCTTGGGTGGAGCAAAACCAAAAATGGGCACTCAAATGGAGAAGCATAAGAATGATAAATAAGAACTTGAAGTTAGAACTTTACTAATTATCAATAATATCTAGGCTATCATGAACCAATCCCTCAAACTAGATGAAATTCCACTACCACATCTACGATATGCCTTTATTTCACCAATAGTTCAGGAGAACTGGGTAACAAAGGCTAATGTATAGTTTCTCTTTGTTGTTACATGCTGTTACTCATAACAACGCTATGAACAACATACCTCATGAGCTCTGATATGCTTAAGCCCATTGTTATAGTCACTAGATTATTACATAAAATTATCTTGTTAAAGGCCTCCTTCTCTTTCTCTGACCTTCCACCTTTCCCAGCATAAAATCTTTTTTCCAAGGACTTTCCTCTTCTGACATAATGCTGAAGTGTGTGAGAAGTAATTTCCCTGCCCTTGTCTCTACCAACTTTCCGCTCATAAAGCCCACACAGGATAGAGTATAACTGGCCATGAGGGTTTGGTAGGAAGTGTCTTATATAGGAGTAGATCACCACCAGGTCTTTCTCCCATAAAGAAGCTAGGTGGGTTTTGACCACCCACCTTAAGTAGCTAAGCACTTAACCATTGCACTACTAGGTTCTTGATACTTTATTTTCAAAACATATTTTGTTATCAACTATGATAAAACCTTAAAAAGGTGTAGAACACTGTTAGGGGAGGAAAACGGAACTATTTTCCACTGAAATTATCACTTTATCCTAAATAAATATTGGTGGCAGAGTGTATTATGTGTTGAATTGCCGACTAAAAGGTGAATGGTTCAAAACCACCAGCGATTTAAAAGGATAAAGATGTCCAACCTCCTCACATTAACAATTACAGCTTCAAAACCCTAGTGGAGGATGCTTATAAGTCTGGCTTGGAGCAAATACAATCAGGCTGCTTCTTGGAAGGAAGGATGGCAAAGGTTTGTCTCACCTACTGTAAACAAACATTTTAGGAAGGATCGGTTTTAGAAGAAGGACCTCATGCTTGGAGAGGTAGATGATCAGTGAAAGAGGTAAACTGTCAATGAGATTGACTGGTATAGTGACTGTAGCAATGGGTTCTAGTACATTAGAGATGCTAAAGATGGTACAAGATAGTACAAGGGTCAGATCTGTTGTTCATTGGGTCTCTATGAGTCTCAGTTGACTGGAGGGCACATAACAACACAACCACAGGCTGACTCTGAGGAAGTGAAGAAGAGAAAGCTATAACTTGTTCCCAGAGTTATAAGAGTGAACAATGAATGTTCAGTTTTCCACTGCCTTTTGCCTGGTTACTGCATTGCTAAGTGAGTACGTATTAGCCTCTGAGTATGTCTGTTCTACACAGTTTTGCCCCTTTTGTCTGTATTGTTTTCTTGTCATTTTTGTTTCTAGTGAAAAATAAAATCTTTATATTTGGAAGAAGGGCAGAACAATTAATAAATTCCTTTATTTGCATTAAAATCCAGCAAACCACACTTTTCTCCTTGAGAATTTTTATTTTTACCTTTAATTATTTGTCTAGCTTCTGCTACTGTAAATTTTGTACTCATTTCAAAATTCTTTCTCTTGCAATTTTTTCCTAAAATTTTTTTTATCCAAAATAATCATTTCCCCACATAACATACAAACTTTACAAAAGTGGAAACAATGTTCTTACATTTTCCCCTAAAATAAATTATTGAAATATATTAAATTTATCATATAACAATGCAGAAAGTTTTCACTATTTTCTTATTGTTTGAGAATTCATGGGGTTTTTTTGGTTTTGGGTTTTTTTTGTGAGGGGTGGTTTAGAATTCTAGTTTTAAAGACCATTAATGCTTTTCAAGCCCAAGTAAAAATAGAGCTTTCATTATTATTGTTGTTGTTTTTAATGTCAGTAACTATATAAATAGAATCTTCTTATTGGGGGTTGAAACATTACATATAAACCTACAGTTGTATGCTGCACCAGAAACAGTAAATCTTACTAACAATTAGATAAACAAATGAAAAAAGATGGAGATAATTGCAGACTCTCATAACATAAGCTGAGACTACCAGTATGCAATGAAGTCTTCTGTTTTAGAAAGCTACTCAATGACTATTTCATCATGCAAACTGTAGACTGAGTTTGGTTGGTTTTGGCTTTTTTTTATTATTATTATTATTTGAGAATATTTTATTCCGTGCTATTTATTGACTTTGCAAAAGAAATAATTCTTTTCAATGCAGCCAATTCTGCCCTGTAATAATATTTAAAGACATTAATAGAAAGTCTGGTTAGGGCTTTTTTTTAGGTGTTGGTTTGTTGTTGGTTTTTTTCCCCCCTTGGCTCAGGTTCCAATATGGTTTTGCTCCGTTCTCTTCCATTTAGTTATGCTTTTAATCTAGGTCTTTATAACCTATCCATTTTCCCTGAGGTCCTAAAGTAGCAAAATCTCAAAATGTATTGCCACAGGGCTGGAACTGACCTATAGCTAACCCTTCCATGGGTTTTCTTTTGGGAGGTTGTAAACCTCAGAGGAAGCGCTTGCTGATCTCTCTCCTGCAGAAAAGCTGGTGAATCAGAATCCCCAGAGAGGTGCCATCTTTAGGTTAGGAACACGAATCGCTAGACTACTCAAAATATTAGTCAAACGTCTTTGGTAAAGCAAAAACTTTGGTGATGGTTATTGTATTGATGATGATGATAAAGATGGAAAATAAAGAACAAATAAAAATCAACACTGTTCCAACCCAAACTTCATTGGAGTCATATAAATATGACTTATGATTAATATGATTAATATTAATATGATTAATCTTTGAGAGACTAAATTTGGATTTCCATTTTTAGGTTTAAATTTCCATAATTTGATACAAGACATTTTAAAAGAAAAATACATATCTTTAATCTCAGTAGGATAGAGTGCATTTACACTACTTCTCCATTTAAAAAAGCATAAGGCTAAAACAGGGAAAAGTGTATGACTTTAGCACAGCCAGAAGGCAAGGAAGTGGTTAAAAAATTACAGAAACACGTCAAAAATGAAATTAAACCATACAGAGAGACTCCAACAGAACAACTATGGGTCAATTTGAAGGTCTAAATAAATAATAATAATGATGGTTCATAAATCGTTAAAAATATAAAAGAAAAAATAGTCTATGCTGATATTCAAAGCCTTAAACCCGTTCTTGAGAGAATCTTTAAATTCAAGGATAGACTCAAGTACAAAACTTGGTTCTTGTGGATTGGATTCGATTTTCTTTAACTTCAGTTTGAACTCTCATATGAGTAGTTGATGATCTGTTCCACAACCAGTACCTGGCCTTGTTTTCACAGCTGGTATTGAGCATCACCAGTGTTTTTTTCCCACATAAGTAATCAATCTGATTCCTGTGTAGGCTATCTAGTCACCATTTGTGTTTCTTATCAAAGCTATTTGCCATGAATAAATCATTGATTGTATGGAATTCTATCTTTCTGTCTCCAGCCTCATTTTTGTCACCAAGTCCATGCATCACAAGTACCGATCCTTCTTCACTGTTCCCAGCTTTTGCATTTTAGTCACTTGGTGCCATGTTTGATCAATTTCTGATTGCAACAACCTTTAGAAGTCATCTATTTCCTTCTCTTTGGTTCTGGTTTTTGATGTATAAATTTGGATGATAGTGGTATTAACAGGTCTTCTTTGTATATGTTTGGATATTATCCTGTCACTCACAACATTGAATTTCAAGATTGTTGTTGTTGTTGTTATGTACCAGCCCTAAACTCTGCTCTGTCCTGTACCAATTGCACTGTCTCTGACACTCCCATCCCGATTACCCCAGTCACTGAATCAATCCACCTCATAGGGGGCCTTCCCCTCCTGCGCTGCCCCTCCACCCTCCCAAGCGTGATGTCCTTCTCCAAGGACCAACGGTCTCTCCTCACAACATGTCCAAAGTATGTTAGACGGAGCCTCAGAATCCTTGCCTCCAAGGAGCCACCTGGTTTAATCCTTTCCAGGATGAATGTGTTTGTTTTCCTAGCAGTCCATGGTACTCTCAATACTCTTCTCCAGCATCACAGCTCAAAGGCATCAATTCTCCTTCTATCCCCCTTCGTCATTGTCCAATTCTCTGATGCATAACAAGTGATTGAGAAGACCATGGCCTGTATCAGACGCACCTTAGTTTCCAGAGAGACAGTACTTTGCTCTTCAGTACTTTGGAGAGGTCCCTATCAGCAGACTTTCCCATGGCAATGCGCCTTTTAATTTCCTGGCTACTGGTGCCAAGAGTGTTGACTGTGTTGACTGTGGAGCCAAGCAGACTAAAGTTGTGAACAATCTCGATCTCTTCACCATGCATCCAGATGCTGCCAATTGGTCCAGTGGTGAGAATCTTTGTCTTCTTGACATTTCAAGATGTTGTTTTTGTTGTTGTTGTTATGTGCCATCAAGTCGCTTGCGACTCATAGCGACCCTATGTACAAGAGCTCTATACGTTCTTCTATCCTGTGCCAACCTAGCCATCTCAAATGCAATTACTCCCACCTCTCCAGTCACAGAATCAATCCACCTCATCGAAGGTCTTCCTCTCCTTCACTGCCCCTCCACTCTGTCAAACATGTTGTCCCTCTCCAAGGACCAGTCCCTCCTTGCAACATGCCAGATGAAGCTTCAGAATCTTTGACTCCAGGAAACATTCTGGCTTCACCCTTTCCAGGATGAACCTGTTTGTTCTCCTAGGAGTCCATGGTATATTCAACACTCTTCTCCAGCACCACAGCTCAAAGGCATCAATTCTCTTTCTATCAACCCTATTCACTGTCCAACTCTCTGATGCATAGCACGTCACTGTGAAGAGTATAGCCTGGATCAGGCACACCTTAGTCTCCAGTCTGACATTGTTGTTCTTCAGTACTCTTGAGAGGTTCCTCACAGCCGACTTTCCCAATGCAATTCATCTCTTGATGTAGAAACATTCTTTTTAACTATGAATGCAACACTGGGTTTTTTTTCCTCACCTCTTAATTTCCATCATAGTTGACCATCTAATTACCTGATTCAAAATGTTCCATGCCCATGCCAATCCATTTCATTTAAATATGTACGGCCATATTTATATGTTCTATTTCTTTCTTAAATAATCCCCAGTTTTCCTACATCCATACTTCTCATATTCAACATTCCAATCAGTAAGATCTGTTTGCACTGTCCCTTCTCCTTTGTGATTCCTAACAGAGGCTCAACCTCCAGTGCCATATCTACTAGTCCAATCTATGTGTGCTCTGTTGTACATAAGGTTTTCAAAGGTCTGCTATTTGGGAAATGGATGGCCAATCCCTAGTCTGTCTTAACTTGAGTGTTCAACTTTAGAGCAATATTTGACAGACAGACATTGTATCCAAAAGAGTTGTTGAGTGTGGAAGCAGACAACAGAACAGATGTTGGTTTCAGGGGCCCACCCCTTCAGCATATGTGTTGTGCTCCCAGCTTCACACTGCCCCGATAGCATCCAACTCAGTCCCCTCTCCTTGCCCCTCTGGCACTTCCCATTCTCTTTAGTTTGATGGCTCAGGACACCCACCTACGTCTTCCGATTTTCTCCCAACTCCTCTGAGATGTTGGTGCTCCTGGAGCAGTGGTGTCAGGGCAGATTTTACTGGACAGGGTGGTCTCCACACACACTTTTCAAAGGTGGAGTCGAGCAGCAGGAGGGTTCTCTCAGCAGGAGGGGTCAGCTGGCAGAAGGAGTCAGTCATCAGAGCAGAGCAAGGAAACACTGCATGGTTCAAAATTAGGAAAGGTGTATGCCAGGGATGCATCTTATCTCCATATTCTTTTGAATCTATATGTGGAACAGATCATCCAGGAGGATGGGCTGTATCAAGAAGTGTGTGGCTTCAGGATTGGAGGAAGACTCATCAACGACAAAAATCATGCTTGCCGAAACTGGTGAGGACCCAAGGCATTTGCTGCAGAAGGTCAAAGACAGCAGCCTTCAATACTGGTTGAAGCTCAACATCAAGAAAACAAAGATGCACACCATTGGGCTAACAGGATGTATCATGATAGAAGGTGAAGGGATTTGATATTGTCAACAGCTTCAGCTTGCTGGGCTCCACAATCAACACTCTTAGTACCAGCAGCCAGGAAATCAAAAGATAAATTGCACTGAGAAAATCTGTTGTCAGAGACCTCTCCAGAGTACTGAAGAGCAATGATGTCAGTCTAGACACTGAGGCACACCTAATCCTGGCCATAGTTTTTACAATTACTTGCTATGCATCAGAGAACTGGACAATGACTGAGGATGATAGAAGAATTGTTGCCTTTGAGTTGTGGTGCTAGAAAACAGTATTGAATATACCATGAACTAAGAGAACAAATAGGTCCATCCTGGAGAGGGTGAAACTAGGAAGCACCTTAGAGGCAAAGATTTTAAAGTTTTGTTTGACAAAACTTCTTTTTCAAGAAGGGACCCATCCTTGGAGAGGGACATCATTCTTGGAGAATAGGAAGACCCTGGATGAGATGGATTGACTCAGTGACTTGGGTAATGGGGATAGGTATGTCAGAGACAGTGAAGTTAGTTCAAGATAGAGCAGGGTTCTGAGCTATTGTACATATGGTTGCTATGAGTTTCAGGCAACCTGATGGTACATAACAACAACATGCTGATATAACAAAATCAAAAGGTTCTAATAACTTTGCATTTTTTAAGCTGAAGGAACGAAAGAACAAATTCAAGCCTCGAATTGCAATTTAAGGATGCTATAAGCAGATTATTGAATGATTCACAAAGCATTAAAAGAAATGGGAAAGAGTACTCAAAGTGACTTTACCCCCCCCCAAAAAAATGGCTGACTCAGAAGAATTTAATGAAACAAGATATGATTGATCAAGAAGCAATGGTGATTAAGGAGGAAGTTCAAGCTACTCTAAGGGAAGTAGCAAAAAACAAAACCCCAGGAATTGATGGAATACCAATTGACATATTTCAACAAACAGATGTTGCCCTGGGTGTACTCACCAAGTTATGTCAAGAAATCTGGAGGATAACTACCTGGCCAACTGACTGGAAGAGACACTTATTTATTCCTATTCCAAAAAAAGGTGACCTGTCAAAGTGTGGAAATTATCAGAAAATATCACTAACACTACACAGAAGCAAAATCCTGCTGAAGATTATCCAAAAACCACTGGAACAGTACGTCAACAGAGAACTACCAAAACTACAAGCTGAGTTTAGAAGAAGCCATGACACTGGTGACATTATCAGCAATCTCTATGTGAAACATATAATCTGGAAGGCTGGGCTTAATGAGGAGAAATGTGGCATAAGGATTGGATGAAAACTCATCAATAACCTGTGACACACAGTGGACCCACCTTTGCTTACCAAAACTAAGGAGGACATGAAGAGTTTATGACAGAGGGTCAAGGACTGTAGTCTTCAATATAGATTGAAGCTCAGCATTAAGAAGACAAAGAGTCTCACCACTGGGTTAATTGGCAGCACCACAATAGAGGAAGAGGTGATTGAGGTAGTTAAAATCTCAGCTTGCTTGACTCCACAGTAACACTTTTGATACCAGCAGTTAGAAAATCAAAAGATTAATTGCATTTGGGAAGTGTGCTGTCAAGGATTTCTTCAAAGTCTTAAATCATGATATCTATCTAGGGACTAAAGTGCACCATGGTCTTCACAAATACTTGCTATGCTAAAGAGAGCTGTACAACGTCTAAGGATAATAAAAGAAGAATCAGTGCCTTTGCATTAGGTTGCTGGACAAGAGAATCGAACATATTCTGGACTGCCAAGAGAACAAACAGGTCTGTCTTGGAGAGGATGAAACCAAGTTTCTCCTTGGAGACAAGGATTTTGAAGCTCTGCCTCACAATACTTTTCATGTTGCAAAGAGAGACCAGTCCTTGGAGAAGAATACATGCTTGGGATGGTGTAAGGACTGCATAAGAGAGGAAGACCCTTGATGAGTGGGACCGACACATTAACTGGGATAATGAGGGTAAATATGTTAGAGTTAGTAAGACTTCCTCAGGATAGGGCAGAGTTCAGAGTTATTGTACATAGAGTGGCTATAAGTCATAGATATCTAGATGGCACATTAGAGCAGCAATGTTCATTTAAATTTTGAAAATTAGAAAAGAATTTAATGAGGAACAGAATAATGGCAGACCTTCAAACGACTTCCCCATAAAATACTATTATTTGCAAATAGAGAAAAAAAAAATTAACTTTAGAGTGGAGAAGCCTGGCACACATCACCATAATTCAGTGATCATAGTGAACATCATTGATTATTACATAAATTGAAATACTGTGTCGTCAAAGATGTCACAATGAGAAAAACACAGGTTTCATGAGGAGCTTTCATAGCTAGAAGGCCTGAAGTTTTCAAAGGTCATAAAAGCAAAAGGATGGCTGAAGACCTGTTTTTGATTGGAAGAAACCAATTAATTGCAATATGTTATTTAGGCCTTGTTCTTTGTGGTATTAAGGTTGTTATTGGGGTCATAGGTTAACCTTTAAAAGCTTCTGAAGATGGTCTTCTCAATTCAGAAAGGCACTGATTAGAATACTATTTCACTGTTGAATAGAACATACTGTAAAACTCCTCGAAAGGAGAGAAGTACAATTGTTCCCTAGGGTTTTCCAGGCTGGACATTTTATGAGAGAGAATTGTTATCTCTTTCTCTGTGGTTTGGCCAGTGGATCTGAACTTCTGACCTTCTGATTAATGACCCAACATGAAACTCACTGTGCCCCCAGGGCTCCTGATAACACTAATCAGTAGGTACCCACCATGACTATAGTCATGGACCCTTTGAATAGTCAATCTGAGCCTTGCTCTACGGTACACCATCTTCAACATCTCTGATGTGCTCAAACTTTAACCTGAACAAGAGTTAAAATAGGG
>NW_006399848.1:3754076-3764711 GCF_000299155.1 Elephantulus edwardii
GCCAGAGAAAGGCAGGGTCAGGCAGCAAAGTTACCAGTGAGGAAGAGTTACAGATTAAACTTTATAGGTAGGGGTTCGTTCTTGGTAGGGAGGTCAAACCGGTGGTCAGTTCTCGTGGAGAAAGTTGATTTGATGCCCTTTGTTAGCTTCTAATGACAGAGCTGCTCAGTCATGCAAGGTGTGGTTGATGGCTGGGTTTCCTTCTGATTGGCCACAGTTGTCCTACACCAGGTATTTTGGGATGTCTCTTAGAAGGTCTGGTCAGCACAAGATGTCACCCAGGCCCCAAGGTGACCTTTCAATATAGACAAATGAAACAAGAAATCTCTAGCTGGTGATAAAGGAACTACTCATTTTTGATCCAGAGCTCAGAGGTTCTGAGTTATGCTGTGTTATGTTATGTAGTGGATTACTACAATGCACAGGTCCAAGATGTGCCGTTAATACCATCGTCTAGGTTAACGTTATTTGGCATCACGCAGTTTGTTAGTCTTCCTGATATTTTATTCCCCAATCATCTGCACTAGACTTTTATGATTCTGGAACTATATATTTGTATTCTTAGTGTCTGTTCATTTTTTGAATCTTACTTTAGAAAGACTTGGGTTGTTTGGGTTTTTTTTTTTATTTTTCAATTGATTTCTCAAGAAGCTTTGAATCTCTCAATTTCTCTTCAAAATTCTTCCAGCATCCCAGGTCTGATAAGCAGTCTTTTAAATATAATCTCTGCCATGCCAGCATTAAATTCCCTCAGGGAAGCTTTACTTTATTTCCTTGGGCAAGAAAAACCACATCTCAATTAGCATGATAGCTAAAACTATATTCTCATGTGCAACTTCCTGAATCTGTTGAATAGGTACAGGTGTTACCCTTTAGTAACCTCCCTCTCAAAATTCATAGGTTACACAGTATTTTACAAGATACAGGATGATCTACAGCCTAAAATGGCATAATTCCTTTTAAGTGCACACTAATTGTTATTCTTTTAAGATCAGGCAATGGTCTGACCATATAAAAGTGGCTTATTAAATACTGTTAACTTCAAACCTGCTATTCTTGAGTGACTCATGGTGACTCTCCACTAGATTTCTGAAGCTGTAAATCTTTATGGCAAAGGACTATCCATATTTCTTGAGAGGAGTGACAGATGGCTTCTATTAGTATTTGAAAAGATATTCTCCACTGCCAAAACTCCTTTATGTAAATGAATTAAATACTTAGATCAAGATTTTCCCCAATCAGGTGCAAGGAAGAGGGGATAGAGATTAAAGAAAACAATTGCTTTTCAGATTGATAGTTCCGGCTTCAAAAGCTGATGTTATACAAATATTAAGTTGTTGTTGTTGTTTTTTTAAAAATCAACTATGCAATACAATGAATTACTTTTACTGCTTTTACTTTAGTATGCTTCTAGCTATCTGGTAGCCTAGTGGGTAAGGAGTTGTACTGCTAACCTCATGGCAGGTAGTTTAAATCTATCAGCTGTTCTTCAAGAGAAAAATGGGCAATCTTCTCCGGTGCTAATCACAGCTTCTGAAGACCTACTGGAGGGTAAGCTAGGAGGTGGTTCTAACTAAACAGCAATAAGTTTAAATGGGAGACAAGAAAAGTTGAAAAAAATGCAAAAATTTGCCATGAGGTCAAGACCACCTATTAGAAGGATCGGTCGGGACACTGTTCTTTTTTAATCTCTACTGAGAATCTTAAGCAGCAGCGGCACCAGCACCAAAACCAAAACATGCACCAAATTCAAAGTTCTTTTTTTTTTGCAGTGGTCAAATTTTAAATTAGACTCACCTGGCTTGCAAAGATGACCAAAGAGAGTCCTGCTTATTGAATAGTTCCATTTTTTAAAACAGCAATTCCACGAAAAGAAAATAATCAGAGGAATCACATGTAATTACAAATATCTTTATGTGACTTTCCTCCAAGTCCAAGGTCTTTGAAAACTGTAAGACTGGAGTAACTTTGGTAATAGTTCTTGTGACTACCAAAACCTAAGTTAAAGAAGGGCATCAACTGATGATGTAGAGGTCATCAAAGTTGAGGACCCAGTATCTATGTTCTAAGCTGGTGGACAATAAATTGATGCGGTTACAAAACGAAATGAGGGAGGTCGGAGACTCCCACCTTACCTTCTGGGTTCTGGTGAGCCGGGAAAATACCATATAAAGTGGAAGTGGAGTGATGGTGCAGGATGAAACTTGAGAGAAGAAAAAGCAGCAACACTCGATCTAGTGGGACAGAGAAGATATGGAGAAATATCTGATTTATACATTAGAAGTCAATTTCAGAGGGGAGAGGGCAGGGTAATAATCTATATTTTCATCAAGGGTGGTAGGACAGGATGACCAGCTAAGATAATGGCTTGGAATGGAGGCACTATTTAAGACATAAGCACCCCATCGTACCCACCAGTAGTCTCACAGTCTGTGATCCAAAATCTTCCTATCAATTCTAATCACCACCCAAGCTGGATGGCTGTTCATTGGAGAGACAGATGAAAGAAGGGAAAGAGGAAAGAAAGACAAGAAAGATGATGGGTCTTTTCACAGCTGAGTTAGATTTCCTCCCTAGTTAAGATGAGAATCAATTTGAATATGCTTTACTGGTCCCGGAATTTTACCTCCACAGGCAGTGGTCATCATGACTTTTTACAGCCAATTCAAATGGGTAAAAATTAATGTCATCTGCAGAATCTTAAGACAGTTTCTCCTTGAAAGGGAATCTTCCATTCTAGTACTTTGCAGTCTATTAAATGTATCTAGAAATTATATTACTGTGGAAAATGAACACCTCTTTAAATCAACTGAGAGTGTGAGAAGGGTCTATGATTTTTCTTTGGGATTAATTGCTATAATACTCTCTTTCAGGCAATTGCATTAGTCTCATATTTTCTTTGTTGTTGTTATGTGCTGTTGAATCAGAACTTACTCATATCTGACCCACTAGAGGGTCTTTAGAAGCTATAAATTGCTTGAAAGGACGCTGCCCATCTTACTAATGGATAACAATTGGTGGGTTTAAAGATGTGTGTTTGGCTTGGCAGTGGAGCGCCTTACTGTTAAGCTCCCTGAGGTACTTCGTATTTCCCTTATATATCACTAAGTGTTGAAGCTCTTTATGGATGACTTTGATGCTGTCTGGATTCTGCCATTTTACTAGCATTGATAAGGTTTTTGGGTGTACTACTTCATTGGGACTAATAACCCCATTCCTTTTGATCTATTTAAAAATCTCTAAAGGGGTGAGCTTCTGGGTATTTAAGTATATGTTATATTTTAAGGTTGCATTTTTAGTTTACACTAATTTTTCCTAGAGTTCAAATCATCATCCTTGTCCATATTGTAAGTGCCATGTCTTTGTCATTTACCTTCTGTCCCTGCCTAACTGTACCATCTCCCACTCCTTTCTGGCCTTCAAGATCTTCCCCTAACCAAAAATTGCAAGAAGGTTTTTATTCTGATGTCATGGTAAGTGCTTTCTTATGTCATTGTCACCCCAACAATTCCTACTGATTGAGTGGAATGCGAAAGGTTTGAAAGAGGAAAAATATTTAATAACTGTGTTGATAGGCAGGATAATGGTAATCAGAGAGATTAAAAAAAATGACTGAAATATTTACTTACGGCAAATAAAGCCACAACTTAGATATAGGCAAGGACTAAGAAAGTTGTTAAACATAATTCTAATAAATAAACCTCCTCTTGATATTTTTGTGATGAATCAAACACTTGCATCTCTACATTTGATTAAAGTACAGTCAAAATATTACTGCTCTTATCTCATATATTTTATATTGTTGTTGTTGTTATTGTTGTTGTTAAGCGTCGTCACGTCGCAGGCGCCTCGTAGCCACCCTATGAAGGAGAGTCCTCAGCGCTTGGGTGTCTTTCATCCTCTCTCCAGGTTCATAGGGTTTCTGGAGGCAAGCTATTATGGAAGTTGATGCCACTCCTCCTTCCAAGATAGTTTATATAGTGAAGAGAAATGTCTAATCTTTACATGTAACCTGATAGTTTAAGAGACTCGCCCAAGAATAAACATCTAATAAAGACAATTTGAGAACCTGTTTGTCAGCTATGAAATTTCATGTTTCTGACATGCACTATAAAGATCATTTACAATTTAATTGCACAGCAGTATCAACCTAGGTTTCCAGATGAAGGGTATTAGTTCTGGACTGCCAAATCTGCCCATCACTTAGATGCAGTCACAAACTTCAGAGTAGTCATGATATCCTTACTTCTGGCCCATGGGTTCCCACTACTCTCTCAGGTTTAATACTAGCAGCCTAGTCGTAAAACACTGCACTGCAATCCCAAAGGCACAAAGGTCAAATCTACCAGTTCCCCTGGGGGAGAAAGATGGATACTCTCCCACCATGCAATTAACAGCCTCTGAAAACTCGCTGGAGTAACAATCCGCTATGGGTTGGTTCTAACTTCATGGTACCCAACGACAACAGCAGACTGACTAACATAACACATGAAAGTACTACACTTACAATTTTTGTATAAAGAATACAAATTAGGATGTGCATAAAGAAAAGAGATAAGTGTGAGCTCTAGGAGTTCTCCAGTGGGAAGCTCCAGGGTCACCAAAGCTGTGTGTCTTCTCCTGTGAACAGAAATCTTTCACAGCCAGGAAACTGATAGAGATCCAATGTCCAGAGTTTCTATTGAAAGACTCAACTTATGGATTTACCACTCCAATCTATCCCATTTAGATAAGTGAGACCAAGACTTTGGCATCAGTAAATAACAAGGTCAAAATCATACCATGAGCCTTTCTGGTACAGTCTGCCCACATCTAAATGACAAACCCTCATGTGTGGTCTGGCATCCTCATCAAGAATGGAAGTGGGCTTTGTAAGTAAACTAGTATAAAATTAAAATTTTATTTAAAAAATGCTAAATAAAAAGAGAAACAGAAATCATTGAGAATAGTACAAGCTCTTAGAGGTTCTTTTTCCCTCTGGCACCAAGGAAAATTGAATAAATACCCAGGTAAAATTAAATTATTTTACTCCAAACTAGGACTCTTGTAATTTTAGTTAGCAATTTCCAAATAACCTCATAATAAATATATACTGGTGACTGAACGGATTGTGTTTGGCCCACAAAAATTTCTATCATGTAAACCATACACAGTATATAACCAAAAATGGCTATGGCCAAAATTAACTGAATCCCCAAAAGATGGTACTGATCTAATGGCTTAAAAAACACAATCAAAGGCCATCCCAATGACATTTGAAATAACTTTTCATGAGTATATACTCCTTAATCTATCAACTATTACCAATTTCTTGGTCACTAAGGAGAAAAAAAGTCCAAAACTTCTAATCTAATTGTTTATAGGCAAGCTCATTTTTAACCAAATTAATTTCCATTCTACTGTTCTCCTTATTATCACAGTAGTCTTCTATTATTTAAAACCCTCACTCCCTCACATTCATTGCTTTCTGGTAAGAACTGACTGACAGCTGATACTTCTGGAGGCTTAAATCACACAGTAGGAGATTTCCTCTCTTCTTCCAGCGAAGCTGCTGATGGATGGAAACCCCTGGCATAGGACACCTCTCTCTCAAGGTTTGGTTTTGTTTCTCCCCACCCCCCAAACCTCAGCTAGCCATTCTCTATGGACTATGTTACCAGGGCTACCATTTTAAAGCCCTAGGCAGAGAAACAGATTCAGCATTAGAACCGCCTGTGCACAGTACACAGAATCATTATATCCCCAAGGACTGTACATTTGAAATAAGCTTTTATTTCTTTTAGAATGTTAAGGAAATACAACATATAGAAACTTGACTACTCAGCTATCCGTCAAGAGAAGCATCATTGTATTCATGCCCTCAACGTCTTTTCACATCAGTGAGAAGAGCACTTGGCTATAACCCCCTGCCCTGTTACTTCTTGAGCACATCATTGTGATTATGTGACTTCAAATGATGATTTAGAGAAGTCAGGGGTTAGAAGGAAAGAGGAGGCAAGGGAATCATAAACTGTAGATGCGCAAAGTGTCTTGGAAAGAACAGAATATTTTCAGTCAGAAAACCTTCAAATAATGCCCCTTTAGCTTATTCACAGAAATATCGTTGACAAATTCCTTTATCTCTAGAAGATGGTCATATGATATAATGAAGGTATATGTCTGTAAGGATTATTCTGCCTATATTTTAATATATTATGTATATATTTTATTTTGTATATCATTCCTGTCTAACAACTTGAAACACTTGTTGCAGAACAAAGATAATATGGATTACATATAAACAAAGAAAAAAAATAATAACACCAGGGAAAATGATAAAGAGTTAGAAATTGTCAATTATTTCATCTTGCTTGGATCTACAACATCATCATTACCAGCAGTCAAGAAATAAAAAAGATTGTCCTGGAGTCTATTGTCAGAGACCTCTCCAAAGTACTAAAGAGTAATGTCAACTTAAAGAATGAGGTGTGCCAAACTAAAGCCATGGTCTTCTCAATTACATGCTATGCATCTGAGAGATAGACAATGAATAAGGATGATGGAAGAAAAAGAGATGCCTTTGAGTTGTAGAGGTGGAAAAGAGTGCTGAGTGTCCCATGAACTACCAAAACAACAAAATCACGTTTCTTGGAGAAAGTGAAGCCATTTTGAGTGCTCCTTAGAGGCAAAGATGGTAAAGCTTCATCTCACATCCTTTGGTATATTGTTAACAAAGGCTATTCCTTGGAAAAGAACATCATGCTTAGATGGAGGGTCCACAAAAGAGAGGAAGACTATCAGTGAGATGGACTGACACACTGGCTGCAGCTAGGGGAAAAGCATATCAGAGATGATAAGTTTGGTACAGGATAGGGCAGGGTTCAGATATCTAGTTTACGGGATCACTATGAATCTGACTCAACTCCATAGCACTTAACAACAATAACCTGCATCATAGCAACCATCTCCTTGTGCTATTGAGTACATGAACTATGACTAGTTTAAACTAAGATAAACTGTGAATGCAAAACAGACATTGGGAATTTGAATACTTGGGCCAAAAAATTTGAAATAGTTCACATTTATATTAATTGGGTGTTAAAATTATGTTTTAGATACATATAGTTAACTTATATCATTAAAATTAATGTCAGTATTTTTTGTTTGTTGAATACTATAATATTTAAAATTTCAAGATTTGTGTTGCATATCATGGCTCTAAATATCATCTTAAGAGAAGAGATCTTGTCTTATTTATCATTGTCCAAATATCTAGTGAAAATCGTAGCATTAGAGAAGGCTTTCAAGAATATATGTAGAGCTGACTTACAATACAAATAGTAAGTCTAAACAAAAATTTTAACACATTTTCTCTAAGAAACATCATTGCCCCTATAACCAAGCAAATTCAATCCAACTTTCCTTGATCTAAATTATATTTGTTTGATTTCATCATTACCAGATGCAAGAGGAATATAAATGACAACTCTACTCTTTCCTTTTCTCCCTCCTGTTCTATAATAATTTACAATCCTAGTTTAGAGTCTAAATGCCCATTCACACACTGTGACCATACCTATGTTTACAAGCACAGAACTGAGATGTCACAATCATGATTCATCTGTGAAAACATTATTGAATTTCTACACACAGGCTTTAGAAAAGCTTTATTCCAGAGCATTTATCTAGTAAAAGGCATTACAGTAGATTCTATAGGCAAAGAAAGTAGCTTAAATATGATTCCTCCACTTAAAACGATTTTAAAGAGGAGTAGAAGATAGGAAAGTGATGATATATACATAAAGTGGAAATGAAAAGCTGAGGGACGATCTTTCAGTTAAAGAAACAGTGGAATGGTGGTAGTGGTAGGTGGATAAAGAAATGGAATGAGGCTTTCAATTCTGCCTTCAATGAATAGCTCCCTCCATTTTTATTTTTTTTAAAAAGTAAGTTTTTAATTTACCTGTGACTCTGTGCGGAATAGATGGGTAATCTCCTCTGGTGAGAGATTTACAGCTTCAGAAACCCACTGGAGGGTTTATAAGTCAGTTCTGATTTTGTGACAATGAATCTGAGTTCTGCATTTAAATAACAATGAAAATACAAGATATTCAAATTTTTAGAATACATTTTACCCAGTGGCTAAAAGAAGATTTATATCATTGCATGATTAATAATATTTGAAATCAATTCTGTAAACTTTGACATTAAAAATTTTATGAGGAAAAGTTATGCTGAAAGAAAGTATAGCAGGGAACCTATACTCAGTAAATGAACACATATTAACAAAATGAAAAGAAAATAATAGTGAAAAAAACCAAGGTATTAGAAAAAATGTTTAAAATGATAGCGAAATTGACAACCTCCGAGCTAAAGAGTCCAACCCAAAGAGAAAAGGCACAAATTACTAGCACAAGAATGAGAGAACTTCACTATAGATTCTACAAATATTTAAGTAATAATAAGTTTATCATCAAATTATTGCCAGTAAAATTGACAACGAATGTGAAATGGACAAACTCTGAAATACCAATGAGGGATTAAAATTAAAATAGTCCCTATAGTTTTCAGCTGAATTAAACTCAGGTTTCTATAGTTCTCAGCTAAGTTAAACTCGGGAATTTTTCCATTGTCCCTGGTAGAGCCCCACACCCAGTTGTATCCAGGGCAACAGTATTTCAAGAATGGCTAACTACAAGGCAGGGCAAACAAGCAGATGTTTCTCGACTGATAACCCATGTGCCTTTGTTTCCCGACTGATAACCCATGTGTCTTGTGCTTTTCCACTTCCCTGGAGTTTGAACTCATTGTATACTTAAGAATTTGTGAAACCACCCTATAGTTAAAGATCTGTCTTAACTGCTACATGTGCTACGTGACTGCCACATGTGCTACGTGCAAATATGCTGTGTAAACCATGAGCGAAAACCGAACCAATTAATTCAAACTGTGCTTTCATCACCCAATGAGAAGCAGATACCCAGTTGTATCCCCCTAAAGTGTATAAAAAGAGCCAACTTTGTCTGCTCGAGGTCGGCTCCTCTATCTCCTGCAAGAGATACGTGTCGGCCCGGAGCTCCGCAATAAACCTCTTACCTCTTGCTGTTGCATCAAACCGGTGTCTTGGAGTCTTGGGTCTTCGCCGTCCACTCGGGACAGGACAGGACCACCGGTTCAGGGGTCCTTCATTTGGTGCATGGGCCGGGAAGGGACGCAACCACCCACCACTACTAAGACTAACCCCTTGGAGGTAAGAGGATCCTCAAGAGTGAATGAATTGTGTGTGGCGCCACAAAGTGAAAGTGAATTGAGAGCAAAACTGAGTGCTTGAGTGTCTGTGAAATTTCTGGTAATTCTGGTGATTCTGGCGGCTGCAGCCAAGCACCTTAAGGAGCTGGTTGCCGGTGGCGGGAAGACGTGCCTGGAGCCCACAAGTCGCAACACTTGGGGGACGCTCTAAGAGTGTTGGGGAAAGACAGGATGCCTGTAACCCTGGCGGTCTTTCACTTGGAAGGGGGAGAGGACGTCTCCCTAATTGAAAACGGGAAAAAGGCCCGTTTTGCTAGCCCAGTCAAAGTTGCTTTCGGGTAGTTATGGCCTACGCCACGCCATAAGTATATTGGAACGATTGTACTATAATCAGTCTTTCTGTCAGTTTGTGTGTGTTTCTCTGTGTATCTATTTCTTGACAGACATAGGACAGACGGTGATGACTTCTCTCTCTCTAACTTTGAATCACTTTTCTAAAGTGAGATCTAAGGCCAACAATCTATCAGTAGAGGTCAAGAAAAGGCTTTGGCAAACTTTCTGTCCCTCTGAGTAGTCAACCTTTAGTGTAAAGTGGGTGGCCACCCCAGGGAACCTTTGATCTAACCATTCTACTTGCAGTAAAAGAGATTATTTTCCAGATCAGCGGCCATACATTCATTTAACTCTATGATAAGACTCATATAGTATTACCCAACTAGTTAGAAATGTGATTATGTGGTACCTTGGCTTTAAGTTTAATTCACACAAAACACCTTTTGGCATGCTTAGCTTTCTAGTAACACCTTCACCTGCATTAGTTTTATTTTTTTTTCTGTTGTTGTTTGTTGTTGTTTTTAAAGCTAACACTATCTCTCTCTCTTCCCCCCTCTGTAAGAAGGATGTATTTAAGTGAATGCTGGTCAGTGGGACATTTTGTCAAAATTAGTTATTAAATACATAACTGTCTACTATTACCATGTGAATGTTGTATATGATTGTAAGGCTTATGTCACTAAAGATTTTTATTCTTCTGATTTTTCATGATCAAGTTCATATGATGTTGTATAGACATACTTTGTAGTGAACTATAGTAGCAATAATTTCTGTACATGATCAAGAGTTTATTGTATTTCTTTTCCTGTCCTCTTCTTTTAAGGAGTTAATATTAACAAATGGCAAATAGAAAAGTCAACATAAAAATTATAATAGAACAAGAACTTAAAAGACACAGATTTATCTTTGGATATGGTTTTAAATGCTTTTATTGAGCATTGTCAAATTTCTAAGTGTCATAAGATAGACATCAATTCATAATGCCCTTCTGTATGTGCTGCCATTGATGTGAAAATCTTGACCTAAATATTGTCTTTAAAAATGTTAAATTGAAAATTCTGTTTAAACTTAGAG
>NW_006399848.1:3764980-3776914 GCF_000299155.1 Elephantulus edwardii
AATTGAACTTTTAGATTAGATACTTTTTCCTATAGAATATGCAGAAACATGTGGCTTCAATAGGTAACCCTTTCAATTACAGTGTAAATAATATAAATTCTATACACAATGTTAAAACCAAAAATACTTTCCAATTAGTTGTATGAAATTGGTATTGTTGTAACAAAGTCAGAGTAAAAAAACCCCAAAAAAGTCAAATCTTACTCATATAGACAAAATATCTTTAAGAAAATGTAAGCAAATTGCATCCAGCTAACTGTACATAAAATATTTCTCATGTTTTTTTGCAAATATACAACTCTAGGAATTCCATTTAATTTTACATTAAAAGCATATCATTTACCATTTTAACAAAACTAAAAAAAGAAGAGTAACTTTGTGTCAGTAAGTTAAAAAAAAAGTTTTGTTGAAAAACAATAACCTACTGACAATATGATCCACACATTCAAATGCCTTTGCAAATGCCTTTGCATAATCAATAAAGCACAAATAGACATTCTTCTGGTATTCTTATTTTCGGCCAGGATCCATCTGACATCAGGAATGCTATTTCTGGCTCCCCAGCCTCTTCTAAATCCTGCTTGAACTTCCTGCAGTTCCCAATGTATGTACTGTTCCCACCGTTTTTGAATGATCTTTAGCAGTATTTTGCTTTCATGTGATCGCAATCATATTTTTTTATATTTTCCACATTTAGTTGGATCACATTCCTTGGGAATGGGAACAAACATGGACCTCTTCCAATCCATTGGCCGTACAGCTGTCCTCCAAATTTCCTGATTTGGATTGATGAGTACATCCAAGGCTGCATCTGTTAATTGAAACAAACCAGTTGGCATCCCATTGATTTCTGGGGCCTTATTTTTTGCCAATGTCTTCAGTGAAGCTTCTACTTTCTCCTTCATTACCATTGGCTCCTCTTCATATGGTACAACCTGAAATTTTTCAGTGTCAATTAATTCTTTCTGTGTAGATCATAGTAAGTTGTGGCTCACATTGAGAAGAATGGTAATCCCAGAGCACTTGATTGTGCTCATGAGGAACTTATACCTGGCCCAGGACACTCTTGTGTAAAAGGAGCAGGGCAGCACTGCATGGTTTGGAATTGGGAAGGGACTATGCCAGGGTTTTATTCTCTCTCCAGACTTCTTCAATTTAAATGCTGAACAAATAACCCAAGAAGCTGGATTCTATGAGGAGGAATGTGGCATCAGGATTGGAGATAGATTTATCAAGAACCTGTGTTATGCAGATGACACAACCTTGCTTGCTGAAAGTGAGGAAGACTTGAAGCACTAGTTGCAGAAGATCAAGGAATGCAGCCATTGGTATGGATTGCATCTCAATGTGACTAGAAAACAAATATTCTTACCACAGGACATCTAGGCAGCATCATAATGAATGGGGAGGAGATTGAAACTGTCAACAGCTTCATCTTACTTGGATCCACAATTAACACCGTTAGTACGAGCAGTCAGGAAATAAGGAGACATATTGCACTGGGAAAATCTTCAGTTAGGGACTTCTCCAGATTGTTGAGGTTTAATGATGTCAGTTTGAGGAGTAAGGTGTGTATGATTCAGGCCATAGTCATTCTGATTACTTGCTATGCCTCTGAGAGCTGGACAATGAACAAGGATGACAGAAAAAGAATTGAGGCTTTTGAGCTGTGGTGTTGGAGAACACTGAACATCCATGGATGGCCAAAAGAACAAATAGTGATAACTTGGAGAGATGCAGCTGGAGTGATCATTGTAAGCAAGAATGGTGATGCTTTGTCTCACATACTTTGGACATGTTGCTAGGAGGGGCTATTCCTTGGAGAGGGACATGATGTTGGGAACGGTGGAGGGTCGGTGAAAGTGAGAAAGACTTTCAATCAGGTGGTTTGACACAGTGACTGCTTCAAAGAACTCTTATATGTCAGGAAGTATGAGGTAGATGCAGAATAGAAGAGGGTTCAGATCTTTTGTTTATAGGATGGCTAAGAGTCATTCTCTACTCGAAGGTACCTAACAACAAAAACAAATGATGATGATAAAGGACAACACAATGACTCAAGCCAAACTATTTTTGTAGTTAAATTTTAAATGCTAGTTGGATCTTGGCTAAAAGCAGAGTATCAAAGGAATGTCTGTCTGTGTTTCATTGACTATGCAAAGGAATTTTACTGTGTGGATCACAACAAACTTTGGCTAGTTATGAGAATAATGGGATTTACAGAACATTTGATTGTGCTTATATGAAACCTATACTTGGACCAAGAGGCAGTTGTCAGAACAGAGAAAGGAAACACTGCATGACTCAAAATTGGGAATGGTGTATGTCAGGGATGTGTCCTATCTCCATATCTTTCCAATCTATATCCTAGAGGCTGGGCTATGTGAGGAAAAATGTCACATCAAGATTGGAGGAAGACTCATAAACAACCTGCGTTACTCAGAGAACACAACCCTGCTTGCAGAACCTGAGGATGACCTGAAACACTTGCTGTAGAAGGTCAAAGACTGCAGCCTTCATTATGGATTGAAGCACAACCTCAAGAAAACAAAGATTCTCACCATGGGTCCAATTGGCAGCACCGTTATAGACAGTGAAGAGACTGAGATTGTTAACAGCTTTAGTTTGCTTAGCTCCACAATCAAGCATGAGCAGCCAAGAAATTAGAAGACAAATTGCATTGAAAAAGTCAGCTGTCAGAGTCTTCTCCAAAGTATTAAAGAGCAACAATGTCAGTCTGGAGACTAAGGTGTGCCTGAGACAGGCTATGGTCTTTGTAATCACTTGTTATGCATCAAAAAGCTGGACAATAGGGATGACAGAAGGAGAATTGATGCCTTTGAGCTGTGGTGCTGGAAAAGAGTGTTGAATATACCATAGACTGCTAGGAGAATAAAGGTTAATCTAGGTTAATCCTAGAGACGTTGGAACCCAGCTGCTCCTTGAAGGCAAAGATTCTGAAGCTTCATCTGACATACTTTGGGCATGTTCCTTGAAGAGGGACATCATGCTTAGGAGCATGAAGTGACAGTGCAGGAGAGGAAGACCCTCAGTGAAATGGATTGATTCAGTGGCTGGGGTAATGGAGGTAGTTGTGTCAGAGACAATAAGGTTGAAATAGGATAGAGTAGTGTATAGGGTCACTATGAGACACAAGCAACTCAATGGCACATAACAACAGCAACATATTTAGCTAACATATAGGGCAGGAGAGCATATCCACTCTCAACACTGTCTATGCTCTCTTGGAAGACCCAGCAGGAGCTATAATAGAGGAAAATAATGCATAGCTTGCATTTAGGAAGTGGGAATTCTTTTTAATTCAAAGATGTCATGATTCTAGGAAGTGATAAAAAAGAGGCTCAATCATAAAAAGACAAACAACTCGGTAAACACTGACTAAGTAATCTGAAAACTAAATTTACCAAGATGTTTTCTGAATAGATTGTCAACACATGAGAAGATGTTTAACATTATTAGTCATTGTTACTTTTGTTGTTGTTATGCATCATTACCTTGCCTTTAACTCATAGTGACCCTATGCATAAAAGCTCTGAACCCTTCCCTAGACTGAGCTAGTCTCATTGATACACCTCCATTATCCCAGTCACTTGTTACTCCATTTCATCCAAGATCTTCCTCTCCTGTGCTGTCCCCCAACCTTCCAAGCCTTATGACCTTTCCCTAAGGACTGGTCCCTATTGGCTACATGTCCAAAGTATGTGAGATGGAGCTTCAAAATCCTCCTCTCCAAGGAGCAGCCTGATTTCATCCTCTCTAGGAGTACCTAGTATGTTCAATACTCCTCTTCAGCACAACTCAAAGGCATCAATGCTTCTTCTGTCATCTTTGGTCCAGCTCTCTGATACACAACAAGTAATTACAAAGATCATGGCCTGAATCAGGCATATCTTAGTCTTATCTTGGGCATATCTTAGAGAAATGACATCATTTCTCTTCAGCACTTTTGAGACGTCCCTGACAGCAGCAAGCAAATATTAAATATACTTGACAAGTGGTTAGGTATCCAATGTTTTTAGGTGTCAATGTCCTTTGCTCAAAATTGCTACTGGGTATCTAAACTGATTGGATAAAATAAGAAAGGCTGACAAGTGGATAGGCTAGTGGGAGCTTAAGAGATACAACAATTTGGGGAGAAATGTTTTGCAGGTTCTTAAAAATATAAATTATAATCCATTAATCTCACTTAATGGCATTTACCAGAGAGAAATAAAAGCATAAATCTACATACAACTTGAGCTCATGTTGTTGTTGCTGTTGTGTACCGCAGAGTCAGAAGTGATCCATAGCTGACCCTCCAGTGGGTTTTCAGAGACAGCTAATTGCACAGAAGGAGATTGCCAGTCTTTCTCATGTGGAGTAACTAGTAGCCTAGAACAATGTACTTTTGAGATTGCACCACAGGTTCTTGTCACCTGAAAGGAGGCAAGTGGGAGGAGATAAGATAAAAATGTTTAAAAATATGTCAATGAATAAACAATTTGTTATAAACAGTAAAGAGCTCTGGTGCCCTAGTGGTAACATGTTGTATTGACAAACATAAGGAACAAGGTTTGAATCTACCAGTTGCTTTGTAAGAGAAGGATAAGCAATCTTTTTTCATGTGATTTAAAGCTTCTGAAAACACACTGGAGGGGCAGCTGAGAATAGGGTCCGACTTGAGGACACACAACAACAATATATGCAATATGCTACTACTTAGCAATAACTAGGAATGAAGTGTTAATATATGCAACTATGTGGGTGAATCTTAAAAATATGTTGAGCAAAGGAAAGCAGACAATTATATATAAATAGAATTCTCACCAACCCATTGCTGTCAAATCAAGGCTATTGCTTAATGAAATCAAAACAGACGGAAACTTCCCATCCTTTTCCTCACAGTCACTGATGGATTCCAACTGCTAGAGAGGCTCTGCCTTTGGATGGATTCACATCTCAATTTGTTAAGAACTAGCCGTTAGCTGCCTCATGGAATTGTACTAAAGGAAAATTCTGTAGTGACACAAAGCTAATCAGCTATTGTCTTGAGTTTAGGATATTATGATAAGAGTTTGGGGGTAGACTGGAAATTATTAATACATTTTTAGAGAAATGTTTTGTCTTGATTATAGTGACGATTTTGGAAAACTCAAGAAAATACATAATTTCCAAGGTCTTCTTTAATTTTATTATTTTAAGCATTAGTAAAGGTTTTAAAAGAGATTTGTTTCATTCATTTATTCACACACCCTTTTTCTCCCTTCCCCAATTTCCTTTGTAATGTTGTTGTTGTTATGTGCCGTCATGTCGCTTGTGACTCATAGTGACCCTATGTACAACAGCCCTAAACTCTGCTCTGTCCTGTGCCAATCACACTGTCTCTGACACTCCCATCCCAATTATCCCAGTCACTGAATCAATCCACCTCATAGAGGGCCTTCCCCTCCTGTGCTGTCCCTCCACCCTCCCAAGCATGATGTCCTTCTCCAAGGACCAGTCTCTCCTTTCAACATGTCCAAAGTATGTTAGACGGAGCCTCAGAATCCTTGCTTCCAAGATACCTGCCAATAAATAATGAATGATTCAAGAAGCATTAAAAGCAGATGGAAGGAGTATACAGAGTCATTTTACCAAAAAAGAATTGCCTGACACAGAAGAATTTCAAGAAACAACATATGAGCAAGAGGCAATAGTGATGAAGGAAAAACTGAAGGCTGCTCTCAAGGGCTTGGCAAAAAATAAAGACCAAGGAATTTATGGAATGCAAATTAATGTATTTAAGCAAACAGATGCTGCTCTGAATGTGCTCACCATGTTGTGCCAAGAAATCTGGAGGACAACTACTAGCCAAATGACTGGGAGAAATCCATACTTATTCCCGTTCCAAAAAACGGTGACCTAACAGATTGTGGAAATTATAAAAAAATATCACTCACTAGCAAAGCTCTCCTGAAGATTATCCAGAAAAGACTTGAACAGTACATTGACAGAGAACTACCAGAAATACAGGCTGGGTTTAGAAGAGGTTGTGGCACGAGGGTCATCATTGCCAATGTCAGATGGATCTTGACAGAAGCAGGACCAGAGGAATGGCTGTATGTGTTTCATTGACCATGCAGAGGCATTTGGCTGTGTGGATCACAACAAATTTTGTCTAACCTTGTGAAGAACAGGAATCCCAGAACACTTAATTATGCAAAACCTATACTTGGACCAGGAGGGAGTCAGCAAAACAGCAAGGAAACAAGAATGGTTCAAAATCAGAAAGGAGTGTGTCAGGGATGTGTCCTGTATCCACAACTTTTCAATCTGTACGCAGAACAGATCATTTGGGAGGCTGGACTTTATGAAGAAGAATGTGACATTTGGATTGAAGGAAGACTAATCAACAACCTGTGTTATGCAGATGATACAACCTTATTCGCAGAAACTGAGGAGGGCCTGAAGCATTTGCTGCTGAGGGTCAAGTACTGTAGTCTTCAATACGGATTGAAACTCAACATCAAGAAAAAAGAAAAAAAATTCTCTGCTAAGCCAATTGGTAACATCATGATAGATGGAGGAGAGATTGAGATAGTCAACAATTGTAGATTGCTCAGTTCAACTTGGCACTAGAAATGAATAGAAATCTGCTGTTATGGACCTCTCTAGAATGCTGAAGAGTAATGATGTCAGACTGGAGACTAAGGTGTGTCTGATCCAGGCCATGGTCTTTACAATTATTTGTTACGCATCAGAGAGCAGAACAATGACCAAGGATGACAGAAAAAATTGGATGCCTTTGAGTTGTGGTGCTGGAGAAAAGTTTTGAACATACCATGGACTACCAAGAGAACTAACAGGTCTGACCCAGAGAAGGTTAAACCAAACTGCTCCTTGAAGGAAAGGATTTTGGGACTCTGTCTCATATACCTTGGTCATGTAGTCAGGAGGGAAGAAGGATATTAAGCTTGGGAGGGCAGCATAGGAAAGGAAGACCCAAGATGAGATGGATTGACACAAAACTAGGGCAATGTGTGTAAGTGTGTCAGACACAGTGAGATTGGCTCAGGATGGAGCAGAGCTCAGAGCTATTTTGCATAGAGTTGCTATGAGTTGCAAGTGACTCGATGGCACCTAACAACCACAGTAATACTTTAATCATGACTTCCAAGACGACTGTCTTGGAAATGTACTTGACTGGAATTATTAATATTTTGCCAATTATTTTCTCAAACCTGTGAAATTTTGTTGATTTGAGGAACTGTATGCAATACACAAGAATGCCAGATCATTAGAAAGGCTTGAACAATGAAGATTATGAGACTACAAATGTGTTGCACTAAATATTAGGAAAGGCTACATTCTACAGATGGACAATTTGCATGGCTTTACTAAACACTTGACTCTCTTCCACACCCCTTGCTCATAGTTATGATAGTCATAAGAAATATGTTGTCTCAATGTATTGAGGAGAAATCTGGCTGTGAGAGTTTAGTCATCCTATTAATGTTTCTAAAATGAATGAGAAAACAGGTTTAAAGGTTTTGGAGCTTTTGAAAAGCAGTAGCTGCTTCTGCAGTCTCCAGTGAATTGGTCTTCTCTTTCATTAACAAGTTGTAAAAGTTTCAAATAGGTACATTTTTATGTATGTCCTAAGTAAGAAAATCTTCACTATTCTCACTATTGGTATTTCATTTTCACACTGAAAAAGACTTTTAGAGGTTTATAGATAAGAAATAAAAAATGTTCAAATTATATGAAACTGTCCCTTTTCAATTTTTATGCAGAACAAATCATATGGGAGGTTGGACTTTCTGAGGAAAAATTTGGCAGCAGGATTGGAGGAAGACTCATCAATAACCTTATGCAGATGACACAACCTTGCTTCATGAAATTGAGGAGGACATGAGATATTTACTGCAGAAGGTCAAGGACTGTAGTTTTAAAAACACACTGAAGCTCAACACTAAGAAGACAAAAGATTCTCACCACTAGACCAATTAGCAGCTTCATGATAGATAGAGAAGAGATTTAGATTATTAACAACTTCACCTTGATTGGTTCTATAATGAACACTCTTAGCACCAACAGTCAGGAAATAAAAAGATGAATTGTAAAAAAAAAAAAAATGCATTGGGAAAGTCTGCTGTCAGGGATCTTTCAAGAGTATTGAAGAACACCCACTTCAGTCTGGAAACTAAGGTGTGCCTGATCCAGGCCACGGTCTTCACAATTATTTGCCATGTATTAGAGAGCCAGTCAATGACTGAAGATTATAGAAGAATTGATGCCTTTGAATTGTGATGCTTTAGAAGAGTGTTGAACATATCAGGGACTGACAGGAGAACAAATAGGTCTGTCCTGGAAAGGGTAAAAGCAATCTGCTCCTTGTAGGCAAGGATTTTGAAGCTCTATCTCATGTATTTTAGGCACATGGCCCTGAGGGACCAGTCCTTGGAGAAGGACATCATGCTTGGAAGGGTGGAGGAACAATGAAGGAAAGGAAGACCCAGGATAAGATGGATTGACTCAGTGACTGGAGGAATGGAATCAGGTCTGTCAGGGATGATGAGATTGGCTCAGCATAGGTCAGGGTTCAGAACTAATGTACCTAGGGTCACTATATGAATCACAAGTGACTAGATGGCATATAACAACAACAGCAATAACAACAACAACAACAAAATATCAACGTAGCAATGTAATAATGCAGTGCAATATTAAAGTAAGAAGATGGCTTTGCTGTTTCTGTTCATTTTTCATCAAGATGATCTCTACCTTCAGGTGAATAGTAAAATGTTTCTTTGTATGAAACACTCCTGACGATTCTTACCTATACTTAATGATTATTTGGTTCTTTCACATAATCACATTCTCTTCCACTAATAAAATTGGTAGTACATGTAATAGAGAAAATAACCCAGAATTTAACTGTATGGAATAATAGAATTAGACACCCTACAAGGCCCTGTCATGCTACTCTCTCTGAAGTCCTCATTCTACATTTCTGTAAACTGGCACAATCATTCCCTAGCTTACATATTTGCTTTAATCTAGACAACTAAATTGGGGGAGGGGAGGAAAAATAAAGACTGAACAAAAGCTTAATATTTGAAAATTATAGACACTCACAAACTTACACAAAGACATTTGGGAAGCAGTAAAGTCTCAGCTTGAATTCTGTTATTACTCAGGCTGAAGTCAGAGAGATTTGGGACAGATTTGAATTCTGCTTCTCCAGCTGACTGCTGTTTACATAAGTCACCAACTCTCTTAATCTCCCTTTTATCACCTATAAAGTGATAAAAATTTGCTGCCTATAAACTGATAAAAATCTAACTTCACATAATAGGGTTTTGTGAGGATAAATAAAATTATTCTATAAGAACACGTTAACCTTTTAAATAAAACTAAATGTAGTATAGTGTAGAGCTCATAGTAACAAAGTAACACTAGCACAAAGAGAAAATATTGAAACAGCTTGTTTTCAAATAGAGTCGGATTTGAGGCCTAACAAGTGTATGAATTATGGGATCTTGGCTTGTTCACTGAAATCCTGCCAGTCTTAGTTCCCAATAACCAAATTGAGGATAAACTAAAAAATTCATTGCAGTTAAGTTGTAATCAACTCATAGCTAACCTTTTTTTTCAGGTTCTGAGGATGCACATCCCGCCAGAGGAGACTTTCCATCTGTTTCCTGCAGAGCCACTGGTGGATTCAAACTCCAGAGAGGCGTGGCCTTAGGGTAAGCAGTGGAACTCTGCAGACTAAGCCATCACAGCTCCACAAATTGGTGACAGCGATCTCTAATTGGTATCGGAGTTTTGAAGTTAAAATGATAATCTATTTGAAGTATTATCTGGTTCTTCCTCTGATGGCTTTGATGGCTCACAAAACTACAAGCTCTGCAGATATAAATAAGGCAAAAATTGTAGTCAAAATGTTTGAACTTTTTCCTTGATAACTCTTTCCTCTAACTTTGATTTTGATTTGAGATAAAAATTCTCTGTGAACAGAATGGCGAAATCTATATAATATTTCATAACGAATGTGAATAGTCTCAGAGAATGGGACACTGCATATGTTCAGGAACCTAGTTACTTAATTTGTTGCTTTTCTTCATAGGTGTAAGAATTCTAATTTTCCACACAAAATTTATGAATTATTAACTTAGCCAATGAAAGTACTTTTAAATATCCTTTTTAAATTAACCAGTTAATCAACCAATGAAGTATCATAGAAGGCACTGTGAAATTCAGAGCAGCATTAAGACTTTAAGATCTTTAAATCTAATTAAACACAAAATTAACACATTATTTTAACAGCTACTATATTCTGGAAATCATGGTAAAAATGCTAACTTTTCATATTTTAGTCCTCTTTTTACTCCTATACAGTATACATCACTATTATGTAGATGGAGAGCTAAGGTGTAGAAAAGGCATACAATTAAGAAGGGTTATAACTAGCGGTGGAATTTAACAGTTCGACTACTTCACACCCTTTACCTTTTTGGTTGTGCGTTCTACCATACTACTTACAAATTAAAGAAAAACACTAATTATGGAGTAACAAAACAGTCAAGCACATCTTACAAATACTTTTTGAAAAGTGTTAGCTTCATCACCATTGTAAATAAAATAAACATATTTATAGTATTTGCACTCTGCCATATGAGTTGTAATTTGGTCAAATTAGCTTGAACCTTTAATGCAGCATCTTCTAAATAAATGTGTGAGTAATTAATTAATCTCAGGACAAGAGGATAAAACTAAGCAGCTACAAAGAAAGATAGAATTAAATTATAAAAGCAAAGATACTGAAGAATAGAAAATCCAATATTGAATTGGTTTCCAGTTTTCACAGGACTAAGCCATATAGACAAACATTCCAAAGAGAACAAATGAAAAAGTGAAACAAACTATTTAATAAAAAAAGAAACATTTGCTTTCAATAATTAGCTATCAAAGTGATGAGAATTTATAGGGTCAATATCTATGGGAAAGGGATGCTCATATATATATATATAT
Organism: Elephantulus edwardii; assembly: GCF_000299155.1. Lineage (NCBI taxonomy): Eukaryota > Metazoa > Chordata > Mammalia > Macroscelidea > Macroscelididae > Elephantulus > Elephantulus edwardii. The sequence goes on from NW_006399848.1 coordinate 3,775,997, forward strand.
ATATATATATGTCATCTTTGGTGGTTAAAAAATTTGACCATGAAGAGGCTAAGAAAGTGAGGACAAATTTTGTAAAGTTAAAAGTCCTAAGGGGACAATAAGTGGAGGTAAAATATGTCTACAAAAGTCCTGATAGATGATTTTGTATGCTACATCCTAAGACTAAAAGTCCTCAGAAGATAAAATATTCTTGAAGATATAGTTCAACATTGGATTATCATGGCAAATTATTGGGTTAATGTAATCTGTTATCCTAAGTTTAACTGCCAGATTGAAATAATAAAAATGCTTTCTGAAGGAATATTGAATTCAGGGCTTCAAAATATCTATTCAGCTTTCATAATAAATATCTGTTATATATATATATAAATAAGGAGAAACAGTAGACAACAAATAGAGATAGATCCCCAAGGGAACCAGTTGTTTGACTGACTAGGCATGAACTTGCCGGAATTTGGCTTGATATACTCAAAACTTAAAACAAAGGATTAAAAAGTCAATGGAGAACAAAATACTATTCAAATTATTTGAAAACATTCACATAAAATTCCTAGAACTTGGACACAGAATCATTGAAATTAACAACAGAATGTCTGCAACTCATGAGAGATTTACTAATTTCAAAGATAAGATGGAAAATATATATAGAAGAAGTATGAAGAGGTAAAGCAATGTTGTTAGGTCCTGTCATGTCAGAACCTGCTCATAGCTGACCCTTCAACAAGTTTACAGAGGCACGTGGGAGACTTTCCATAGCCAATGGCTGTGAACTGCTTGCCTTGGCGCACCTGGGGCCACCCTTGGCCAAGTGTCCTTCTGATCCACACTTAAAGCAAGTGAGTGGGAGCTTCCTTTCTACTCCCTTGCCTATCTGTGGCTCTCATCTGTGACACTGTCTACTGAAGTGGCCCAGCTTTC
>NW_006399848.1:3777729-3779356 GCF_000299155.1 Elephantulus edwardii
AATGTTCTCCAGAGTCAACCATTTTGAATAATATTGCATGAGTTCCTTGTTTTTCAATGCAGCATAGTATTCCATTGTGCGAATATACCACAGTTCCTCTATCCATTCGTTTGTTGATGGGCACTTAGGTTGTTTCCAACTCCTTGCTATTGTGAACAATTCTGTCATAAACATGGGTGTGCATATATCTGCTTGGATGTCAGTTATGGTCTCTTTATGGTATATTCCCAGTAGTGGAATTGCTGGGTCAAATGGTATCTCTATTTGCAACGTTTTGAGAAATAGTTGTTTTAATTTGCATCTCTCTTAGAGCTAGGGATTTTGAACATTTCTTCATGTGCTTGTTAGCCATCTGAATGTCGTTTTCAGTGAAGCGACAGAATAACTTTTAAAAAGAATATCCAGTTTTGGCACATTCAGTAAAATTGTTGAAGAGCAAAAGTAACAAAAGGCATTATTCCATCAAATGAACAATGAAAAAAATTAAATCGGATTTTGCAATAGAAACAGTTAAAACGAGAAGAAAACAGAATAATCGCACGAAATTTCTGAAAGATATTTGGCTGTCAACCTACAATTTTCTTGGAAATATTCTTCAAAAATTCAATCAAGATAAAGACATTTATAAATAAATAGAGGCAGAGATTATCACTAAAATTTTGCTATAGAAGTTCTCTTTGAGCAAACAAGAAAATGATCTCACAAAAAACTTCAAATTTTTAGGAGGAACAAAAATAACAAACGTGTGTAAATGTATAAAAAAAGTTCTTTATAGAAACAATCTACATAGTTACAGTAGAGGGAGTGTATTAAATAAGCTATAGACATAGCTATATACATACATACACACACATATATAGTTTGTGTTAGATGTTGTTGAGGCAAGTATGATTCCTAGTGATCCTGTGAATAACAGATTTGAATGCTGCCTTATCCGGTACCATCACCATGATGTCCAGCCTGTTCAAGCCCTTTGCTAAAGTCCGTGTCAGTCCCTCCCTTTCAGGGTCTTCCTCTCTTTTGCTGATTCTTTACTTTCCCTAGAATAATGCTGTTTTCTAAGGACTGCCTGCTTACATGAGATAAAGTTTCACCACACTTGCCTCTAAGGAATCCTTTGTTTGCATTTCCTCTAAGACAGATATTTTTGTTCTATTGACAGTCCATGGTGTATTCAATATTCTTTCCAACATCACAGTTCAAATGAATCAATTCTTCAGTCTTCCTTATTAATTTTCTAATTTTCATATACACACAAAGTAATTGAAATTGTCATGGTTTGCATCAAGGTTAGAAGTTTGTCATCCTTGTTATCTAGCACTTTAATACACCTTTTGATTTCTTGATTGCTACTACCATAGATATTGACGGAGAATTTGAATAAAATTAAACCCTTGACAACTTCAATCTTTTTTTTTTCCATCTTCAGGGTGTCGCCTATTGGTTCAATGGTGAGAAAGTTTGTATTCATGATGTTGTTAAGTAATGCATATTAAAGGTTGTACGCTTTGATCTTTTTTGTTTTTATTTTTTAAAATTTATTATTAATTTCAGTGTAAATTCATGGAGACTTTGGATTTCCATTCATTCATTGTTGCACTTTCCTCCTCTCCCAACCTTCCCCCCC
>NW_006399848.1:3780376-3787349 GCF_000299155.1 Elephantulus edwardii
CTTTGTTCAAGTATAAATGTATCATCTGCACAACATGGATTTTTAAAATCAGTTTTCATATATTTATGAATACATGTCATATACATACATGACCTAGTGGAAAAAAGCCGTGCTGCAATCATGAAGTCATGCAGTTCCAGGCCACCAGTCACTCTGCAGGAAAAGGATGGGCAATCTCTCCTGCAGTGTGATTAACTGCATCTGAAAACCTGCTGTAGGGTCAGCGATGGGTTGATTGCTTCTCTAAGATCTACAACAACACATTAATACATACATAATACGGAACTCTGGTGGCCTAGTTGTAAGGTCCTGTGCTGCCAAACTGAAGGCTCATGGTTTGAATCTATCAGATCCTCTGTGAGAGAAAGATTGGAAAATCTGCTTTAGTACAATTCACTACCTCTGAAAACTCACTGCAGAGTCAAATATAAATTCCAGCCCAACACATTTACATATGTCATGATGTGTGTATATTTTAATGAACTTTTATACTTTGTGTCCTTCAATTGAAGTGGTCCATTGTAAATTTTAAAACTTGTCTGTAAAGTTGTCCCTAATATTTTCTTATACTTAGTCTCTAAACTAGTCTAAACTAGCATAGTCTTATCTCTGATATGGATAATTATAGGCGTTTTTTCTCACCACTGTCTTTCAACTGAAAATGGCAATTAATTTATCTATTTGGAAACAGGAGTGGCATCCACTTTCTAAACAACATGCCTCCAGAAACTCTATGAACTTTAATAAATGTCAATAGTTATAGAAAGGCTTCAGGCCTTTTGATCATAGGGTCGCTGTGAGTTGTGCTCAACTTGATGGCAATCAACAACAACAATATACCCATAAGGAGAGATTCATTTGGCAATAACTAGACTAACTAATTAAAAATCTTGAAAAATGCTACATCAGTGAATGAAATTATTATGAGAAATACTACTGACAGTAAATATTATTATTAATAAATCTCAAAATACCTGATCTAGAATTATTGATACATTGAAACTATACAAAAACTTGGCAGATACCACTTCAACCATGTATCAAGCTGATCAAACATTGTAGTTGTTGTTGGGACAACATCAAGTTATCTACAACCTACCAGCCCTGTAATGACACCTGATTTTGTGCCATCCTCAAAAAGTTGTTGTTGTTGCTATTGTCATGTAGTGTTGAGCTAGAACCAACTCATAGCTGGCCTTCTGCTGGGTTTTCAGGGGCAGTAAATAACACCAGAAAAGATTGCCTATCTTTTTCTCATGGAGAAGCTGGTAGATTTAAACCATGTGTGTCCAGGTTGGCAGTGCAACTCGCTACCACTAGATCACTAGAATTCTATCCTCACAAGAGTGAAAATGAAAGGCAGCAACTTCTGAACAAAGGTGTACTGAAAATTACACAAAATTACTTATGTGGCAATTTTGTCAGAAAAGAATCTGACTATGCGAAACATTTAAACAAGCCCAGTAGAGGACATTGTATTCAATAAATGGTTCTAATTTTTTTCAAAACTGTCTTTTATGAGAGCCATTAAAAAAGGCTTCCAAATTGAAGATGACATAAAGAACAGGGCAGGGGAGGGGAGAAGAAGCAAAAGGGAGGGGGAAAAGAGCATCACAGATTCTGAACCACAAAAGTGGGTTTGTTTGCTTTGAGAAGACCTTATTTGGAAAGATTAATGCTGATTAAAGAGCTGAAGTTTATAAATGATAAATTTTATGCTGCAGTTAATTTATTGACTTTGATCACTGAACTAGGATTATTGAAGACAATGCCCTTTTCCTTGGGAAATAAATGATAAATTATTACAGTTACAACTAGAGAATCATCATGTTTATAACCAATTATTCATCTGTTAAATAATGTTTCTTGTCTATATATGTTTTTCTTGTTATGTGCTGTCGAGTAAACGGACTTATAGAAAACTATGAACAACGGCTCTGAAGCCAGTTTCACCATCTCTGACATACTTGACCCATTGCTCTAGTAATTATGTCAATTCATTCAGGGTCTTCCTCTCTTGCACTGACCTTCCACCCTGCTAAGCATGATATCCGTCTACAAAGACTGACCTCCCAAGGATAGCATGCCCAAAGTATGTGAAAAAGTTCTAAAAAAAATTCTTGCCTCCAAGGAGCAACCTGGTTTCATCCTCTCCAGGACAGATCTGTTAGTTATCTTGGCAGTTCATGGTATGTTCAATATTCTTCTCCAGCACTACAACTCAAAGACACTGATTCAACTTCTATTATCCTTAGTCTATTTGGCTCTCACTATTTGGCTCTCTAATGCACAGCAAGTAATTGTAAAAACCAAGGTCTGTGTCAAGCACAACTTAGTCTTTAGGCTCACATTGCTGCTCCTTAGGACTCTGGAGAGGTCTTTGGCAGTATATTTTCCCAAATGCAACTCATCTGTTAATTTTTCTGACTGCTGAGGTCAAGGGTGTTGATTGTAGATCTGAGCGAGATGAGATCATTAAAAACTTCAATCTTTTCCCTATCTATCCTGATGCTGCCTATTGGCCCTTTGGTAAGGATTTTTTCATGTGTGTGTGTGTGTGTATATATATGTATGTATTTTATGTTGTTGTAAGGGGTCAGTTCTTGAAAAATACATCGTTGTTGGAAAGGTCAATAATCAAAGAAAAAAAAGAAAGACCTTCAACAAGATAGATTCACACAGTGGCTGTAACAATGGGCTCCACACTATCTATTAGAGATGATGAAGATGGCACAAAATAGGACAAGGTTCACATCTTTTGTTCATAGGGTCACTATAAGTTGTATTTAATCAAATTTGAAATTATTTTGTTAAATGTAGATTGCTTAATATCTGAAATACCTAAATATTTACAAAATAATATCAAACTTACAGAAAAGTTTCAAGAAAAGGACTACCAACTAAAAAAAAAGAAACAAACCCTTTCAACCAGGTTACCCACTGAAAGATTTTCCTCTACATTTTCTTTTTTACTTTATCATTATGCTGTTGTTAGGTGTTCGCTAATCCAATATGATTCATGCTGCTGTTGTGTTCATATAGAGTTGAAATCCATCCATAGCTGACCCTCCAGACGGTTTACAGAGGCAGTAATCACACAGGAGGAGATTACCCACCCTTCTCTCACAGAACAGCTGGTGGATTTTTAACCATGTGCCTGTGGGAATGTAGTGTAACTTCTTGCCACTAGGCCACCAGAACAGACACAAAAGCCTTTACCACTAGACTAAAAAGCAAGATCATGATGTTATCATTTTGTTGTTAAGTGCTATCAAGTCAAGCATGACTCATAATAACCCCCTATGATCAAAAGATTTGAACCCTGTTCTATCCGATTCCATTCTCTCACTTCCTGAAACACAAGAGCCCATTGCAGCAGTTACCATGTCAACCCACCTGGTTGAGGGTCTTCCTCTCTTTCACTGACCCTCTATCTTTCTCAACATCATGTCCCTCTCCAAAGAATAGCACCTCCTAGTAACAAGTCTAAATTATATGACGTGAAGCCTCATCATTCTTGCCTCCAAAGAGCATTCTGGCTACATCATCTCCAAGACATAGCTGTTTGTTATCTTAGCCATATATGGGAGGTTCAGCGCTCTTTTTCTAACACTGTAGTTCAAAGGCATCAATCATGACAGATAGAGAAAAGACTGATGTTGTTAACTTCGTCTTACTTGGATCCACAATTAACACACTTGGTACCAGCAGTCAAGAGTTCAGAAGAGATATTGCATAAGGAGAACAAGTTGGCTTCAGGGATCTTTCCAAATTACTAAAGAACAATCATGACAGTTTAAAGACTAGGGTACATGTGATTCAGGCCTTGGCCTTTTCTCACCGCTGAGCCAATTGACAGCACCATGATAGGTGGAGAAGATATTGAGGTTGTTAACAATTACAGCTTGCTCAGCTCCACAATCAACACTCTTGACACTTGCAGTCAGGAAATCAAAAGATGGATTGCATTAAGTAAATATGCTGTCAGGGACCTTTCAAATATACTCAGAAGCAACATTGTCAGTCTAGAGAGTAAGGTGCACTTAATCCAGGTTATGGTCTTTGCAATTGCTTGCTATGCATCAGAGAAATGGACAGTGACTAAAGTTGACAGAATTGATGTTTTTGAGTCGTGGTGCTGGAGAAGAGTCTTGAATTAACCATGGATTGCCAAGAAAACAAATAGGTCCATCTTGGGGAGGGTGAAAAAAGAAATTTCTCCCTGAAGGCTAGGATTTTGAAGCTCCTTCTCATATATTTTGGGCACATGGCCAGAAGGGATCAGTCCTTGGAGAAGGACATCATGTTTGGAAGGGTGGAGGGACAGCACAGGAGATGAAAACCCCAGATGAGATGGATTGCTACAGTCACTGGGGCAATCAGGTAGGTGTGTCAGAGTCAGTGAAATTGGCTCAGGACGGGGAAGGTAGCTGTTGGACATATAGGGTCGCTACAAGTCGCCGGCAATTCAACAGCACATAATAACAACAACATGCATCTGAAGGTTGCACAATAAATGTGGATGACAAAAGAAGAATTGATGACTTTGAGCTATGGTGTTGGATAAGAGTATTGACTATTCCATAAACTGCTAAAAGACCAAACAGATATGTGTTGAAGGAAGTGCAGTCAAAATGCTTCTTAGAGGCAAGGATAGCAAAGCTCCATCTCACATACTTTGGGCATGTTTGTAATAGAGTCTATTCCTTAGAGAGTGATATCATTTTTGGAAGGTGGAGGGACAACAAGAGACAAGACCCTCAACATGATAGATTGCTACAGGAACTACAGCAGTTAAGATCCAATGTTTGAGGGATAATGAGGATGATATAAGATAGGGCAGATTCAGAGCTATTGTCCATAGGGCCATTATGGGTTGTACCAGACAGCACCTAACAACAACAACATCTGGAATATTGTTGTAGAGTTGGACTAGGCTGTCAGAGCTAACTATTGTGTTCAGTTTTCACTTTCTTTGTATTTTGGAAGGAAGTGTTAAGATTTAACCCTATACCATTTTTTTTAAATCTTGAATATCGAAAACATTCATAGCTATTTTATTCAAGTTTAGCATATTTATTGAAAATACACTTAAAGAAGTACCTTTCTCTCAGATTCCCACATACACATATGATTTATTCCAATATTAAATTCACCTACCAATCTGCTGTCATTGTGCCAATTCAAATTTATAGTAACCTTACAGGGTGAAGGAGAACTGCCCCACAGGATTTTCAAGGCTGTAAATTTTTATGCAAATAGATGTCCACAACTTTCCCCAGCAGATCAGCTTGTGGATTTGAGCTATGGAATTTTTAAGTCACCGCTGAACTCATAATCACTCTGCCCCCAGGACTCCTTTTATATTACATTTTTAGTGAAGATCATTTCCACAGTTAGAAAAGTTGTTAGATGCCATTGAGTTGAGTACGATACATAGCAATCCTATGAACTGCAGAACTCTGCCTCACCCTGTGCTATTACAATCTCCCACACCCTAGAGCCCATTGCTGAAGTCACTGTGTCAATCCATCTTTTTGAGGACCGTCTTCTCTTTCACTGACCCTGTGCTTTTCTAAGCATGATAACCCACTCCAAGGAATACCCTCTACCAGCAATATGCCCAGAATATGTGAGATAAAGCTTTGTCACCTTTGCCTGCAAGGAACATGCTGGCTACACTTTCTCCAAGACATATCTGCCTGTTCTGTTGACAATCCATAGGATCTCACACAGGCATTAGTCCTAGGTTCCTAGTACTGAGCAAAAGTGTCTTTGTACTTGGTATGAGTATAGTTAATACATGATGTAGGCATAGCTCAGTCATGAAGAACCAACACCTGTGTTTCCATATGTTCTCATTGATTGCACTGTGTTGCGATCTCATAGATAAATTTCTTTGTAAATTAATGAGCAAGACAATTTTCCAGAAAGGCAGGTTTTCTAGGGCAAATTATTATTATACAAGCACTTGTGCATTTGTATAGGAGCAAGGAGGACAGGAAGAGATCACACACTGACAAACGGACTAACAGAAAACAATCAATCATTCCTAGAGAGATAGTAGAGACTAGTACAATAAGTTGAAACCAGACTGGAGAGAACTAATGGGTAAGCTGAACTTTCAGTGTAGCCCCAGTGGTCTACATGTTGGTTAACTATAAAAAATCCTAACTGTATTTGTTTTTCTAAGGAATCAGATAGTAGAATGCCTCAGCCTCTGTGGCCTGGTCTGGCTTTATGGAAATCTTATGGGAAAGCTATGGTCATAATGTTAAGTGATAAAAGACGTATTGCTCTGGGAAAGTCAGCTGTCAGGGACCTCTCAAAAGTCCTAAAGAGTAATGATAGCAGCTTAAAAACTAAGGTGTTCCTGATTCAATCATGGTCTTTCCAATCACCTGCTATGCACCTGAGGGCTGGTCAATGAATAAGGATGATGCAAGAAGAATCAATACCTCTGAACTGCAGTGTTGGAGAAGGGTGCTGAATGTTGCATGGCACGCCAAGTCTTGGTGAAAGAGCAGCCAGAACACTTCTTATAGGCAAGGATGGCAAAGCTTTGTCTCACATGCTTTGGGAATGTTGTTAAAAGGAGCTATTCATTTTATTTTTTTATTTTATTAATTGTAATGAACAATTACAGAGATTTTACATTTCCATTCATTCATTGTTGCACTTTTTTTCTCTACCACCCGCCCCCCCGCCAGTTCACTCATCTCTTCGAAAAGCAAAAGATAAACTTCTTCATTGTTATACATTCCCCCAGCACCAGCCCCCCTGCCCTGAATGCACTCCACTTTGCAACCTTAATTCTGGATTCCTGTGATAATCATAATACCCTGTTACATATCGCTTTTAAACTGTTCTCTCCCTCATCTGTTTCAATGTGATATACATAATCTATCCAGTTTTTCTCAGTCTTACCCCAACCCTGATATCAGTCCCATTCTACAACAGTGGCACTACGCAG
>NW_006399848.1:3787840-3793261 GCF_000299155.1 Elephantulus edwardii
TTTGCATCTCTCTTAGAGCTAGGGATTTTGAACATTTCTTCATGTGCTTGTTAGCTATCTGAATGTCTTCTTTGGTGAAGTGTCTGTTCATGTCCTGTGCCCATTTTTCAATTGGATTATTTACCTTTATCTTCTTGTGGTGCTCAAGTAGTTTATAAATTCTAGATATAAGTCCCTTATCTAACATGTCATTCCCAAATACTTTTTCCCAGTTGGTGGCTTCCCTTTTTACCCTGATGGAGAAGTTTTTGGTTGCGCACAGGGATTTGATTCTTAGAAGGTACCATTCATCTATTTTTATCTTCTAAAAAGGAACTATTCTTTTAAAAAGGACATCACACTTGGAATGGTAGAGGATCAATAAAAGAGAGAAAACCCTCCATGATATGGATTGATACAGTGCCTGAAGCAATAGGATCAAGTATCCCAGGGATGGTAACAAGGGCATAAGATAGGACAGAATTCAGATCTGTTGTTCATGTGGCCACTATGGTCATATGACCACATGTGGTCATATGGTCATACTCATCTCAATGGCACTTAACAATAATAACAAAGTACTTTAGGGAACTCTTGGCCTACTCTTGTGTAAGGAGTTACTCTGTCAACCTAAAAGCAGATAGTTTGAATCCACTCAAAGCAATGAGTTTTGTCTACTTTGAATACTACTTTGAGTAATAGCCTTTGCTGTTTTTTAAAAAAAACAAAACATTAGAAAGACTAAGCAGAAAGAGAAAAAGAGGCTAAGCATATCAAACATATCAGAACAAATCCTTTGCTTTATATGCACCTCTAGATGAGATGGATTCACATTTCTGTTCCTTAAAGCAATTTAGAGAGCTTATCAAAGACAATGGATTTTTAAAGAAAATCAGCTTTTGTCTTTTGAAAAATGTTTATATTCATGAGCAACTCACTGATGAGTCAACCACAATCTTGATATAAAAAGTTATGAGCACAAATCTGAAAACCAGGTTTTATTGGAGCTCCAGTTTTCTTTTTATAAATTTCAAATTCCCTGGCTTTTACTTAAGATGAATTAAGTTATAGAGACTTACAAGGGAAAATGAACTCTAACATTCCTTATTATGAGATCTGAAAAAGTGATAAATAATTGAAAATTAACAAGAATATATGATTTTGTGACAAAGAAAATAAAGAAATAATCTACTAGAAATAAAGAAATAAATAATCTACTAGAAATTTGAAAAATTAAGTATCTATAATAGATTTAACATGTCTAAGCCTGTTGAAACAATCTAAGAAAGAACACAATACTTTTGTGAAAAAGCAAACTTAATTTTCTATGAAAAGTGAAAGGTTTCTGTGTGGAAAAGTAAGAGATAATCCAAATTGTTTATTCATTCCAAATTCTGACAAACTAAAATAAAATTCTAGAAAGTGATAAATTCCTAAAGCATAATAAAAAGAAAGCTGTTATTGATTTCTGTGCTTTATTGACTATGCATAGGCATTTGACTGTGTGGATCACAAGTTATGGCTAACATTAAGAAGATTGGGAATTTTGGAGCACTTAATTTTGCTCATGTGAAACCTGTATCTAGACCAGAAGGCTTGAAAACAGAACAAGGGAACAACAGAAGGTTTAAAAATAAGAAAGGAGTTATATTCTTTCTATATCCGCTCAACCTGTGTGCTAAGCAAATTATTCAAGAAGCTTTACTCTGTAAAGAGGAACATGACATCAGGATCAGAGGGAGAATCATCAATAACCTGTATTATGCAAATTATATACTTTACTTACTAAAAGTGAAGAGTACTTGAAGCACTTATTGCAGAGACTCAACAAATACAGCCTTCAGTATGAATTGCATCTCTACGTCAAGAAGATAAAATTCTTTCCACTAGGCCATTAGACAACATCATACTAGATGGAGAAAAGTTTGAAATTATAATCATAGGGTCACACAATTTGATGAGTGGAGGAGGGATCAGTAAAGGAAAAGGTGACGATCCGGTTTGAAAAACAGTGTATATGAACTTTACAAACTTTGTATGTAAATCAGTACTAAAAATACTATAATGCAAAAATTTTGTAAACTTAAAAAAAAATTGAAACTTTCAACAACTTCATCTTACTTGGATCTACAATTAACACCTTTGGTACCAGAAGTCAGAAAATAAGAGCTGTATTTCACTGGAAAAATCTGTGATTAGGGACATCTCAAAATTATTGAAAAGTAATGATGTCAGGTTGAGGAATAAGGTTTATTTGCTTTAGGCCATAGTCTTTCTGATCATTTTCTATGCATCTGAGAGCTGAACAATGAATAAGGATGGCAAAATAAGAATTGATGGCTTTGAGCTGCAGTGTTGGAGAAGAGTGCTGAACATCCCATAGACTGCCAACATAAAAAACTAATATGTTTTGGGAAAAGTGCAGCCAGAGTGCTCTTTGGAAGCAAAGATGAAGCAGCTTTGCCTCACATACTTCAGGCACTTTGCTAGAAGGGGCTTTTCCTTAGAGAGAGACACAATGCTTGGAAATGTGGAGGGTTGGTGAAGGAGAGGAAACACTAAACCAGGTGGATTGACACTGTGACTGCTATATTGGACTCTAAAGTGTCAGAAAGTATGAAGATGGCATAGGATAGGTCAGGATTCAGATCTGCTGTTCATAGGGTTGCTAGGGGTCGTATTCAACTTGACAGCACCTAACAACACCACCATTTATCTACACAAGGGTTAAGTTGGGGAGCACTGATGGTCCTAGTGGCAAAAGGCTGTGCTGCAATCCCACAGCATTAAGTATCAATGAAATAAATCATGGGTAAATTGAATTAAAAACAAAATAAAATTTTGAAAATAAATAGCCCAACAGTATAAACCAATATTGTTAAGTCTATAAGATCAAAAAAATGAAGGGAAGAAAATATAAGCCACTAGATATTTTTACATTTTCAATTTTTATATTCATTGAGATTACCCTAAGTATTTGATAATTTTAAATTGGTTGAGTCTTTGTACGTGAAAACAATTTTTCCTAGTTTATGACAAAATTTAATAAAAAATTTAAGTCAGGGAATCTTTTTATTATATTTGATAGCTATTAGCCCTATCATAAAAGTATAAAATACACCCAAACTATGGTTTCTCCTTCAGAAGCCACATTAACTTTTTTCTAAATTTTGTATTGATCGATCCCACACTTTATATTTAAATCTGTCAGCTGCCAGCTGTGGAAATGGGACACATGAACTCTTAGCTTTGCATTATTCAGGCCTGGCTAAGCTGCCTAGTATAAACACACTGGGTGGAAAACAGTGTCTCACAATAAATCAATGTTTCTTTCTCTCCTGAGGATAGTAGCAGAGTGGTTGGTGGGAAGCCCTGTTTGAAGGTTATCCAGGACCCAGAGTTATTTCCACATTGCCTTCTGAGAAGTTGCACTGAACCCCAAGATTAAAGCAAACTAGTCAACAATGTCTGTTGGTTATTCTTCAGAAAAGGAAAGACAGAGGAAAACAGAAGACTGAAAACAAAACTGTTCTCCCGAAGGATAAATTAAGACATCACTTTTTTTTTAGAGTACTAATCTGTACTTTATTACTCCAATTTTAAATAAGAGCAAATAGCCAAGAACTACCAAACATTTGAAAAAACTACTGAATACATATTTTTTTTTTAAAAAAAGCCCAAATACAAACCAATCAGAAAAGACAAGTTGGAGGAAACAACTACCAAAAAAGGGGAAAACATTAAAATATAAACTATCACTAGCTGCTCCAGAGGAGAAATGTGGCCAATTTCCCCCCATGTGATTAATTGACTATGTAAACCCACTCGAGAGTCAGCAATGAGTCAGTTCTGACTTGACAATAAACAACAACAAGCATATATTTGAAACAACAGAAAACACAGCACTCATTGAAAAGAATTCTATCTTATAAATAGGAACATCTAGGATATTAAAAGGGAGCTCTGGTGCTTGTAATATTCTTGAAAGTGATTGGTTCTGGGAAACAGAAAATCTTATAGGACTATTTGGCTTTTGAAATGATAAACATGCATACATTTTCTTTTCAAACATTAGAACATATTTTCAGTTAACCACAAGGTTGGCCACTCAAACCCATGAGCTACTATTCCAGAAGAAAGATTTATGAACAGCTCGGTTCGTAATGACCTTAATATCATGGTTATAGGGATGAAGTAAAGCCTCGCTAAATTAGTTCACGAGCTCATCACTTTTGTCTCTTCCACTGACAAGAATTTGACCTAGGTACTTTCAAGTATTGCGCTATGTATTAGAGTACTAACTGAACGTTTAACCATTCAAATCCACCAGTTGCTCCACAGGAAAACAATGGCTAGTCTCCTCCTGCAGATTTACAGCCTCAGCAGCCCCATGGAGGACCACTAGACTCAATTCTGACTCCATGGCAGTGGCTTTAGGGTTTAGTTTGAGGTTCACCAGAGGATCCTTTATGGTGCTGTGGCTAAGTAAGCACCACTAACAGCTAACCAAAATGTCAGTGGTTCAAATCTGCCAACCACTCTTAAGGACAATGGTTTGGCAGTCTACTTTATAAGGATTTACAGACTTGGATTAAAGGTCTGGTAAATGTTGTTGTTGCTGTTGTTGTTTTTATGTGCCACTGAGTCGCTTGTGACTCATAGCGACCCTATGCACAACAGCCCTAAACCCTGCTCTATCCTGTGATATTTGCACTGCCTCCGACACACCCATTCCAATTACCCCAGTCACTGAATCAATCCACCTCATAGAGGGTTTTCCCCTCCTGCACTGTCCCTCTACCCTCCCAAACATGATGTCCCTCTCCAAGAACAGGTCCCTCCTTAGCATGACAAAATATTTTCCAAAATAGTCCTAGATTGGTGCTCAGATACTGGTCACAATAGTGAACTCAGGCATACCAGTGATTATGATAAAGATTCTTGACCTGGTAAAGAGTCAGAGGTGATCTGAGGTCACAAACAATGAAAGGATTAATGTTTGGGTTCAAATTTACCCTCTAACTACAATGATATCTCTTTTCTGTTAATTACCTTGTTATCCTTACTCTTCATAGAAGATAATCCCAGGAATGTTATTTTTTCAAAGCGTGTAGAGAAGCCAAAGCACAAGGAAGAATCCAAGACACTAAAGAGCTGAACAGAAGATTCCAAAAAGGCAGAACGGAATGACAAAGCAAAATCCTACAATTAAACCGAATCCACAGGAGCCAAAACAAGACTTTAATTTCGTACCACCTGAATTTCAGAATCATCTCAGGAACAGGTTTGAGGCCTTGAACACTAATGAGTGAAGACCAGATGAGTTGTGGGAGGACGTTAAATGTATCATCCAGGAAGAGTGCAGGCGGTCATTACAAAGACAGAAGAGGAAGAAAAGACCAAAATGGATGTCAGAAGAAACTCGGAAGATTGCACTGGAAC
>NW_006399848.1:3794822-3818151 GCF_000299155.1 Elephantulus edwardii
GCTTCGTCTGACATACTTTGGACATGTTGTAAGGAGAGACAGATCTATAGAGAGGGACATCATGCTGGGTAGAGTACAGGGACAGCGCAGGAGGGAAAGACCCTCTCTGAGGTGGATTGATTCAGTGACTGGGGTACTAGGGATGGGTGTGTCAGAGGCAACAAGATTGGCACAGGATAGAGCACGGTTTAGGGCTGTTGTACATGGGGTCGCTATGAGTCGCAAACAACTCAACGGCACATAACAACAACAACAACAACAACATATTTACTAAGAGCGTAGAGGAAGAAAAAAAATAGGTTCAAGCTGAATAAGACTTGATACCTGTCTGCTATGTAAGTAGGAGTCAAAGCTCATACATTTTCTTACATGTGCTGTACAGAGACAGAGGGAAATGTTACTGTATAATATTGCTGTTGTTAGGTGCTGTTAAATTGAGCGTGACTCATTATGACCCTAGGAACAAAAGATCTGAATCCTGTTCTATCCTGCTCCAAACTTACCCTTCCATTATATAATGTAATGTTGTTAAAAAAAGAGCTTTGAGTGGCCGTTGGAATGGCATCAGTCGCTCTACTAGAGAAAAATATGGTCGTCTGCTTCCACAAAGATTAAAGTCTTGGAAACCCTAGGCAGCAGTTCTATTCTGGACTATAAGGTCATATGAGTTGGAATAAAATCAAAGCCAACAAGTATTATGAGGCACAAATTGAAAACTTAAGTCACGTGGCCTAGGAGCAATCAAGGGTTTAGTTGTGTCAACTTGTACGTAAGGCAGTGATTGCTGTGACTATAGTCATAACGCTCTGTAAAGAGCAGGACCAAAGGGGATCACCAACTGGTACACAGATGTTCTCAACTATGGGAAAGGTAGGCAGAAAATGTAAAAAAGAGCATGGGGATTGAAAGAGGTATCAGGTCATTCAAACCTCGGTCCTCAAAGGGACAAAGACTCCTTTAAATTGGCTAAGTCAGAAGTTGAAATCCTTTCCAAAATCTGAACCATAAACAATAGGACTCTAGAAACCAATGGAAGGCAAAAGTTGAAGGTAGCAATCAGAGGACTTATTGTGAGAGCCTTTTTGAGGATTTAGACAATAGTTCAGCCCTCCAGCGTGCAGGGCTGCAAACAAAGTTATGTATCACAATGTACAATGCATATACAATAAAAGGAAACTCTAGTTAAGAGCTACAGTAAAGAATAAATGAGGTAGAACTCCAGTCCCATGGACCAATACAAAGTGATAGAAGGTGGTGTCCGGTTGTTACTCACAGGCGCCAAGTAGATGTTAAGGCTGAGTGTGGAAAAAAGATCATTGGTAGTAAGCCTACATCTTCACTTATTAGCTGGTAAAAGTGGAGCTCCTTGGCTGCGGCAGGGACTTGTCAGGGCTGAGCCTACCTCTAGAGACTGGGAGGGTCTGGGGAAAAGCAAAAGTTCCCCATCCGACAAAGTTTGCTCTGACCTCCAATTCTGAGATCTATAAAACTTTTCTGACTTGCAGATTATTTCTCAGTCACTGATAAACTGCTGTACCTGTCTTTCTTGCATAAATCCTCTAAAGACAAATTTATATTAGTCCATATATTTTCCAGTAAGTTGTTCTCCTTCTTACCTTTATCATCATAGAAAGTATATTCTTGACATATAAATCACTTATTCTGATGTACATCTACATGAGAGTTAAAAACATTCATTGTGTCTTCTTAGCAAAGTCCATATGGTTAGCTTTACCTTTAATATATGGGAAGTCTCTAGTAAATCAGCAAATTTCTTAATAGACGTGGACAGCAGGTAGTTCCTATAATTTAAATAATATTAATGCTATCTTAAAATATTTGGGTCATTATACTTAACTCCTATTATTTTTTTTCTCCTCTCCTTGAATTTTTGCCATGTTATCTTAATTCCTGTGATCAATTCACAAGGTCTCTAAGAATCAAGGACATACACAAAATGTTTGATTTATTTTGAAAGTTTTGATAATCAGATTTTTATGTTACTTAATTTAGACTCACAAGTATTTAATCTGTGCCCACTAAGTACATGCACTAGAGACAGATGGATAAGATGTTGTAACTATTATCAAGAATCTCATAGCCTATCTGGGATGAAGGGAAAGACACATCCACAAATAATGGCAATGCAAGTCCACACTGATAAATACTCTAAGACAAGTATAAACATTTCCTGCGGAAACAAAAAGAGAAAAGTGATTGATTAATTGAGACTATGGAGGTTTGGAAAAAGAAACCTTGAAAAGGATGTGACATTTGAGTTATGTTTTAAAGGGTAGTTATATCAAGAAGGCAGAGAAGGAAAATAAGACACGAGGCAGGAAGAAAGGCTATTTTTGGAAGAAGAAGTCAAAACTTAAAATTGCATGTTTTATTCAAGAAGTAGCGAATAGGATCCTGTGTCTGAGGTATATATGGATGAGGAAATAGAAGAGGTTGCTGGAGACAGAGTCTTATATTACAGGCATAAGCATCATTTTGCGATTTAACTTCAGTATTTAATAAATGCTGAATAGGATTCATTAAAGCAAAAGGAGCTCTGGAGGCTTAGTGCTAAGGATTTGCACTGCCAATCCAAAGGCATGTGACTGGAATCCATCCACTGCTCCACAGAAGAAATATGGGCAATCTCCTCTCATGGAATTCATTGCCTCTGAAAACCCACTGGAGGGTCAACCCTGAATAAGTCCCAACTCAACAGTATATGACAATAACAACATTAAATGGAAGATCAATTAGAGAATTTAATGTAAAATTTGTGGATTTTGAGAACTTTTTGTTAAAACTATGTAGAGTTTGTTGACTAAAGAAGCAATGTAGGGCAATGTTATGAGTTCATTTTTGTCCCCTCAAAAGAGTTCTGCCCTCCAAGACCTAAGCCCGTCACATGAGGATATGACCTTCCATAGAAATAGCATATTTACAAAGGCAATTAGCACAACATTATCGAGTAAGACAGGCCCTATGTCAGTCCAACTGATATTCTTACAAGATGAGAAGTAGAAACAGAGAAGATGAACATGTAACAATAGAGGCAAGATAAGAATGATGCGTCCACAAATCCAAGAATAACAAAGATTAAAAAAAACAGGCAGAATCTAGGAAGGAGGCACAAGACAAATTCTTCCTCTACGACTTTAAGAAACCAACCTTTCTGAAAGTTTCATTCAGGACTTCCAAACTCCAGAAATGTCAGACAATACATTTTTTGTAAGCCACATACCTTGCAGTACTTTGATACAACTGATTATGGATATTAATAAAGGCATTAAAATAAATTATTTGCCTTTCCTAGTATATCATGGAGGTGGTATTGATGATCTAGATTAGCAGAGTTGTTAATAGAAAGGGAATATTTAAAAATTGAAGAGTGTTGACAAATAGCTATTGACTATAGATTCAAATAAAGACTATTTTTATAGGTTTATAAAATGAGTGCTACATATCATAAGAGAAATCAACATTAAAATAAAGGGACTAGATATCCTAAAGAAGAAAAATTTTATTTAAATATTATTGTAGAACTTTGATATAGGTCATACCATGACTACATAGTTGCTCAACATTTTACAACCTCTCTTGGAGTTGAACAATTTTGATAACTAGCCAAGGGAATATGACAAGATATTATATACCATTTCTAGTAATGTATAACACTTCTAGTCCTCCCAAATAGTCCATTCCTTTTTATTTCTTCTTCTTCCAGGTAGGTACAAGTAAGTGTGAAATAACTCAGTACATGAAAGGCATACCTAAGAACATCTCTGCTTTGAATAGATACTAAAGCATTAAGTGCACATCTATTGTTTTTGAGACACTACATCTTTAAGATCCTCCCCACCCCCAGTGTAGCACAGCCCAATGGAAGAAAGATATAAGAGGAAAAATACCCAACTCAGGCTGAAACAGTTTCCCAGAAATCCATCTGAAGTTGGAATTCAGAGTTTGATGAGATAGATTATTGAGCTAGGCACTGCTGTGAGCAGGAGTTACTACTAGATACGTTTAGACGGATGAAGGCTAGTCATTTAATGGTTTGGTTCATTGCCACTGGATTCTTGGAAGCAGAAACTTCCATTACTGGTCTTACTGAAGTATATTCAATTTAGAAAAGATACATTACCTTGTTTCCAGTTAAATCTATTAATAGGTTCTTTTATCTTTAGAACTGAGCGTATCCTTAATTAATGATTCGAGATTTAAACGAATAGGTGCACTTCAAGCAAATGTTAACATTGCTATGGAATATCATGATCTCTCTAGATCCAATAATAAAACAAAGGATACCTAGGGTGGGAGGGAGTGGGAAGTAAGGGGTTGCATACAGATACAACTTCTCAACCCTCTAGTTAGAAGAAGTTGTTAGTCTACAATAATAAGTAAATGTTTTGCCAAGTTATGGGGGAAAGGAAATGGTATATTTCATTTTGAGGGGTTGAAACAGCACCTGCTAGTGAGTTTGTGACTGCCAGAACTTAAAATTATCATGAAGTTGATTTCAAATTATGGTGGCCTCATTGCACATACTTTGTGCATGTTTCCAGGAGGGACCAGTCCTTGGCGAAGGACATCATGCTTGGAAGGGTGGAGGGACAGCACAGGAGAGAAAAATCCTGAATAAGATGGACTGACACAGTAACTAGGATAATAGGGGCAAATGTGTCAGAGATAGTGAGACTGGCTCAATATAGGGCAGGGTTCAGAGCTATTGTTCATAGGATTGCTATGAGTCACAGTTAACTCAAGAGTACATAATAATATGTGGTACATTTTGTTATAATACTTTGTTTTGTCTTCTTAAGTGAATCTTTGAAATATTATGTTCACGAATTTTACCTCAGCTATTTTCTGAAGCTTCATCTGACATAGTTGGAACATGTTGCAATGAGGGACCAGTCCTTGGAGAGGAACACCATGCTTGGGAGGATGGAGGGACAGCACAGGAGAGGAAAACCCTCTATGAGATGGCTTGTTCAGTAACTGGGATAATGGGGGTCAGCATGTCAGAGACAGTGAGATTGGTATAGGATAGAGCAAGGGTTAAGGTTGTTGTACATAGGGCCGCTAAGAGTCATAGGCTATTCAACAGTACATAACAACAACAATAATATTTTAGCATATTAAGAATAGCGTTAAGAAGAATTAAACCCCAGAACACTGAATTGTACTCATGTGAAATCTTTACCTTGACCAAGAAGCTGTTTTCTGAACATAACAAGGACACACTGCATAGTTCAAAGTTAGAAAATGTGTGAGACACACATTTTCTCCATACTTTTTTCAATCTGTATGCTGAGCAAATCATTCTAGAAGCTGTACTCTATGAAGAAGAGTGTGGCATCAACATTAGAGGAAGATTCGTTAATACCCTGTGTTATGTAGATAACACAATCTTGCTTTCTGAAAGTGAAAAGAACTTGAAGCACTTACTATAGAAAATCAAACACTACACACTTCATTAGGGAGCTCTGGTGGCCTAGTGGCCAGACGCTGTGCTGCATCCCCTAAGGCACATGAGTAGAGGCCACTAAATGCTCTGCAAGAGAAGGATGGACAATCTCTTCTTGTGTGATTAATTGCCTCTGAAAACCTGCCAGAGGGTCAGCTTCTAGTTCACATTGACAATAACAACAGCAGACTTCAATATGGTTTACATCTCCACACCTAAAATGAAAAATCCTCACTACCAGACCAACAGACATCATGAGAGATCAAGAAAAGATTTAAGTTGTTACTGATTTCATTTTACTTGGATTTCAGTCAAGACACATGGTGACAGCAGTCAAGAAATCAAAAGACCTATTGCATTGGGACAATCAGCTGTCAAAGGACGTCTCCAAAATTATAAAGAACAATGATATCAGTTAAAAGATTAAGGAGCATGTGATCCAAGACATGATAATTTCGATTGCTTTGTATGCATCTGAAAGTTGGACAATTGATATAAATGATAGAAAAACAACAGTTATCTTTGAGTTTTGGTATTCAAGTACTGACTGTCCCATGAATTGTCAAAAGAGCTATCATATGTGTCTTGGAGAAAGTACTACACCCAGGTTACTCCTTAGAGGAAAGGATTATAAAATTTTGTTCTCCATAATTAGGGCCAAACCTTGGAAAAGGACATCACGTTGGGAAAGATGGCAGGTCAGAGAAAGAGATAAAGACTTCACCAAGATGGATTGGCACAGTCATTTTAAGAATAGGCTCAAGCATATAAAAAATTATGAAGATAGCACAGGATAGGGCAAGGTTCAGATCCGTTGTTCATAGGCTTCCTATGAATAATAATTCAATGGCATCTTATGAAAATAACATGGAACATGTCTTACAGAGTAGAATTGCTCCAGAGGACTTTCTTGAGTAATGTTATGGTTTGAATTGTCAACCTTTAAGCTCAGAAACCAATTGCAAGACACTTGCACCATTCAGAGACTATAGAAAGAAGGAGAGCACATAGCAAATACATGTTCCTTTATATAAATTATCCTCAGGGTATTTCTATACATGGGTGAATTAAATTCCAATTCTTATCAAGAAAGGCTTCAGAGTGAAGGACTGGGATGTTCTGGTGCACATAAAAAAAGAAATACTTCTGTGTTTGTAACAAGGCCTGAGCAAATAAATGCGTACTGCCTAATTACAGAAAACAACGAACCACTATCTGGCTTCATATCTATGGCCTATTACCATTAAATATTTTAAAGTAAAGTTTGCAAATTAAGAAATAAAATTAAATTGTGAGGCCACATTTGACTGGAAACAAGAAGACCACCTAAGAAAATGACTGTCTCATTGATTGCAACAGAAAAATAGAATTGAATTGAGAGTGTGACTAAAGTTTTCTTCAATGTAGTTCAGGTTGAGCAGGGGAAAATAAGGAGTCAAGAGTGGGATGAAAGATAAAAATAACAAGGTAGAAAGCAAAGACTTAAGGTTAAAAAGATTAAAGCAAAGCCCTTTTACAACTTGATTAAAAAAAAAGAGGCTTGTAAATGTAATAAAACTACTTTATTTGTTTGAATCAAAGCCTAGTGTAATTGATTCCTCCTAAAAAAAGTACTAAAAAGACAATCGCATCTACTACTTTTATTTAAATGCTAATATAAAAAATTGAATTAAAGTGTTAATGACATTACAAATGACTGAATAAATTAATGAATAATAAAGCTACACAGGCTAAAGTCTGAGTCTATGAGACCAAGAAAGGTCAAATAATCTATTTAGCAGATATATAAAACATCAAATGGAATTATTTGTAACAAATGAATGAAAAAAAATGCCTAATTGACATTAATTGTGTGTAAACACTCAGAAGGTACATGACACAATTTAATTACAATTGATTTTCAAGATACTTTTAAATTAATTTCATTTTTTCTAATAAGGAAAGTATTTTTAGATATGTGGACAACAATGGAAATGCAAAAGTGAAAAAAAAAAGCCTAATACAGTTTAACCCTATTATCTACATTGCAACAGATATGTAACTTACATAATTTAATGATATTTTCTAATTTTTCTTTAGTGATATTCTTACTGTTTAGAATGACACCAGATGTACAAATTTACATACTAAACCTCTTATACCATGATACTACAAAACTTAAATATGTTTTCATGGTATTAGAATCCTCTATAAACACAATATTAACGGCAGCTAATGTTTCATTTTATAAATGCACTATTGTTAGGTGCTATCAAGTCACTTTCAACTCATAGCAACCCCATGCAAAATAGCTCTGAACTCTGTTCTATCCTAAGCCATTCTCACTGTCTCTGAGATTCCTAGCCACCATTACACCAGTTACTGTGTCAATCCATCTCCTCCAAGCTCATTTCTTGCACTGTCCCTTCATCCTTCCAAACATGAGATCTTCATCCAGACTGACCTGGCCTGGCAGCATGTCCAAAGCAAGTGAGACAGAGCTTCAAAGTTTAGCCTCCAAGGAGCAACTTGGTTTCACCCTCTCTAAGAAAAATCTGTTAGTTCTCTTAATAGTCCTTAGTATGTTCAATACTCTTCTCAAGCATCACAGTTCAAAAGTATCAACTCTTCTTCTATGATCTTTAGTCATTGTCCAGTTCTTCGATGCATAGTAAGCAATTGTAGAGGCCATGGCCTGAATCAAGTGCACCTTATTATCCTGACATTGTTGCTCTTCAGTATTCTGGAGAAGTCCCTGACAGCATATTTTCCTAATGCAATTAATCTTTTGATTTCCTGTCTGCTGGTGCCAGGAGTATTGATTATGGAGCCAAGCAAGCTGAAATTGTTCAGTCATATTCTAAAAAGAGTTAAAGCCCTGGCTTAGAAATATGAAAGAAAATTACAATAAACCACATGGATGTCTGAGTACTTGAGCTAACAATAATGAAAAGTCATTACAAGTTTCCCAGTATCTGAAGGAATAACAGTTTCACCTGTCAAGGCATTCTGGCTAAAGCTCTTCCCTTCAGAAAAGAAACAGCCATTGTCAAACGTCAACCTATTAAAAGCACAAGTTCAGCCTTAGAGTCATCAAGCGGAAACTGATTCATAGCAGATTCTCTAATTGGCTTTTGGTAGCTATAAGTCAAATGGGAGGGAATTGTCCCTCTTTTTTCCAGCACATACAAAGCACCACAGATCCTTCACAACTGCCTACAGACTCTGTCACCAGAGCTCTGTTTGGGCCTGTTGTTACTAGGTACTATCAAGTCAATTATGACTCATAGCAGCCCTATGAATACAGATCTGAACCTTGCCCTACTCTATGATCCTCAAAATCTGTGATAAACTTGAGTCCATTGTTACAGTCACTGTATTAATCCTTCTTGTTTAGGCCTGTTAGGAAGCAATAAAAAAATAACATTCCTTCCACATTTTTTTCACTGCTTACCAATTAGCCAATACAACTAGTAATCAGAGTCTAAGGTTGTTAAGAGTGTAGAGTCAACCTGGCTGAGGCATAGAAAGATTATGAAATTGGTAAGTGGATATGGAAAGGCAAGAACAAAGAACATGTAGAATATGAACCTAATTTACTTAACTAGTGAACTATTTGGAGGTCTTTTTGTGTATGCCTCCGTGCTACTTTAGGGAGCTCTGGTAGCCTAGAAATAAGTAGCTGTGCTGAAATCCTGAAGATATGCAATTCAAAGCCACCAGCTGCTCTGAGGGAGAAATACAGGCAAGAAGAAACTGACTGAAAACTTGCTGAAGCGTCAGTTATTGGTTGATTCTGACATAACGAGCCACAGCAACAACATGCCCTAGTTTATAAGCAACCATGAGATGATCCATGTTTAACAATATAGTAATTTTTAAAGTATAGCTTCCTTAAAAAAATTTAAAGAGCCCTGGTAGTACAGTGAGGAAGTTCTGGTATATAATGGGTAAGAAATTGTGCAGCTAATCCAAAGGCTGGTGGTTCAAATCTGCTAGCTGCTCTGAGGGATAAAGATGGACGCTCTGTTCCTTATAAAATTTATAGCCACTTAAAATCCACTAGAGAGTTAACTGTAAGTCAGTTGCAACTTGAAAGCAATCAGTTTGAGTTTTTGAAAAATGTTGGGCTGCTAACCAGAAGCTCAGGGTTTGAATTCACAAGTTGTAAATTTTTGAATTCACAGCTGCTCTGTAGAAGAAAGGTCGGTATCTTCTTCTGTGGTAGTCATCCCTACCACATAAATACCTCTCACATATCACATATTCCTCCCTTACACTGACCCTCTCGATGACTACATCTTCTTCTGTAAACATTAACCACCAGGGAGGCCCACTGAAGGATCACTATGAGCTTTATTCATCACAGTGGTATTGGGGAGTGGAAAAACAAAATTCTTGTAACAAAATACATGGACTGATTATCAATCTCTTTTTAAAATACATCACATTTCTAAAAGATGACTTCTGGATATCAGGAAGATAGTATTTTAACCCTGAGGGAAGAAAATACTAACTTATAAATAATTTGTCTGAAATATAAATTTGGAAGGAAAAAAAATCCATGGCATTTTGGTTGGTTTTGTATGATCCTTTAAGTATCTTATGCTTTATGAACATAGCTAGAAATGAAATCTTGATTTGACACTGGGAGAGGGCTAATTTTTTCTAAATATATTATTTCTTGGTTTTCATTAACCCTTTTATATTTATAATATATCTAATAAAATTTCAAAAGATGAAATAAAATGCATTAAATAAAAGAAAGGGTTAGCAACTGGTTTACAGTTTTTTCTTATATATTTAATGATGCCTCCTCTCAATAGACATTAAAACTGTAGACTTATATACAATATACAAATATTATATGGTGCCACTGTTATAGAATGAGGCTGACATTGGGGTGAGGGTAAGACTGAGAAAAACTGGATAAATTATGTCTACTACATTGAAAAAAAAAGAAAAAGAATAGTTGCCTAATATATAAATTGCATATGAATAATTAATGTTCTGTTCCACAATCAACCTCAATGTTTGTTTAGACAGCTGATAATGAGTTCTGTATTGTCTCTTTCTATAGATAAAACCAATTTGGTACTTGTATATTCCTTTAGGTAAGATCCATGTATATAATTGTCATTTATGTTATTCTGGTTTTCTGTAAGAAGGTATGAGCAATGAATAAATTATTGATTGAAAAAAAAGCAAAAAACTGTAGACTTATACTAGACCTAAGTAAATGAAAATCCAATTGAGATTACATTGTACTGAGTCAAGAACAAGATAATGAGTAAAGTTTTTTGTCAAGATTGTTTATTAAATAAGGAGTAAGTCATATTATACCTGAACAAAATGGTATAATATTGAGAGTTGTACCTACTCACTAGTCAAATATCTGAGGATGATATTACAAGCCATGCTGATAAGCTCAAAGGGCCTACAAATTGGAAAAGCTGCTAAGCTATGTCCTGCACAAGATCAGCTCTGTCCCTTGTGACCATACACATGAAATGTAAAATAACTATGAAAGATAAGCCTAGATGTATCTGAATTTTCACAGTGCTGTTGTGCCTTTTATGTTATTGCCTCTTCTGTATGCTTCCTCAAAGCTAAGTAAACTTGGGGCTGTTAGGAAGCTTTCAGTTAGAAACTCTAGCTCTCAATAATCCTAGGCATTCATCATACATACTCTACTAAATCTATCAAGCATGTAATAGAAGAGTGAAAGCAAGTATTCTGTGAGGACTTGCTAAAAGATGGAGGAGTAATGAGAAACATACAGTAATCACCGGTCTTTAGCAACGCCAAGTAATATTGGGCACTTGAAGCAATGGCTGTCTTCCTGGGAGTGAGTAGTATTTTGTGACAGGGGCCTAATTTTTCTCTATGGACTGATTTTAAATTTGTTGTTCTCCAGGGTCCTTGGACCACCATCTGCAAGATAATTATTGTTCCATTATATGCCTAGACTACAACTGAAGAAGGCAGAAAGGATATCTATTGACCATGTGGTAAGACTTCTCATTTCAACTGATTTCTATTAGGATGGCAGAGCCCTTTCCTTCCTCTCCCAGAATGGCTACTGAGAAAATCCAATCACAGGAAACAGCAGCTGTATTTCTTCTCTCTGTGAAACTACCCTACACTGTTTTCCCAGAAGTAGTTATCTGAGACCCTAGCCCACTTCCCTATTTTGAAGAAAGCATCTCTAAGCTTCTCCTTCCCAAGTCACTTTTAAGAAAATATAAAATACACCTTTAACTTTTAGTGGGGGCTGGTCTTCTGCTTGAGAGCCAGCCCAGCAGTTTCTCTTCAATAAACTGTCTTTCTTGGCCTGCACTGGGTTCTGTCCTTCCTTGGCGACCTTGCAATTTCTGATCTGGATTCTACACTAAGCTACTATATCTATCCTCATTCCTCTCGTGTTCATAGGGTTTTCAAAAGCCCCTTATTTAAGCAGTGGATGGCAAATCCTGCTTCCTAGTCTGTCTTGCTTGATCTAGGAGCTTCACTAAAAGCTGTCCACTAGGGATAATCCTATGGCATTTGACACACCAGTGGCATAGTGTGGGGGGCCATGAACGGCCGCATGGTCGCCATTACAAGATGGCGCTGATTTCCTGCTTCTCTTTGTTTGCCAGAATCACAAATAAGACCTTATTTGGGCACTGTGTTATCATTGGTTGATGGCTTGATCTCACGTGGGGTTAATGGTCCAATGGAGGCATGACACATGAGACTGATGGGTGGTGATGGGCGGAGTACCGAGAAGGGGATAAAAGCCGCACCCAGGAAGGGTCAGAGGAACTCCATCTTCCACCACCCTCTGTAACAAAACTCCTGAGTAAACTGCTGTGAGAAGGAACTGCTGGTGTGTTGTGTCCTTATTCCTGCTGGACAGGCAAGGCGCGCAACAGCATAGCTTTCAGTGTCACAGAAACCCTTAGTTATCTCAATATATCAAACTGACAGACAAGTGCTGTACCACTTAGAACAATGTCCTCTCCAAATACAAAAAACCTCCAATTTAGTTTGTAATAGCAAATTAGTTTCTAAAAGAGGTCCTTGAGCCCTCCAAACTTTTAAATGCAAAGGCACTAGATCCTGACTGGTTTAAACAAGAGGCTTTCAGTTCTTCCTCTTCCTTAACACAGTGACTGCCACAATGGGCTGTAGTGTGTCAGGAAATGTGAAGGTAGTACAGGATAGGACAAGGTTCAGATCTGTTGTTCATAGGGTTGCTATGAGTTGCACATGACAGACAGCACCTAGAAACAACAGTGGTAAGAAACTGAGCTGCAATCCCAAAGGCACACAGTTCAAATTCTCCAGCTGCTTCACAGGAGAAGTATGGGTAATCTCCTCCTGCCTCTGAAAACCTGTCGAAGAGTCAGCTATGGGTTGGTTCTGACTTCATGGTACACCCACCACAACTGAAGACAACATGGAGAATAGATCATTTTAAGGGTTAAGAATCTGTCTCAGCTTCTTTAATGTTCACAGAGTTGGATTTTGTTTTCTTGATGTTGAGATGTAACCATATTGAAGGCTGTAGTCCTTGATCTTCTGCAGCAAGCATTTCATGCAGCACTCTATCTCAATTATTGTTTCCCTTCATTTTACCCTTTATTGTGAGAAATCAAGATGTAGATTTTTCACTTGGAAACCTCAGATTTGCGTATCTCCTGAATGATTTTTCTTTTTCATTTCTCCTTTAAAACTGATAATTTATTTTCTGGGTTTATCCATGTCCTGGCCAAGGGATGCAATTATTTAGGTACCATACTGCTTATCTATATTTGCAGCAGTATTTCTCAAAGCTGTAAAAGCAAACATTTTTACAAGTATATGTAACTTTTGTTATTAAAAACTTCTAAATAGCCAGATAAAACATTTATCAAGTTTGGTTCCAATCGTATAAAATACTTCTTTGTGCTAAATAAATCCAGTCATAATGGAAATCAATAGCAGATATTTGTCTGATTTCCTCGGTGTTCAGTTTCTTTTTAAAATATTTTACTATTTATAGAGGCTCATCATTAGCTTAGCAATGCACATGAGCAGGCACGTTTCATCGATAACCACAAAGTACCAAAGAGTCTTCTTAATGACATTGATGCATAAAATGAACTTATTTGATTCAGCAGTTTGTTGTTACTTTGAACCACACACAAAACTTTTTACTTATTGCCATAGGGTCAAAATTGACTCATAGCTGAGCCTCCCTTAGGTTTCTGAGGCTGGAATTTACAGTGAAGATCAGCAGAGCAGCTGATGGATTTGAATCATCAGAGAAATAACCCTTTGGTTAACACTCAACTCTGTATAGACTAGCCACCAGAGCTCCCTAAGCCTATACAAAATAAGCAAATCATTATCTCTGCCATGTGTTTTGTTATAAACTAGGGTTTATATCTTTAGTATTGTCATATGAAGTAGGTCATGTGAGGATATAGATAGTTATTGATTTTATTTAACAATCTAAACAAAGGACAAAACTACAATGAGTTTC
This sequence comes from Elephantulus edwardii, assembly GCF_000299155.1. Taxonomy (NCBI): domain Eukaryota; kingdom Metazoa; phylum Chordata; class Mammalia; order Macroscelidea; family Macroscelididae; genus Elephantulus; species Elephantulus edwardii. Next base: position 3,808,781 of record NW_006399848.1, read on the forward strand.
AGTGGAAGCTGTCCTATGTGTAACAAAAGGATCGCTTTTTTCTCATATCAACTCAGGAGCCACATAAGACACAAAACTGCCTGACTTACAGACCATAGGAAGACACTACTGTTAGCCATTGTTTAAATATAAGATATTTTAATGTTTTAGAATTAATTTTCAAGAATAGAATAGAATAGAATAGAATAGAATAGAATAGAATAGAATAGATATAAATGGACCTTCCCATAACTTTCTTTTCCCTCAACACTCCATGTGTTTACCATTCCTGCCTACTATATGTTCTTCAGTATGCAGATCATTGCTCCATAAATCTGAGTAGGACTAGAAGTCTACTTTACTAATAGATCTGTTACTTTTTGTCAGTGGAAGCTTTTATTATGGGTTAAATAATGGTTAAAAACACATCTACCTAACTTACAGCTACATCTCTCTGAAAATAGTCTTACTGTAATCCTAAAGATTTAAAATCTATTACTTAATTAATTATACAGATTTTGTTAAACATACATCAAATAATAGGACACAGAAAAGAAATGGAAAAATTGGCAGTTTTCTCCCATGTAATTAACTGCCTTTTAAAACCTGCTAGAGGATCAGCTAAGACTCAGTTCCAACTCGATGATACACAACATCAATATCTTAGCAACTAAAAAATAATCTTGAAGGGGTTCTAGTAACTTGAAGACTAAGCACTCTTGTACTAACTGAAAGATTGGTAGTTCAAACTCAACTATTGGACCTGAAGGAGAAATGTTAGACGTGATCATGTTTCTTAAACACTGTTGTTAGGTGCCACTGAGGCACAGTGACCTTATATGACAGAGTAGGACAGCCCCGCAGGGTTTCTTTACCTGTAAACTTGACAAGAGCATATCTATAGGCTTTTCTTTTATACAGCTTGTGCTGGATTCAAATGTCATATCTTTAGGTTAATCATTATTGATTAAGGCTCTTCCATACAGATTACAGCCTAGAAAATGTTACGGGACAGTTAGATACTCATAAATGACTTGAATGTCAACTCACTGGCAACTTAAAACAGTAAAGATGCCCACAAGATCTTAGAAAAACCAAAACAATGTGCAAACCACATCTGGGATTTCACTTTGAATAAATAATTTAAATAGCACAATTTTGTCATTCCGCCTAGGAAAATACGCTTCAAAAAGTTAACGTCATTGGAATGAAACTAAATTTTAAAAGCACTTGTATAGTATTACAGAAAGCCGAATTTCATATAAATAATATTTGCCCTCTTTTTTAAATAGAAAATTGTAAGCTGGTTACATAAAGCAAAATGATTTAATATTGTATTTCTCTGTGGTACAATTCAGTGATAAAATTAAGGATATTGAAATGCGTTAGGCTATTTATCTTTAGACTAAAAGCTTTCAGTGGCCTAAGACAATTTTCACCCCTTCCTCTGGTAGTTTACCAGTAAGTGCTCTGCCAATCCAAAGGTGCACGGTATGAGTCTACCAGCTGCTCTCAGAGAAAAATGGGCAAGCTTCTCATATGTAAATTATTGCTCTGGAAACCCACTGAAAAGCAAGTTATAGGTCAGTTCTAACTCAATGGTACACAATAGCAATAATTAGATATCATTTTATCAGACTATTCACTCTTCTATCCTTGCTCTTATCATTAATGGTGCCACTACCTCTTCATTGTGATTTCCAATTGGCAGAGAACTAGGAAGCAAGATCGTGTAACTTTTAAAACTATGTTTGACTAGCTTTTGTTTGTTGTGTTGTGTTTGGTTTTGTTTTTTTTTTTTTTCTGGATTATTAGGCTTTATTATTTAAAAAGTTTGTTGCTTTTATTTATGAATTTGTATGACTTGCTTTGTACTGGTTTATCTGACAATTTTTCGATAAGTATTTTAGCTGTTCTTATGTACTGTTGAGTTGAAACCAACTCAGCTGACCCTCCAGCAGTTTTTTGGAGGCTCTAAGTCACAAGGGAGGAGACTGCCTCTTTTCCTCCCTAGAACAGCTGGTGGATTTGAACTACTTTTGGGTTGGTAGCACAAATCCTTACCCAACGTTACTTACAGATAGTTTAGATCTTATTTTTGTAAAATATGTAACTATAACTTTATTGTAAATTAATTTCAGAATTTGAAGGCATAACCTAAAGATGTTAAGTTACTAGTGACTACAGTTAAGTTCTAAAAATATTAATCCATTAGAAAATGTTTTCCAGTTCTCTAATATTTGTTTCCCTTCAAAATGTTTCTTAACACTATTTTATTATCACGTTCTTCCTAAAGTGTTCTTCTGTTTTAATACGTTCATTTTAATTATCCCAAAAAGCAAAGGAAGGAAAAAAATTATTATTTTGTACATCTCATGCAAATTAAAAATTATTTTAGAACAATCCCTAGCTCCTCAGTGATAGAATAGTAGGGAATTGACTTGGGCTTAACAGAGGGGCTTTTATACTCATTCCAAAGGACCTACAATCTTGAGTTACATTCCACAGACTGTGCTAACAAAATAATGTGAATATTTATGTACCAATTGTCTCATACACAGGCACAGTTAATACTTGATTTCCTTCTGCATTAACTCACCATGTCATACTATGCATGAAAGCGTACAATTCTCAAACAGCTACTCTCAGTGAACAGACTTTAAAAGATGACATATTAAAAGTTTACAGATTGTTATGTTTTTATGGCAAGTATCATCAAGTTAACTCCTGTACATTGTGACCCCCCAGAACAAAAGGTCAAATTCTTGCTGTATCCTGAAACATCATCACAATTCTCACCACACTCAAGCTCATTGTTCTCTTTAATCAATTTCACCCAGAATTTTCTTCTCCTTCACTCACTACTTTTCCAACTGTATCTTTTTTCCCCAGATCTAGCCTCTTCTAATATTATGCTCTAAGTATGCAAAATTATGTTTCACCATTTTGCCCTCAGGAGCATTCTAGTTGCACTTTCTGCCAAACAAGGTTCTCTGTCCTTTTGGAAGTCCACAGTATAGTCAATATTCTTCACCAACATCACAGTTCAAAGACACAAATTTTCTCAGTCTGCCTTATTCTTTTTCCAACTTTCAGATGCGTATATTGTTATATGCCTTCAAGGTAAAACTGACTCACAGATGACTCTGAAGCAAGATTTTCAGGCTTTAAACCACAAAAGAGGAAATTTCCCATCTTTCTCCTGTGAAGCAGCAATGTATTTGAACCATATGCCATTGGGTTAGCATCACAACTTCTTACCTTCTAGGGCACTAGAAATGCACATGAAACAATTGAAAATACCTTTGGGTCAGGTGCACTTTAGTCTTTAAACAAACATATTTGCACATTAGCACTTTAAAGAGGTCTTTGATAGCAGATTTCCCCAAAGCAACACATCTTTTCATTTACTTACTGCTACTACCATGGATATTGATTGGTGATCCAAGTAAAATTGAATTGTTAACAACTTCAATCTTTGTTTCACTTATTATAATGTCGCCTAGTAATACAAGTGTGAGATTTTTTGTTTTCTTGATATTGAGGTATTATCCATACTGAAGACTATACTATAAACTAGCAAACTGGCTTGATAAGATGTTACTGTTGTTAGATGCCATCAAGTGTACTATGGCTTATGGTGGCCATGTGAATAGCAGTTCTAAACCTTATCCTATTATAAGCTATTCTCACGATCACTGATACCTTCAAGCTCATTGATAGAGTCACTGTGCTGATTCATCCTGTTGAGGGGCTTCCTTTCTTTCTCTGACCCTCTTTATGTCTTTTTCCAAATACAGACTCCCTTTGACAACACTCCCAAAGTATGTGACTCAGAGTTTCACTAAGGACTTGGTTACACGTCTACCAAGAGAGTTTATGTGGTGGTCATGAGATATTCATTACTCTTCTTCAGCATCACAGTTCAAAAGCACTGATTCTTCTTCTGTTATTCTTGATAGAATGTGTCAGCTTGATATTTGAGTCGCAAATGACTCGACGGCACATAACAACAACAACAAATAACTGAAGGTAGTTATTTACTTTATGTTCTCTTTAATTTCTGACCTTTCTTTAAAATTTTTGAGTTCCAACAGATTCATCGTATGTTATTTCACAGGAAAAAAAAATAACTTGTTTTTCAGGTAAGGGCTTTTTGGCATAAAATTAACATTTGTTTCTTTTAGTATTTTCTTTTAGAAGTAGGCTTGGAATAAAGCTAAGTTTCTGTAAATGATGATAGACAATTTTTATAATGGTTAGTAGTGGTGATGGTTGAACATGATAAAAGCAATTAATACCATTTTGTTAATGGGCAGTGGTAGTGATGGTTGAACATGATGAAGGTAATTAGTCACTGAATTTTTCATTTATGAACAATTGAAATTATAAATGTTCTCTGTGTGTGCATTTAGTAACTGACTAAGTTAAATACATATTTTGGTTATTTGTTGTTATAACTACTACTTGCTCAGCTAACTGGAAGAAATTCAAGAAAGGTGATTCAACATGATGTGGAAATTATCAAACAATATCATTAATTGCACATGCAAAAAAAATGTTGCTGAAGATCATCTAAAAAAGGCTATAACATAGTACATTGAGAGAGCGTTCAAGCAGGATTCAGAAGAGGCTATGGTACCAGGGATGACATTGGTAATGTGAGAGAGATCCTGGCTGAAATCAGAGAATACTAGAAGAAGATCTGCGTGTGTTTTATTGACTATGCAAAAGTTTATAATGGTGTCGATCATAACAAATTATGGCTGACACTGAGAAGAATGGAACTCCTAGAACATTTAAATATGCTCATCTGAAACCTATAATTAGATCAAGAATCTGTATGAACAGAGGAAGGGAATAGTGCATGGTCTAAAATCAGGAAATGTGTCCATCAGGGTTGTATCTTTTCTCCATACATATTCAATCTGCATGCTGAACAAATTATTCAAGAAGCTGAGCTCTATGAATTATATCATATCATAATCAGAGGAAGACTCATCAACAACATGAGTTATACAAATTAGAGCTTGCTGCAGAAGTTCAAAGACTTTAGTATGGATTGCATCTCCACATTAAGAAGACAAAAATCCTCACCACTGTACCAATATGTAACATCATGATAGATTAATAAAATATTGGAATTGTCAATGATTTTGGAAATCTACAATCAGTGGTATTACCAGCATTCAGGAGATCAGGAAACATGGAGTAAGTCTGTCAGGGACCTCTCCAAATAACTGAGGAGAAATGTTGTCAGTTTGAAGACAAAAGTGTGTCTGATTTAGGCCATAATCATTTCCATCACTTGCTATGCATTTATTTGACAGGGGGAAAATTAATAAGGAAGACAGAAGTAGAATTGATGCCCTTGAACTGTGGTATTGGAGTAGAGAACTTAATATCCCATAGACTGCCAAAAGAACAAACAGATATGTATTGGAGAAAGTACAGCCAGTATGCTCCCTGGAGGCAAAGACAGTGACGCTTCATCTCACATACTTAGGCATGTGCTAGGAGAGGCTATTCCTTAGAAAGGTGGAAAGTCAGCAAGAGAGAGGAAGACCCTCAACAGCACAGATTGACATAGTGCTGCAGCATTGGACTCAATTGTGTCAGAGATGATGAGGATGGCACGACATGATAGGACAGGATTCAAATCTATTCATAAGATTGCTGAGTCATGTTTGATATGATGGCACATAACAGCGAAGTTCATTCTAATTGATGGCAACCCCATCTGTGAAAGTAATACTATTCTGTAGCATTTTCATAGCTGTGACCTCTCAGAAGTATACTACCATAACTCTCTTCCATTGCACTCCTAGAAAAACTCGACATTCCAACCTTTCAGCTAACAGTCAAATCCTTATTTGTAATACCCGTAGATATATGGATATGTGAGTATCCCATACAAATGAGACATTTACAATTGAAACAACATTATATTTTGTAAACCATGTTGCATTATGCTCTCCTTTGTAATAGTAATAACCCTCAGCTGTACCAATTCACATTTGATTTCTCTAATAACATGACAGAATGCCTACCTTTTAAGTGGTCACACAACATGAAAATGAAAATTTCTTTGTTCATGTTTTTCTTAACCATTATGATGATTAAGAAAATGAACAATTTCAGTGCTGTCAAGTCAGAACCGACTCACAGTTGGCTCTCTATTAGGTTTCCAAGGGTGTAAATTGTACGAGAGGAGATTGCCCACATTTCTGGACTTGAACTGATAGAGAGGTGTAGCCCTTCAGTTAGCAGTACAAGTTCCTGTGTCCTAGGCCACAAGACCTACTTAATGATTGCTGTATAACTGAATGCAATAAATTCTCCAACTTAATAAAAAGTAAAATTATTTCTTGGAAAATGAAATTTCAATACTGATAATCCGTAAGAAGATTTTCAATTTAGAGGAACCCAAAATTTATAGATAATAAGTGATTCATAGAAGTACTTTTTTCCTATGCTTAAAAAAAAAAAAAGATAACATATCCTGAGGTGCAGAACTCAAAAAAATTACAGGAATTGGAAAATAAACTCCTAAGAACAAAGTGGTTCCTTGACTTGTGTTTTGAGGTTAAAAGATAAAACCATTTCAGCCCACAAAGATTGTCTTTTCTCATATGTTTTGTGGGTATATTATTGTAATTTGAAAACAGATTCTGAAAATAGAGGCGATAAAACTGTTTCTGCTTGCATGCTGTGAAATTCTCCGCACAAGGTTTTAAATTGAACTTGCTCAATAGGCAGAGAGAACCGCTTTTTTCCTTCAAAGATCTAAGAGGACTTGTTCATAAGAGGAAACAGGCTAACAGTCACCGCTGAAAGGCACATGGTGAGTGCGCCGTGATTGCTCCATTCCTATCATCAAAACATACGAAAAAGCAAGATGTGGTCATTTGATGAGAGCAAGTTAAAGCACGAGCTAAACAAACTGCCCAGAAATAATATCTTTAAAAGATAAGATCATTTGATTTGTACATTATTTGGTCTGCAAGTGCAAAAGAACCAGTGCTTAGAATATCAATATAATTCTGAGTCATCTTCAGTGTAAAAGTAGTAACGTATCTTTCACCTTGAAACAGATTTTAAAACTTGCTTAAAATATCTGCATTTTGCTGGGGGGTGGGGGAAAAGGGTAGGTGACAGAAGGACAGAGAAGTACTTTTAGTAATCATTTTTCCGTAATAAAAATAATATACCTTTTAGCCCTCTAATAAAGCAAAAAGTCATTTTAATAAGAAAATGCACTTTTTTCTAATCACTCTTTCTACCCATAATCAGCCTTTTATGCAATTGGTTAAATATTCAGCTAAAGCACTGTTTCAATTTGTGCACATTCACACATGCAAGTAATTTAAAGGAAAAGATCAATTAGCCCAAACTAAAAATATGTCTACATATCCATATGACCCTTCCAGGAACTACTTGCTTAGACTCTGAAATGTGAAAAGGTACGTGTGAATATATTAATTGAGAAGGTTCATTAAAGAATTTAGACACATGAGACATTCAAACAGAGGACAATCTTAAGATGGAGTGCCTCTGGAAATGGATGAGAAATAGAATCATAATGAGATATCTTGGATTATCCCAAGAGATAAAACATAAAATTCACCATCAGGAAAATATTTTTAGTGGATAAAAATCACCATTAAAATGGAGGATGTTATTTATTATCTCATTTATCTCTCTAAGATGTTGGAATGTTTCCTAACAAGGTCTCAGAAGTGTAAAAACATTATTTCTAATTTGACAACTTAATTAGTCCCACAAAGTCAATTCCCATTATCCGTCATTGTTCTGAAGATGTCTCCTATTCTTAAGCAGAGAAATAAGTGATCAGAATTTAGGACAAAATTTATTTCATAATATCTAAATTCTTGGCCTCTTCTAGCCATGCCCAGTAGATATACAGACAGACAAATCAAACGAGAGCAAAACAAAGTGGAGGCAGCTGTTCTGTCATGCATGCTTTCCCTTCACAAGGACAGGAAATTCAGATATAAATTCCCAGTTGTTGTTTGTTGTTATGTGCTGTCAAGTAGCCTGCAACTCATAGTGACCCTATATACAACAGCTCTGAACCTGCTTTGTCCTGAGTCAACCTTATTATATCCGAAACACCCACCCTCATTACCCCAGTCACTGAATCAATCCACTTCATTGTGGGTCTTACTCTCCCGTGCTGTCCCTCCACCCTCCCAAACATGACGTCCCTCTCTAAGGACTAGTCCTTCCTTATATCATGCCCAAAGTATGTAAGACGAAGCTTAAGAATCTTTGCTTCCAAGGAGCAGCTGGGTTTCACCCTTTACAGGACAAAGCTGCTTGTTCTCTTAGCAGTTCATAGTATATTCAATACTTTTCTCCAGCACCAAAGCTCAAAAGCATCAATTCTCCTTCTATCATCTCTTGTCATTGTCCAGCTTTCTGATGCATAGCATGTAATTAAAAAGACCATGGCCTGGGTCATGTCTTCAGACTTACATAGTTGCTCTTCAGTACTCTGGAGATGTCCCTGCCCTTCCAGCAGACTTTTCAAATGCAATTTGTATTTTGATTTCCTGTTGGTACCAAGAGTGTTGATTGTAGAGCCAAGCAAACTAAAGCTGTTCACAATCTCAATCTCTTCACTGACTATCATGATGTTACCAATTGGCTCAGTGGCAAGAATCTGAATTTTTTGATGTTGAGCTTCAAATTCATATTGAAGGATGCTGTCCTTGATCTTCTGCAGCAAGTGCTTCAGGTCCTTCTCAGTTTCAGCAAGCAAAGTTGTTTGATCTGCATAATGCAGATTGTTAATGAATCTTCCTCCAATCCTGATGCCACATTCCTCCTTATACAGCCCTGCCTCCTGGAGGATCTGCTCCAAATTGAAAACAGATTGAAAAGATATGGAGATAAGATACATCCCTGGCATACACTCTTCCTGATTTTAAACCATGTAGTGTTTCCTTGCCCTATTCTGATGACTGCCTCCTGGCCTAAGTATAGGTTTTGTATAAGTACTATCAAGTGTTTTGGGATTCCCATTCTTCTCAGAGTCAGCCACAGTTTGTTGTGATCCACACATTCAAATGTCTTTGCATAATCAATGAAACACAGATAGATATTCCTTTGGTACTATCTGCTTTCAGCAAAGACCCATCTCATAGTAACTCTATGAACAGCCAAGTGACCTCCTAAAAATAAACAAATACTGGGTTTTTATTTTTGTTTTTTTGAGGTTTTTTTGGTTTTTTGGTTTGTTTATTTGTTTTTAGGAGAATCATCTCTATGCATTTCTCCAATCAGGATGTATATAATTGCCTTAAACTTGCTTTTGTTGTTGTTGTTATGTGCCATCCAGTCGCCTGCAACTCATAGCGACCCTATGT
>NW_006399848.1:3819511-3840587 GCF_000299155.1 Elephantulus edwardii
ACCATAGGCTCTTGCTCATATGTTGTTTCATGAAATTCTTCTGTGTCTTCCAATTCTTTTCGATACAGTGACTCAGTATATTCCTTCCATCTTCTTTTACTACTTCCGGGATCATTTAACATTCTGCCGGAAGCATCCTTGATTATGGCAACTCGAGGTTTGCTTTTGGTAAACCTAAAATCTATGGACATGTCATGATTCATGTGAGTTGTATTGTTATCTAAGCTTGTTTTAAAGTTCTGTTATAGCCAAGACAGCACTCTACCACACAAGTGACATGAACTCCAATGTTGTTTAGCGATTTCATGTTAATTGGCAATGATATGTGGTCTAAAGAGCTGTCAGTTAACTTTGGGTCTCTTTTTTCTTTCCCACTACTTGTACTAACATGCATGAATCCTTGAATTTATTATTAAAGCTTGATGTCAAATAAGAACTCTGATTCACATAAGCCTGATTTGACAGCCCCATTCTCTGTCTTATCTCACACACACTAAAAAAAGCAAAAGCAGTATTACCTTGGTTAATTGAATGCCTCTACCTATAAAGCTTCATTCTCCAGAGAACAGGAGAGGTAATATTTGACATATTTATATATCTGTAAGCTTCCCAGACATCTGTTCTGGAGACATCTGTTCTCCAGGCCATAAAAAAAAATTCTTAATTGTAATACAACTATCTTGACAAAACAGTCAAGAACCATTACATAATTTCATCTTCTTTAATGAAAGAAAATGATGGAGAGTAAATATATCACATGCAACCTTTTTGACTCAGGACATGAAATTACTTTTGTCTTTTAATCTCCTTTCAGTCTTCTGAATGAGTATATGCCATATGTCTGAAGAGAATGTCGTATGTCCAGAAGAAAAAGAATAAATGATCTGCTTCATTTTCTGCATCCTTTCCAAACCTCTTTAGTCATTGCAGGACACCTTCTGATTCTGCTTTTATAATTGCCTGATAGACTACAATAGTTCTCCTCTAAAATATTACTCTGTTGACCTAGTGGCAAGAAGCTGCGTGTAATCCTGAAGGCATATGATTTGAACCCACCAGCTTCTTGACAAGAGAAGTAATTTCCTTCCATGTGATTAGCTTCCTCTGAAAACCCCCAGATGGTAAGTTACAGATTGTTCTGGCTCGATAGTACACAGTAACAACAGGAAGTACCAATTATTGGTAAGAAATCGCATTGCCAACTCAGAGGTATGTGGGTTGAATCCAACAGCTGCTTCATATGAGAAAGACAGGCAATCAACTCCTACCTGTTATTTAATACCTGTAAGGGCAAATAACTCCTGAAATTTATTACCTCTGAAAAATGATGGAGGGTCAGCTGTGAGTCAGTTCCAATTCAGAGGTACACGACAACAAAAGTTACAGAGACTTTGCGTATTGTTGAAATTTCTAACAGAGGAGGTGCACTAGACTCATATGTGACTCACCTGAGATTCTCTTCACCATAGGTTCCTGCACAATGACACTAATAACCCTCTTAGAAGAAAGGCCTGAAACAACCTCATTCTTAGAGTCCAGACAGAAATGTGCTCAATCTTCACTAGCACTCTGACTCACAGACCTTCGACTTAGCCTTCATTAAGGGTGATGGTGACAGCTACTGTACTAGGTCAGTCAGCGTCTCCCAAATGCTCATTTCTTTCAACCCATGACAGGAGAGTGTCTTACTTAGCTGCTCATTACTGTGCACTTCTCCCTTCCTACACTCATACTTCCTTGTCACCCCTGATGACTGGAGACTTCTATACCCTTGCACATGAATTGTCCTTGTGTGGTTGGACCAATGGCTATAGGCTGAAAACAGAAAAAGGCTAGCACTTCCTGCTTTGCCTGTTGGCCATGTTTACTTTATTACCATATACAGATACTCCAGAGACTGCTTGAAGGGGCTAGGTGACAATACTGTTGTTGTTAAGTACCATCGAGCCATAGATGACGCATAGAGATCCTATGAATGAAAAGCTTGAACACTTGCATAATTTTCATCCTTTATCCAGGTTCATAGGGTTTCTGGAGGCAAGCTATTACATAAGTGGACGCCACTCCTGCTTCCAAGCTTGTTTTAATTGGGGAGCTCCACCAAACACTGTCCACCATGGGTAACCATTATCACATCTGACATATCAGTGTCACAGTGTTTGGCTTCACAGCAACCACAAGTTACCTCTGTACAGCAAGTGGACATAACCAGTGCTATAACACTTAGAAGAATGTTTGACCAAAACAAATTAAAACAGGCCTGAGCGCCTGGATTAAAGTCACCACCTTTGGTTTGGTAGCATCACTTTCTGTTCACTAGGCCAACTGAGTTGTATAATACATGAGAAAAGATTACCTATCTTTCTCCCTCATAGACGCCAGTGGAGTTAAATCACCAGAAAGTTTGAAATATGCATGGTAGCATAGGGACAAAGATCGCCTTTATCTTTTTTGTAGTGATTTCTCTACATTGAGTAATAATAGAACTTTAAAACAGATGTAATTTATCATGCTAACAGGAAAACAAAACAAAACACATTTTAAAAAAATAACAAAACTATGTGAAGTGTTAAAACCCAACAGTTAAGGAAAGAATATACATATTAGCTAAGTTGCTTATCTTTGGACCACAACTGAATACACAGGTTGTTGATACAGACAGAACTTATTCAGTTTCTTGATGCGGCCTGCCTCCGTTCCTAGTACATTTGTGTATTATATGTATTTTGAGAGTAACTTCCAAAGGACTATAATCTGGAGATGGCTTTAGTTGGTATAACCATGAGCATGAGGAAATGTATGAAAAAAATGTCTAAACTTTTAAAGAAATCTTAGATCCTTTAAAGTAAAGAATTTAAGGGATTCTTTCAAACAGCATTATGCAATAATTTAGCAATATTGTTTGGGGATGTACGTGTGTGTGCTTTAAAAACTATTTAAATTATTACCTTTAATAATAAAATAATAATAAAAGCTATTACATTTAAATGTAAAGAAGTACTATGTGTTCATGACATACTTACAAGCAAACCAGGATGGCCAAGGATGTTATTATCTATATCAGATAGCATAAGGATTTCATGCTTCATTTTCTTCCTTATCTATTTTAATATACAGTTCTTTCTGGGAGGCTTGGAGATAGGATGGTATATGTTCTATGGAAAAGAATATAGCATAATGTATGATAATTTTTGCCTGAAAATGGAAACATTAAACATCATATGAAATGTTTTCTTTAAAGATAGATGAAGTCACACACATGAAAAAAATATCAGTATAATGTCCCTATTCCTATGAGATAAGCAAAGCAAATGTAAGAAGAGTATAAGAAGAAAGACTTTTAAGAACACAGACCAAGTTATGTAAATGCAAGTCAAATCTTCCTGATTGCTTTGCAAGTAAAAATACACCTTAGACATCCCTCCAGCTTTGTTACAGGCCAGTGACTAAGATAAGATATAATAGAAGGGAAAAACTCTGTAATAGCCACTCAGTGGGAGGACACCTAGCACTGAGCTGTAACTCAAAGAGTCCTGGGAATGAATAACTACACAATAGCTAGAAATCATCTGCAACTCTAACTGCAGACCTGTGGCAGAAGTACCAAAAAATCTCAAATAAACCAAAGCTGAGACGATAATCAAAAGCATTAATATCAGAAGTAGAGAGTAATCATAGTAAATCTTATTCATGTCAAGAAAATAGGCTCAGTGGGAAACTTAGAACACAATATAACAATATACATACTCTTCACAAAGAAGAGATTTGGGATTTGTTGTTTAACCTGGATTTAGTTGAATCTACACATTATCTGTATTAAGAATGAGACTTCACAAAATCAGACTACTTAGATAAAATTGCTATAGAAATGTTATAAGAAATTTCCCCCTTTTGAGTGTATTGTTCATGAAAACACAAGGAAAATAAATGCCGTTTCTTATATTCCTGGAAGTATATGTGGTCTATGAGATTATTTACCAGAATCAGAACAAGGAAAGCTAGCCTTGACCAAGTTTCATGCACCATTAAGCACCTGTCACTCTTGATTAAGCAATCTTTATGCTAAACATTAAGTGTTCTCTCTAGCAGGATTGATTGCATGATAGTCATAAAAAATTAATATGAATTAGATGAACCAATTGTTTTCTTCTGATGCCAAATGAGTATCTATCAAAATGACAGAGAGTTTCAATTCAGATGAAGGAAATATTGTGGCAGAAATATTGTTAGCATACTGGAAAACACTAGGATACCCAGTATTCCAACACTACAACTCAAAGACATTGATTCTTCTTCTGTTATCTTTATTCATTGCCCATCTTTCAGATGTACAGAAAATAAATGAAAAGACAATGGCATGGATCAAATGCACTTTAATGTTTAAACATCCCATGCCTTTAAACACTCTGGAGCCAGTGGCCACCTACACTTTGCCAGAGCCAAGTGTTGCCTATGCCTACCAGAAGCAGATACTACATGCAACACAATATCTATAAACTGGCTTATATTTAAGGTTTGCTTATTTTTGAGTCTGTTGTATTAGGGGAATGATGTATATGTTGCTGCTAATTTTATAGCTTAAGTATGTGTATGCTTGCTTGTTTATCGTTTGCTTTATGAGTACGACATTTATCTGTCACGTTACTATCCTGGAGTGATTTGTAGTTTATTGCGATTCTGAAAACTATGCCACTGGGGTATCAAAATACTGGTGGGGTCATCATGATGGACAAGCTTCAGTGGAGTTTCTGGATTAACATGGAGAAGCAGGATTGGCTAGCCACCTCTGAAATAACAGGTCTTTGAGAATCCTAGGAACAATTAAGGAATACAGTCAGAAAAAGTACTGGAGGTAGAGGCTTTAGATTAGAATATGCTAAAAAAAATTAGAAGGAACTACTGCAAATATCTATGAATAATTGGAAGATTTTTTGTTGCTGTTGTTGTTGTTATGTGCCATCGAGTCATATGTGTGATAGTGACCTTACGTACAGCACACCTAAACCCTGCTCTGTCCTGTGCCAATCTCTCTGTCTCCAATACACCGACCCATATTACCCCAGTCACTGACTCAATCCACCTCATAGAGTGTCTTCACCTCCACCCTCCCAGGCATGACGTCCTTCTCCAAGGACCGGTCCCTCCTTGCAACATGTCCAAAGTAATTAGAAGATAGAATGTATAATATACAAACATAAGAAAATTGAAAGTCATCAAAAATGAAATAGGATGCGTGAAGATCAGCATTTTATGTTTAAGTAAGCTGAGGTGAACTGATTTGGCCACTTGGAATTACACAGTCATAAGATTTATTATGCTAAAATTTTAAGAATTGAGGAAGAATGTATTGTGTTCACAATAAAAAATTATTTCAAGGTCTATTTTGATGTATAATGTTGTGAGGGATAGAACACTTTCCACAGACATTCAAAAAACACCTGTTAATACAACTATTATTCAGATATATGTACCAATACCTAAAACCAAAGATTAGGAAATTGAGGATTTCTACCAACTTTTGATGTAAGAAGCTCTGGTGACTAGAGGTAAGTAGCTGAAATGTAATCCAAAAGGCACACGGTTCAAATCCATCAGCTTCTCCAGGTGAAGGTTGGGCAATCTCATCCCAAAACTATCACCACTAACTTTTGACGTCTGAAATTGATCAAATGTACAATCAAGATGCATTAATAATAATTGGTGACTGAAATGTATAAGTTGGAAATAATGAAGAAAGGCTGGTAGTTAGAAACTCGATTTGGAGATAGAAATGAATGAGTCGAGAGAAAATGATTGAATTTTGTACAATCAATTAAGTATTCATTTTAAATTATTTTTAAAAACATAAATGACATCTATACCTATGGACTTGACTTTATGGATGATCAGGAATCACACTGACTATATTTACAAGAAGAATCGTTGGAGAAAGGGCAATGAGTGAGCTGTATGTATTCTTTTCCTCACACCACCCTTTTCCTATTTTCCTATTTCTAACTCTTGGTACTCAATGTCTGTGCCGGGGAAAGATTACCAACATTACCAGCTAACTTGTAGAAATGACAAATTCTGGGTAATTTCTCAGACTACTGAGTAAGAATTTGTATACAAACTTCATAATTAAACCAGTACAAAATAAAAATTTTATTAAAAAAGAATTTATATCTTAACAAGATCTCTGAGTGACTCATAAACTGGTAATTTATTGTTGTTATTAAGTGTCGTCAAGTTGTAGATGACTCATAGTGACCCTATGAAATGAAATACCTGAACACTTGTACAACTTTCCTCCTTTCTCCAGGTTCATAGGGTTTCCAGAGGCAAGCTATTACGGAAGTGCATGCCACTCCTGCTTCCAAGCTTGTTTTAAATCGGGAAGTGCCATCTAACACTGTCCACCATGGGTAACCATTAACATATTTGGCACATCAGTGTCACAGTGTTTAGCATCACAGCAACCATGAGTTACCTCTACAGCAAATGGACAGTGTGCTTGAAAAACAAACTTAATCTACTTAATTCACTCATTTTCAAATACTAACCATTTCAATATTCCTGTTTTTTTTTTCTTCTTTCCTCTCCAGTCCTAATTTTCTTCACCTTTCCTACCTTCCCTGCTAACTGCCTCTTTGCTTTCTTTTTTCCCCCACCATATCTTCTGATATTATTTCCTTGATGAGGTTATATGGATGTTATAATTCAATGAGTTCCCTTTAGGGGCCTTTGACTTATTCCTTGGTTCTTTGAAAAGAATATTTTCACATAAGCCTTGAGGAATTGCTATGTTGTTATTATGTGCCGTCGAGTCGTTTCCGACTCATAGCGACCCTATGCACAACAGCCCTAAACCCTGCTCTATCCTGCGCCAACCACACTGCCTCTGACACACCCATCCCGATTACCCCAGTCACTGAATCAATCCATCTCATAGAGGGTCTTCCCCTCCTGCGCCGTCCCTCCACCCTCCCAAGCATGATGTCCCTCTCCAAGGACCCGTCCCTCCTGGCAACATGTCCAAAGTATGTCAGACGAAGCCCCAGAATCCTTGCCTCCAAGGAGTAGCTTGGTTTAATCCTCTCCAAGATGAATCTGTTTGTTTTCCTGGAAGTCCGTGGTACATTCAGTACCCTTCTCCAGCACCACAGCTCAAAAGCATCCACTCTCCTTCTGTCTTCCCTAGTCATTGTCTTTGCCTTAATTTTCTTTTACTCCAGAATGTTTGTTATTTTTGTCTTGCTTGATTGTTATTTCCTGGGTAAACAATAATAAAACGGAATTGATACTTTTTGTCTGACCCTAGGCTATATGTATGGACCTTGGCTGGTAAGCACTTTACAGGTAGGTAGATATGCATCTTTTAGGTATATACCTTGTAAATAAGCATACATCTTGCAGGAAGTGGTTAATAAGCCATACAAATAAAGTGACTATAGACTGTTTATAGTCTACTGTACAAATGAGGCGCTTAAAATCTACCAAAAGACAAATTGATCAGTTTGCGACCTCCCATTAAAGACTATTGACAAGGAGCTGTGTATTTAAGCCACCAACTCCATAGAGGTTTTGAGACAGAGAAAAGCAAAATGAGAAGCAGAAGGAAGAAAGAAAAGAGGAAATAAATAGAAAAACAAAGGAGGTTAGAGACTTCCTAAAAGAACTGTGTAACACAGGCCCAAACCTGCAACACCAAAAATGGTGACAGGCCAAGGAAAGGGACTGAAGCAGAGTTTATAGTAGCAGAGAAGAGTGTGTCCTCAGCGGGCCAAGTAGATGCTTGAAAGGATCTGAAAACTATTTTACACACAAGAAGGGAAACTTTTCATAATAGTGGTCTTACACTGCATTTGTCTTTATGTGTATATTTTTACTCAGCATAGTACTTTCTTGTCTCTTCCATGTTATATAGTTGTAAAAAGAGCAAGGGCCACATAGGAAGTGCCATATTTGACCTTTACCAACTTCACAGGGGGATACTATTCCCATCCACAGCATTAATAACACAAAACCAATTCCCATGAGGTCAGGCATGTCCCCCATGCTCCCATGCCTCTTTCTACTCATCTCAATACCAATCTTACTGCTTTGTTGGGTTCAAAATCCAATGTGATAACTCATAGATCACAAAGTCCCATATAAGGAAGTCAAAAGGTTATAATTCAGATTAGTGACAGTATACAGACAAGACCATTCCCAAAATGTACACACAGGTACCTCAGCCTTGAGCCTTGTGGTATTCCCAAGTTCCCAGTCCTGCCAATATTGGCTTTCCTCCATCAATTGTCCAACAAAGTTCTCAGCCCTTCCACTATTGGCTTTCTGCACTCCCAAAGTCCCATCTCACATCATTTCTCCAGTTCAGCCACTGCTGATGCCAACCCAAAGCTTGTCCTACATTTCACTGGGTTGGGAGAGGTCTCTTTTCTCTGGCTGAGGGAATAATTATCTCTCCTGGTAGGGAAAGCTTCTTCTTCTGGTGAGGGAAGATTTTTCTATTCTTTGAATCTAAAACACTTTGGTTTATTGGTGAGACTATACAATCCTCTTATAGATTGTTGAGATTTGTCAATCCCCTTGTGGAATGGATGGTGCACAGCCAATCTCATGACGAATAAGCCAACACATGTTATTCACATAGTCCAACCTACACACATGGGTCAATTATCTACATTCAAATAATGCTGAAAAAGCCATATTAAAGACAAACTGCATAATAATATAAAACACAAGGTACATGAATGAAGGAAAAAAGAATCCTAAGTGAATTAGGGAAGGGAGGAAAATAGGTGCCAGTGAATGAAAATACAATCTTTGTGTAAGTGTTCACTAAAATTGCAATTAATTTTTAAAAAAATATGGAAAATTTTTCCTTCAAATTTCTTGATCTTTATCATATTGCACACCATTCCTTAATCAGTCATTTAACTGAAAGTATGCTGTATGAGTTCTGAGTAGGCATTGGAATGGATTATTGAACAAAACAGACAAGTGGAGAGTTTTTTTGAGAAGACTGGCGTTATGATTACTACAAAAGTTGGAGAATGGCAATGACAGTATGACTGACCTTCACCTTGTTGGGATCAGTCTTGAGTTAATCTTGTTTAGAATTATACCCCTTAGAGTTAGACAGGGTGATGCTGCTATTAGACATACCCTCCAATTTTAAAAATAATTTCATATTTTTGCCTTTTTCCCCCTGTTATTTGATCTCCCACATATTTTGTTGACAACCTTGTATGTCGAGCTCTGTAGCACCTCAATAAGCCCTTATTATGTCATTTCAAAACTCATTGACCTTTGTAGCTCTCTTCTCACAATTTACTATCATGCATTATATTTACCATTATGTTCTGGTGACATAGCGGTAAGGAGCTGTGCTGCCAACCTAAGAAGGCACACAGTTCAAATCCACCAGCTCTGTGGGAGGAAGATGGACAATCTCTTCCTTGGTCACTGCCTCTGAAAACCTACTGGAGGGTTAGCTATGAGTCTGTTACAACTTGATGACATAAAACAACAACAATAACATTTCTTACTAGATTTTTATTTACTTAAGGGATTTAAACAAAATATGAATGCTCCTGGTAATTCCTACCTAAATCATGGCTAAGGTCCAACTCATAACATTTCCAAAAGAGGTTTGCAGAGCTCTAGTGTTTCTGAATAGATTGCCTCTCCTGGTTGGGACTTCAGGTGCCCACACATTTCCATGATCTCCATAAAATGTAAAGTAACATTTACTAAGCCAGGACAAAGAGAAAGCCCAAGAAATCTTGTAATGTTTGCATTTCCTTGAAGAACATCAACATTATTTGTACCATAACTTATGGTGTTTTTTTTCTTTAAATAATGTGATGTTCCTTCTCTGATCTTCCTCCCAAAAGAAGGTAAATCATGAATAAAACATCAGACAAATACCAATTCAGAAATAGTCTACAACACTTTGAGCAACATTCCTCTAATTTTGCCATCAAATAAACCAACCAAACAAACCAACAAACCAAAAAAACCCCATACCCACAAGAAAAATCTGAAAAATGGTTTAAATTCCAAGTGAAGGATCCCCCTTAAAAAATGATAGTTAAATGTGATATTATAAGTGGCATTTTGCTTGGGATTCTGAAACAGAAAGATGGCAAATAAGTGAAAACTAAAGAAATATACATAATATATGAGCTTTGTTGTTGTTGTTAGGTGCCATTGAGTTGTGTATGGCCCATATCAACTCTATGAACAACAGATCTGAACCTTGTCTAGCCTGTGCCAGACTCATATCTTCTGACACACTCACACCTTACATCCTCACACGTCCTGGCAAACCTCCAGACATACAGAGCCCATTGCAGCAGTCACCATGTCAATCCACCTGGTCGAGGGTCATCCTCTCCTTCCTGAATATCATGTCCCATCACCTTCTTTACTATCAAGTCCTTCTCCAAAGAATAAGCCCTTATAGCAACATTCCCAAAGTATGTGATTAGAGCGTCATCATCTTTACCTCCACAGAGTACTCTGGCTGCACCCTTTCAGAGACATATTTGTTTGTTCCTTTGGCTGTCCATGGGATGCTCAGTGCTCTCTTCCAACACCACATCTCAAAGGCATCAATTCTTCTGTCTTCGTTATTTATTGTCCAGCTCTCAGATGCATAGCAAGTGATTGGAAAGACCATCACCTAAATCAGACATAACTTAAGCTTCCAACTGACATCATTACTCTTCACTAATTTGGAGAGGTGCCTAACTGAAGGTTTTCCCCGCCAAATATGTCTCCTGCTGATACCAAGAGTGTCAATTGTGGATCCAGCGT
Organism: Elephantulus edwardii; assembly: GCF_000299155.1. Lineage (NCBI taxonomy): Eukaryota > Metazoa > Chordata > Mammalia > Macroscelidea > Macroscelididae > Elephantulus > Elephantulus edwardii. The sequence continues at coordinate 3,830,318 of NW_006399848.1, forward strand.
AAGCTGAAGTTGTTGACAGTTTCAGTCTCTTCTCCACCCATCATTATGTTGCCTATTCATCCAGTGTAATAATCTTTATTTTCTTGACATGGAGATGTAATACATATTGAAGGCTATATTCCTTGATCCTCTGCAACAAGGGCCTCAAATCTTCCTCAATTTTAACAAGCAGTGTTGTGTCACCTGCATTACACAGGTTATTGATGAATCTCCCTTTGATTCTGATGACACATTCCTCTTCACAGAGTCCAGCTTCTCAAATAATTTGTTCAACATACAGATTAAATAGGTATGGAGAGAGAATACAACCTTGACACTCCCTTCTTAATTTTAAACCATACAATGTCTCCTCATTATTTGCACAACAGCCTCCTGGTCTTGGTATTGGTTTTGCATGAGCACAATTAAGTGCTCTGGGATTCTGATCCTCTCAATGTTAGCCATAACTTGTTATTATCTACAAAGGCAAATGCCCTTCCATAGTCAATAAAGCATAAATAAATATTCCTCTGGTATTCTTTATTTTCAGCCAGGATCCATCTGATATCATCAATGCTATTCCTGGTGTCATGACCTCTTCTAAATTCTACTTGAAATTCTGGCAGTTCCCTGTCTATGTACTATTCTGGTCATTTTTTTAAATGATCTTCATCAGTATTTTGCTTGTACATAATATTAATGATATTGTTAGGTGGATTCAATACTCTGTTGGGTCACCTTTTTGAGAATGGGAACAAATATGGATCTCTTCTAATCCATAGGCCAGACAGCTGTCCTCTTAATTTCCTGGCATATACTGTTGAGCACATCCAAGGCAAGTCAATTAGTATTCTATCATTTTTGTGAGGCCTTATTTTTTGCCAAGGCTAATGCAGCTACCACTTCCTCTTTCATTACTATTGGCTCTTGCTCATATGCTACTTCATGAAATTTTAGTATTTCTTTTTTGTACAGTGATTCTGTGCATTCCCTCCATCTTCCTTTGATGCTTTCTGAATCATTCAATATATTGCCTACAGCATCTTTCAATATTGTGACTAGAGGCTTTAATTTGTTTTCAATTCTCTCAGCTTGAGAAATGCAAAGAGAATTCTTCCCTTTTTATTCTCCAATTTCAGATCTTTGCTAATTCCATTATAATACTTTACTTTGTCCTCTTAAGATGTCCTTTAAATTCTTCTGTTTAATTCTTTTACTTTGGCATGTTTTCTTTTTGTTTGGCTTCTTGACACCTTAGTGTAATTTTTAATTTCTTCTGACATTCCCTGCAGGTTGTTGGTTTGGTTTTTTGTTTGTTTGTTTAGAGTTTTTTTCCCCCTCGTCTTAATTCTTTCCCGATTAAGGCAGACTAGAAGCATGATTGGTCATCCACTTCTTAAATAACAGGCCTCTGAAAACCCTGTGAACAGTAGAGGAATGTGAATCATTACAGTAATAGTAGTTGAGTACAGATTGGAAGTCGGTGGAAATTAGGAAAATAATGACAAATATCGTTTAATAATTAGAACATGTAATTTATACGTAATGAATGTTAAAAAACTAGAAGTCCTAAAAAATGAAATGGAATGCATGAACCTTGACATTTTAGGCATTAATGAGATGAGACGAATTAGTTTTGGCTACTTTGAATCAGTTAATAATATGGTATACCTTGCAGGAAATGAAAACAGAAGAAGAATGGTGTTGCATTCATAATAAAAAAGTCAATTTCCAAGTTCTATCCTGAAATATAATGTTGTGAGGAGGATATTATCCATATGCTACAAAGAAGTCCCATAAATGTGACTATTATTCAAAAATGCGTTCCTACATCTAGAGCCAAAGAGGAATAAATTGAAAAATTCTACCAAATCTTTCAGCTTGAAATTGACCAAACATGCAGTCAATACGTATTAACTGTTGACTGGAGTGCAAAAGTTGGAAATAGTGAAGAAGGAATGTTGTTGTTATTTGTCGTCGAGTCACTTGTGACTCATAGCAACCCTATGTACAACAGCCCTACACTCTGCTCTGTCCTATGCCAATTACACTGTCTCTGGCACACCCGCCCAGATTACACCAGTCACTGAATCAATCTACCTCATAGAGGGCCTTCCCCTCCTGCCCTGTTTCTCCACCCTCCCAAGCATGATATCCCCTCCAAGGACTTGTCCCTCCTTGCAACATGTCCAAAGTATGTCAGACGAAGTTTCAGAATCCTTGCTTCCAAGGAGCAGCCTGGTTTAACTCTCTCTAGGATAAACCTGTTTGGTTTTTTAGCAGTCCATTGTACATTCAATATTCTTCTCCAGCACCACAGCTCAAAGGCATCAATTCTTGTTCTATCCTCCTAGTCATTTTCCAGATCTATGTTGCATAACAAGTGATTGCACAGACCATGGCCTGTATCAGACACACCATAGTCTCCAGAGTGACACCATTGCTCCCCAGTACATTGGAGAGGTCTCTAACAGTGGACTTTCCCATGGCAATACATCTTTTAATTTCCTGGCTGCTGGTGCCAAGAGTGTTGACTGTGGAACCAAGCAAACTAAAGCTGTGTACAATCTCAATCACTTCACCATCCATCCTGATGCTGCCAATTGGCCAGTGGTGAGAATCTTTGTCTTCTAGATAGTTGGAAAATATGGGCTTGGTAATAGAAATGAGGCTAGAAATTGATCAAATTTTGTATTTTCAATTATTTATTTATTTCAAATACCTTTATTAAAAGATACAAACAATGACTTTACACATGGACCAAACTTGATGGGCTGCATAGAAGTCAGATTGACTACATTTGTGGAAGGAATTGTTCAAGAAGCTTAATATCGGCCATCTTAGCTGGGCTGGGGTGGACCATCAATTATGCATGTGCAAGTTCATTTTGAGATCCAAGAAAATTAAAATAAATCCACAAGAACCAAGATATGATCTTAAATCTATTCCATTTGAATTTCATAATCATCTTAAGAATAGGTTTGAAGCATTGAACGCCAGTGATCAAAGGCCAGATGAACTATGGAAAGATGATATCAAGTAAATTGTCCATGAAGAAAGCAAAAGGTCATTACAAAGATAAAGGAAGAAGAAAAAAAAAACCCAAAATGGATGAATGAGCCTTAGTTTAGAAAAATGTATCACTACTGGTTTATTAGTTGTGACAAATATACAATACCAACTGAAAATATCTGTAATAAGGGAAACTCAAAATGAGTTCCATGTAAACCCTTATTTTATTCCCATGACTTTTCTGTAAACATAAAAGTATTTTGAAGTTAATTTTACTTTTTGAAAATGTATGAATCTAACAATTACATTGTTCTCAAACCTTTGCAGCTAAAATTGTATTCATAAACTCCCTAAAGAGAGGCAATCAATGTCTCACCCAGTTACATACAAATTCAAGTTCAAGATTCTGTACCATATATCTTTGTGTATACAGCAAATCACAGTTTTCCAGAATTTCCTAGCAAAACCTGCAGAGTGGTTAAAAAAAAAATCTCTTGAATCTAATCACCCATTGTGAATTGTATTCTAACATGTATTACTCCCTTGACCTCAGTGGGTAAAAGTGAACTTAACCTGATATGAATTGCCATGGGATGAACAATCACAGTTCTTTGTTTATACAACTTGATGTTTTCCTGTCAATAAAACACAATTTAAGATTAAGAGCCCTTAAAATCATGTTCAGTCTATTCCAACTGTCAAAACCTAAATTCTAGATCTTATTTAACCAAAATACATAAATCTTTAACACAGTAAAAATATTATTTTTGTTAATAACAAGCTTAGGATTATTGGCAACCCACCCACTAGCCAACTAACCAACCAAGAACTCAGATGTTCTCAGGCTGGGATTCTAAGAAAGTACAAGACAGAATACCTAGAATGTATACTTAGTCAATCACATTTATTTTTTGCCTCAAGTTTAATTTCCTCAGTGTGATTCTATCAAACTCAGAAACTTTCAATGATATAAGTAGGGAATATACCACAAAGTAACATTAAGAAAGGTATGACAGGCCAAACAGTAAATATATTTGTTACTTGTACACTCACTCTTGAATCAATTACATTGTCCAAGATAAAGTAATGCTCGCAAGGACTAGGCCTGGGTCAAGTGATCATGCTTAAAACTGAGGATAGAGAGAGCCATCTTAGAAACATACTTGCTAACACCTGCATGGAAAGCTTTGGTGGCTTAGCGGTAAGGCGTTGCACTGCCAACCCAAAGGAAAGTAGTTTGAATCCACTGTGAGAGAAAGATGAACCTAACGATTTTCCCCATGCTTCTGAAAACTTCCTGGAGACTCAGTATCAGTTGTGAGTTGATTCCAACTTAAAGGCCTATAACAACAACAAGAGTAGGATGCATTAAAGATTATATGTTGGTTCTTGTTGACTTGTTTTCATTTTATTCAGGTTCAATTTGACCTTGTATTTGAGTCATTGATGATTTGACCCACAGTCAAAAGCCCCTTGCCTTTGCCTATCTGATGAAATTGAATTTATCTAATCCTTCCACAGATGTTGCCAATGTGACTTCTAGATAGTCCTTCTGTTTAGATTCTTAAATAAGTTTGGGCATCTGTTAAGTTTTTTAAAAAAGAAACACAAACAAAAAGCCAACATCCTAAATGTATTTGAAATAAATAACTTGTTGGTCATCCAAAATTCTATCATGTGACCTCTGGTCTTATTTCTTTCACCGAGGTCACATTTTCTAACCACCAATTTTTTTTTCTTAATTTCCAACTTTAAGATTGCAATCACCAACTACTGTACTGAATACACAGGAATACTGTACTGTATGAACAAGAATGCCAAAAGTAAAGGGTCAGTAAAAGAGAGGAAGATACTTGAGGGGGTGGATTGACACCGTGACTGCAGCAATCGGCTTGGGCAGAACAGTTGCTCTTTAGAATCAGGCAGGCTTTCCTTTCCTCTTGCACACTGGGTTGCTGAGTCAGAGTACCTAGCTTGTACGGCACTTAACGATAGGTAAAAATGAATAAATAAGTGTGCTCTTACCAGAAGATTTGGGAATTAGCATTCCCAAAAAACTGTCATTGAGTCAGTTTCAACTCATAGTGACGCCCCACCGTGTTTCTGAGACAGTGCATTGCAATTCAGGAGACTCTTTCCTCTGAAGGAAGGCGGGTGGATTTAAAGTGCCAGGGAAGTCCACCTTCGGGCTGACAGCACAGATCCCTGGAATGACAGAATCAGCGGCTGCTGTGAAGTCTCTGGCAGATTAAAAAATCTGAAGAAGCATGGACTCTATGTGAACAGTTCAACTCCCTGTGGACTAGGCCATGAGATCTCATTTAGACAGGAAAAAGATGAGATATGTAATACTATGTTCTCTGTGTGCCTCTCTCTTTCATTGTAGCTGAGTCAGAACTGACTCAAAGCTGACCCAACATTGAGTTTCTGAGACTATAAAATGTCCAGAAGATAACCCATCTTCTTTCCTATTGAGCAAGTGGTGAGCTCAAACTACCAGAGAAACATGGCTTTTGGGTCAGTAATGCAACTCTTTAAGGACTAGATTAGCAGAGATACTTATAGTACCATTAGTTTGCCTTACTATGGATATTTTATTCCATTAGAAACCAAAGACTTGGCTCTTTTAAGAAGTAGGAACTGAGAGACTATCTGTTTCTATTTACACATCACTCTGCTTAAGTTTATAATGCTACCCCACCTTGGGAATAATCTCAATGTTCTCCCCCCTCTACCAACTCTATAGAACTATGTGAGAACTCATTAGATTACACCAGTGACTCTTGAAGTAGGTAGGAGGGTGGGGGGTGGATTTTCCAGCATGTTTTGCTGAGGAAGTAACTCGCACAGGAGGAGATTGCTCATCCTTCTCCCCTGGAGTAGCTAGTGGATTCAAACCATAAGCGTTAGGGATTGCAGCACAGCTCCTTACCACTAGGCCACCAGAATTCCTTATTCATGAAGGTAATACTATTTAAATTTAATTTACAATTGCTATTCTTACTGAATAATTTTTGGTGTGACTTGTATTCTGAATTTTTCACTTGTTACTCTTTATAGTCAATGATAAAGTATCTTTCAAGTTACCGTTGAAAAAAGATTGAATACAGATGTTAAGTTAAACAAGCTAAAAGACTGACTCTCTAAAATGACTGATAAAGTAAAAAAAAAAAAAACCCAATGAAAAAAATTCTAGAGTAGAATTAGAAAAAAACATTGACATAAATTTGTAAAAAGAAATAATTTTTCAAAAAAAGTGTAAAGTAGAAATATATTTTCACACATAGCTCAGGGATCACATAAATGCCAAGAGAAGTGACAGTTGCTGAAATAAATGTGTTTTTTATGAAAAGCAAAGTAGTAAAACAAACAAAATAGAGCATAAAATGGGTAAATTTTCAGTGTATTAGTTATTGCTGCCTCAGGGTAGCTGTAAATTATAAACTTGTTTTAAAAATTTTTTTTTACTCATGAATATATTCTGGGTCTGTTCTTCCTTTGACAGTCTTTGTGAGTTGACCTTTGCTGATTTAGAATCTTCTTTAAAGTTTATAAATCAAAGGGTATGAGATTTGGGGATGAACACTCTTCATGTAAAAATTCATACACATACATACATGCATGCACTCACAACACATATATGTATATGCAAACATACAGAGGGAGATCTGGTGGTATAGTTTGCAGGGAGTTGTGCTGCTAACCTCAAAGCCAACTCTCTTATGGTTTGAATCCACCAGCAGCCCTGTGGTGAACAGATGAGCAATCTTCTTCCATGTACTTCACAGCCTTATAAATCTGGAAGGAGAAGGTCAGAAATGTTTTGGTTCTAGCTTAGTAACAATTAATACAAACCAATAGATGATAGATAGATAGATAGATAGATAGATAGATAGATAGATAGATATAGAGATGATAGATGACAACATTAATAATTATTATTTTATATATTTTTCTTATTGTTGAGTGCCGTTGAGTCAGAACCAACCCATAGCTGACCCTCCAGCAGATTTTCAGAGGCAGTTAATTGCATAGGAGGAGATTGTCCATCCTTCTCCTGTGAAGCAGCTGTAGATTTGAAACTCGTGCCTTCAGGATTGCAATGCAGCTTCTTACCATATAATTAGGAATATGATACCAACATTTGGGAACATTATCAAATCAAATGTAATACTCTAAATCTTATCTAAATAAGTTTTCTCTTTAAAAATCCAAAGCTTATACTTGTTTTTCTTTTAGAAAGTGATTATGTTGCATAGAATAGAGTAAGAATTGAAGAGCATCACATAGCATAGAATAGAATAGGAGTCACAAAGGACAAAGTTTCAGGAAATGAGTCATACTTTGTTTATAAGTGAAGGTGAACAAATTTGTCATGAGATGGAAAACAACTGTGGATGGAAATGCTTTGGGAACACATTACGGAAACTTTCAGAGGCATCTCATTGGCAATTATAGACACAATTCAAGGTCTACTTCTTCCTGCTTAGAAATTCCCCACTGTCCAGCACAGCCTGGAGGCCTAGACACTTCCTTCCAACCACTGGTGCTACAGAACTGCAATCTACTCCATTGAATCAAATTAGACTCATAACAACCCTAAAGGACAGAACAGAACTGTCCCCGAGTGTTCCAAAGTTGTAAATCATTATGGAAGCAGATGGCCTCATCTTTCTCCCTATGGAGTGGTAGTGGCTTCAAACCACAGACCTTCGAGTTAGCAACAGAATGTTTTGACTACTGTGCCAACAGAATGGCTTCAACAGAGAACAGAATAACGAAAATCCACATCTGAATGGACTTATCCAAGAGAATGATGCTTAAAATTACCTTACTGTTCATATCATACATCCATTTGCACTGTTGCAAATAGGAATTAAAGTGAAAGTAGAAATATAAAAACAAAAACAGTTAATTCTTCATTTCTGAAATAGAAAATCAATTCCTATTACTGAATTTTACACAACTGCTGTAAGGAATAGAATAAAGAAAGTAGAAAGCTAGATAATGCCAACTCCACAAATTAACACATCATTCCTGAGTCACGAAGGAGTCCTCACTCTTATTTTTTATTTTATTTTACTTTATTTTATTATCTTGGGTGTATACTGTCATATCATCCGACTAGTACAGGAGGAGACTGCCCCTCCTTCTCCAGCAGATCATCTGGTGGATTCGAACCACATACATCTGTGATTGCAGTGCAGCTTCTTGCCAAAAGGCCACCAGAGCTCCCTAGTAGTCCTCACTCTTAAGGAAACAACAACTGTAAAAGACCTCAGAGTGAGGAAAATGCAATAATAAAATTTAGATTAAAATAAAATTATAATTAATAGTAATTTCTGACCATTTTTTTGTAAGCAAGGATTCAAAATTAATATACCTAAGCTGGTGTGATTATATTCCTTATGTTGTCATTTTTGTCATGTATGTTTAAGAAAACTTATAGGTACATTTATTGCATTTCCTTCTTATTATGGAACTAATTCTCAATTCTTTTTTAGTCTCCATTAAGTTATGGATAAAGTAGAATCCATTTAGTTATGTCTATAAGGAACATCTCTTTTTGTTTCACAATATATAATAATATATATTTAGATGAAAGATGAAAAGAAAGTCTTAGTAAGTTTAATAAAGGAAATGTAAACCAAAGTCAATAAATCTGATTTAGCAAAAGGAGAAGCATGAATGATCTATGAATGAACCTTAGACTGAAATGATGAATTCTTGTTGTTGTTAAGTGCTGTCAAGTCGTAGGCGACTCATAGTGACTCCATGAACGAAAGACCTGAACACTTACATAACTTCTATCTTTTGTCCAGGTTCATAGGGTTTCCAGAAGCAAACTATTTCAAAAGTGGATGCCACTCCTGCTTCCAAGCTTGTTTTAATCGGGAAACTCCACCAAACACTGTCCACCATGGGTAACCAGAATTGCATTTGACACATCAGTGTCACACACAGTGTTCAGTTTCACATCAACCATAAGTTACCTCTATACAACAAGACCCACCAGATAATTGCTAGATCTACAGTCATAAAGCCGATCTAAGACTTACTCATCTTATCTCTCCTGAAAGCATCCTGTCTGTGCACTACAGGTTACCATAAATATGCAGAATAAATCAGAGTGTTTTGCAAGAATTGTTAAATTATAGATTGTGGTAGGTCAATAGGGTCAAAATGGGACAGATTTATTAAAGATGATGTTGAGAAAATCTGTCCTTTTGAAAATACCAGCCTAAGGCCATACTACCCTCAACACATCAGTGTCATTGGAAAACACTTCTTCCTGGGATTGGACACAATCCTGTGAGGACACAGAAGTCAATATATTGGCCTGACATTTCACAGCATAAGGTGAAGAGAATGGCATTAGTACATTCTCCACAGACCTTATGTTTCTAACCCTTTAAAAATTTAAAGCATACAAGAGGAAAATTGTGAAAATAAGTTAAAAGCTATTTAATTTGCTTTAAGTAGATGAATTTTTTGAATGTCAAATTTTGTCCACACTTTTAAGTTCTACTAACTACAGTCCTACAGGGTTGTTTTAGCATAAATGACCTATTTTTGCACAAGCATCATTCTAAAGAAACTGTTATCCTCATTAAAGCTCTCAAAATTGACATAAAATGTGAATGTGCATGAATTAATATTGGGTATACCTTCTGAAGGACATTAGATTTTTACTATTCTTATAGGTCCTTATCAAATGAGTGAGAGAGAGAGAGAGAGAGAGAGAGAGAGAGGTGGGTACAAACACATACACATACACAGATACCTAAGGCATCTGGCTCAAAAATATTTTTCACTAAAATTTTGCATTTGGTTCTACAAGTATAACAATATAAATCAAAAGCTCTACTTCCTGCTGCTAGTTTTATTTTGACACCAGTTGTACATGTAGCATTTCTTGCTCTGACCCTAAATACCCAGAACTAGGTCAGACTTCTCAAGTTAAACTGCACAATCCCACAATCCTCTAAACTGCCAAATGAACTCAAGATTTAAGGTACCAGCCTCAGGCTCAGAGACCTTCTTTCTTGCGAATGGCTGGCTATAAATTTGTGTTACTCATGCCCCTTTAGAATACTAGTCATTCATAGCTCAAGATTCTCCAGTTCCCTCATCTGGGGACTAATTCACGAATTCACTAGAATGACTCATAAAAACTCACAGAATTATATATCTCTTTTAAACAGTTTTCTCCCTCCTCTGTTTCAGTGCATTATATATTATTGAACCCATCTTACTCAGTCTCTCCCCAACCCCAAGG